>NC_057837.1:71790769-72094038 GCF_910594005.1 Cervus elaphus | reverse complement strand
TCATATCCAGCTCTTTGTGACCCCAGGGACTGTAGTATGTCAGGCTTCCATGTCCTTCACTATCTTCTGGAGTTGGTTCAAAGTCATGTCCACTGAGTCAATGATGCCATCTAACCATCTCAGGAGGTAACCGAGGATGAGAGGATGAGATGTATTGATAGATGATTCATACTATGTCAGAATCAGAGAATCACAAAGTCTTAGAATTATGGATTTGGTGAGATAGAAACCTAAAATCTCAGAGTCATATAATCACAGAATATTAGAAACATAGAAACTGAGAACTCAAGAAGCTTAGCGTCTCAATATTGGAAGAATTCTTGCATAGGCACCTTGTCCAAGGACTGTTAGTGAATTTGGAAAGTCTTACTTGTGCCCTTCTATATTATTGAGTTTGTATTTTTACATATGTTTATATAATATTACATGTATATCTTTTAAATATTTATTTAAATGTGTTATTCTATAATATTTATTAAGCACCTAGTTTTTTTATTCACCAGTACTTACTGAGCCAATCATTGTGCTGGGCAACTGTTTTGTTTTTTCTTTTTTAATCTATGGCTGTATAATAAATTATCCTAGCTTGAAACAGCAAACATTTTTGACATCACAATTTTTGTATGATAGGACTTCAGGAGTGGCTTAGCTGGATGGTCTGGCTTAGGGTCTTTCATGAGGTTGCAATCAAATTGGCAGCCAGGGCTTGACCGTGGCTGGAAGATCCACTTCTGAGATGGTGCACTCACATGGCCGGCAGCTGACAGGAGGCCTCAGCTCCTCCCCATGTGGACCCCACCACAAGGCTGCTTGAGGTTCCTTACAACATTCCTCAGAGCAAGTAATCCAAGATGGCAAAATGAAAACCACCACGTCTGTCTTTTATAACCTAGCCTTCAAAGTCACACTTTTAAATTTCCACAATATCCTAGTGGTTACACAGGACAGTCCTGTTGAGTCTGGGAGAGAACAACACGACAGTGTGTGTACCAGGAAGTGGGGCTCCTTGGGGGCCATCTTGGAGACTGGCTTCCACAGCAGTGTTGGACAAGACTGACAGCAGATTAGAGTTGACAGTTTGTGCGGCAAGAACAAAGGAAGACAAATCATTACACAAAGGAATCATTTCAGAGAGTGGTGAGCACAATGACAAAAATCAAACAAAGGTGATAAGTTAGAGCAAGGGTCAGCAAACTATGGTCACTGGCCCAATCTGACCTGCTGCTGACTTTTGTCAATAAAGTTTTATTGGAACTCAGCCATGCCCATTCACCTTCAGACTGTTTATGGCTGCCTTCATTCTGTAACGGAAGATTTAAGTAGTTGCAACAGAGACCATCTAGCCTGCAATGCTTCATCTATTTAGCTAACTTGGTCAGAGAAGGCCACTCCAAAAGGCGACATTGGAGCAGAGACCTGAATGGTTAAAAGGAACTGGCCAGGAGGAGAGTTGAGGAAAGAATGTTCCAGAAAAATGGAACATCAGGGTAAAGGCTGTGAAGCTGTGAGATGAGAAGCGTTTTGGTGTTTTGAGGAACAAAGAGGAGGCCAAGGGGTTGGAACAGAGTGAACAAGGGGCAGGGTGATAGGAGAGGATCTCAGAGAAGCAGTCAGGAGCCACTTTATGTAGGATGTTGGGGCCCTGGTGAGGAGGTCGGATTTGGTTCTAGAAATAATGGGAAGCCACCGGAGGGTTTTAAGAGGGAGAGGCTGGACCTGACGTGAATGGGAAAGATGGTGAGTGTAGTTTGGCCCCATCCTCTGAATAAGACAGCGCCTCTACCACCCCTGTAAGCACAGTGGTCCCAGAACTGGTGGGTCTTAGAAGATCCAGGGAAGGACCTTCAGTGTATTTTACTGTCTAACTACATGCTCGGGGCTCGGCAGTCACTCTGGCCAGAAAGTCTCTCCCCTGACCCGCTTGGAGTCTCTGGTCTCTCATCCCAGCCTGCCTCTTCTGGATCGAGGACATCTGTGAAGTTGGAAAGGCCATTCAGTTTCGAGTCCTGGATTCCAGACTTTTCCTGACACTGACTTACCTGTGACCATGAGAGAATCAGGCAAACCCTCTGGACCTCAGCTTTCTCATCTGTAAAATAAGGTGAGAGTCCAGTCTGCTTGGTGCAAGACAGGCGATTAAGGGTGGGGTTGTGCTGGACACATGTGCCATAGTTCTAGGCCGAGCCCAGAGGGCGTGTGTTGGCCCAGACTGGGGTGGGCTTAGCCAGGCTGAGGCTGCTGACTTGGGTGATGGGTAAAAGAGGCCATTGGTCCATTGGGCAAAAGGCTTCTGGCAAGCCCTCTCCTGATTAAATTTTGAACAACTGGGAAGCTTGCTGCCTCCCAGATCCCCTTAGGAATGGCAGAGTTTGCCTGGGGGTGAGACTGTGGAGGGAGATGGGAAATCAGTGTCCATGTACAAGTCAGCTTTGTGTATTAGACGGAGCACAGGATCTGTTATCAGAGAGGACCACCCCCCTGCCCGCCGCCGCCTTATTTAACCCATGCCCTCTTTTATCCCTAGTTTTCTCACCTGTGAAATGGGTAGAATCCAACCTAAGATTTCTTAAGGCTGTAAGAGGCCCTAGCATTTTGTGTACTATTAGGAAAGAAAACACACTGACATGTTATGACATAACACTTTCTCATCACTTAGAATTTTTATTTTACTTTTATTAAAGAGCTCTGAGACTTATTTAGACGTTATCTTTAAAAGCATACGACACCCTTGCAGATAGATATAAAGAAGAATCTATGTGAAATAAATTAGTTAAGAATTCCTAAAGCTTCTTCCCAGTCAGTGTCCAGCTCATCCAAATAACTTTTCTTTTTTTTTTTTTCAGATAACTTTTCTGCACAACATCTTCCTTGTCCATATTTTTTCATGCAGTATTGTCCTCTATTACTGTTAAAATTTGATCACCCACCACTCCTTGAAAGAATGCTCCACTATGGGGTCTTCAGGACTTTCTTCCAACTTGTTTACTCCAATTCTGCAGGTTTGACCCTGGGGCTTTCTTGCTTTTATTGGAAGTTGTCAATGGAAGGTTTTCAGGAAGCAACCAGGATTCAAATGGTCCTTAAATCAGTGCTTTGTGAGGAATACACAGAGAGGGCAGTGGACCAGGCAGGCCACCAGAAATAATGACCAGAACCAACCAGGTTTGACCTCCACCTGATTTGACCAACAGTGATTGTCAGATATGATTGATTTAAAGACATATCCTAACCTCAGACATGTCATGTGAAAAAAAAGGTGCTTTGAAGAATTAAAAAAAAAAAATCTCAGCCACTGCTGCCCGTTGGGTTTCTGCAAGGCTGAAGGGTGGGACGCATGGGGCCAGCTCTGCAGGAGCCATCCCTGGGCAGCTCTCAACTGTCCCCTGACTCTCCTGCCCCGGGCATCGCCCCAGCACGGCTGCTCAGGTTTATGGCGACAATCGCTGCTGCTGCCAGACGTGATCTCAAAGCCATAAAGGCCTTTTACAGTTTCACTCTCCCCCTGAGATAAGCCCAGGGAGCCCTTCTCAAGGCCGGGGAGCAATTTCAGAGTCACAGGGGGAGGGGTGGGGTTGCACAAGTCGGGGAAACGGAACAGGTTTTATGGCCCCGACTTCGCTAAAAAAACCGTGTTCTCATATCCTCAGTTTGAACTTGCTGGTGACGCCTCAGCATCTGGGGCACAGTGACATTCATTCATTCATTCATTCATTCATTCACGTGTTCATTCGTTCATTCACGTGTTCATTCATTCGACAAACAGAGAAGAGAGTGCAAGGCACACCGCTGTGAGGGTCTGTGTGGATCCAGGGCAAGTCATTTACTCTCATCTGTAAATCAGGTACGGTTCACTGAACCTGCCCCCGGCCCATTGAGCCAGCCACGTGAGACAGGGAGTGAGGCAGCACCCTCAGCACACAGTAGGCCCGCAGCCAATGTTGCCCGAATTGCTTTCCCTCTCCATTGACATCTGTGTCACCTGTTTTGGGCCCTTTTCCTCCTTCTTTCTTTCTTTTTTTAAAAAAAGTATTGAATTTTTTTACAATTATACTTTTGCTTTATGCTTTGGTTTTGGAGCTGCAAAGCAGGTAGAATCTTAGCTCCCTGACTAAGGATCGAACCCATATCCCCTGCATTGGAAGGCTAAATCTTACCCACTGGACCACTGGGGAAGTCCTCCTTTTCTTCTTTCTGACCAGGATGGTGGAGGGACCCAGACTGCAGTCACCCCTATAGCGCTCTGCAACCTATACATCCTCTTTTAAATGAGTTCAATCAACTCTGGCTTTTTTTCTTACATTAAAAAAAAAACTAAGGTATTAATTTCCATATTCTAAATCCGACTCCTTTTCATGCATGGGTCTGCAAGTTTTGGCAACTGTATATAGTGATGTAACCCCACCACAGTCAAGATACAGAACATTTCCATCACCCCAAGACCCCTCCCCTATACGCCTTTGTATTTAACCTCCCCCCCCCCCCCGACACAGCCCTAGCCCCTGGCAACCACAGCATCTGTCCTGAGAGCTTTAGCCCTCATGGCAAATCCCTCTCCTGCTTCTAATTTTATTTGCCAAAAAGAGCTCCCCAGGACCTCCTAACCCCAAGTGTTCACCTGATTAGGGAAGGCCCAACAAGGATAATCTCTACATCACAAAGTCACTGGCTTGGGACCTTCATTGCACCTGGAGAATCACTTTACAGAAGCTCCTAGATTTGTGTCTGATTGAGAAGTATGGAGAAAGTGGGCAGAGGCCAGGAAGGGGGGTAGCATTTTGAGGGGAACCACCTAGAATTCCTCCTACCACACCAGTCTATTCAAGCTGTCATTGTCTCTCCCCAGAACCACCGCACAGGTCACCTCTGGGCTTTTCTGCTTCCCTTCTTGTTCCTTGGAGTCCATGCACTACACAGCGAAGAGTGACCTTTTAAGAACGTGAATCAGATCACATCACTTTCCTATTGGAAAACGTCTGAGAGTTTCCCATGGCCCCCAGAATACAATCTATGATCATTCTCATGGTCCCACCTGGTCCTGCCCACCTCTCAGACTCCATCGTCTCCCACTCTGCTCCAGCCACAAGGACCACTGTGCTCAGCCTCTAAGATGCTCAGCTGGCTCCTGCTGCAGGGCTTTGACACTTGCGGCTCCCTGGCGTTCCTTTACCCCAGCCCCTCGTCAGCCTCCAGATCTCAGTCCAGATTCGCCTTTTCGGGGAGGCTCTCCCTGACCCCCTGACGTGAGGTCATCGCATCCTCAGCACTTTTAATTGAACCCTTTTTGTTACTTCCTGTTCACTCATTCACAATACCTTGTTTTACTTTCAAAGAACTTGACTGTTGGACCGTCTGACAGCTCTTGACTGTTTCAAATTATCTTTTTAAAAGAATAATTGCATTTTTCTATTTACAAAATTATTTATGTGTTTGGCTATTCTGGGTCTTAGTTGCAGCATGTGAACTCTAAGTTGTGGTATGTGGGATCTAGTTCCCTGACCAGTGGTTGAACCTGGGCCCCCTGCATTGGAAGCACAGAGTCTTAGCCACCGGACCACCAGGGAAGTCCCTCAAATTACCTTTTTAAATGTATTCACTCAAGCATTGTCAGCCTGCTCCCTCTAGGAGGTAAGCCTCATGAAGTCAGGGACTTTATCTGTCCTGCCCACCCGCTGTGTACCTTGGTTCCTACAGTGCTCCGGCACGCGATGGACACCTATTACATATTTGTTGAGTGAGTGAATGAATGAACACGTCTTTTGGATTGGGCCCCTCCTCTACATCTCTATTGCCTCCATATGGTACCAGCTTCACCATCTCTCATCTGGTCCAGCACACGAGTATCTTCACTGGTCTTCCTGCGTACAGCTGCACCCCATCCAATCCATCCTCAACAAAGCTACCAGAGTGAGCCTTTAAAAACACAGACCCGGCCACAACCTTCCCCCAGTATCCTCTCTCCGGTGACTTTTCTATTTCCCCCAAAGAAATTCCAGTTGCCCAGTGTTTGAGGCCCCCACCCCCTGGCCCAGACCATCCACCATGGCTTGCTTCCAGGTGTGGGTTGAAGACTTCAGTGGGCGTGCTGAGTGACTTTAGGGTTACCCAGAGATGGCATTCAATGCCATTGCCACCATAACCTGTCTCTTTACAAGTCTTCCTTCCTTCCAAAAACTTTACAGAGAAAGTTTGGATAGCACATCTCTCTAGATATTTGTCAATTTCCCATTTGAAGAGGAAAGTACAGAGCTTTCCCTGGGTGATTCTCTCTGGCTCCACCTTAAAAATAAATCACTTACTTTTTGCTCTAATTTTGCAATCACCTTCTATCTACACAGCAAAGTAGTAATACTGGCTTTCCATTTATATCAGTGATCAATATAAAGAGAATGCTTATGAGTTGATTGAAAGAAAAACAGTGGGAATTCCTTGATGGTCCAGTGGTTAGGACTCTGAGCTTTCACTGCCAAGGGCTGGAGTTCAATCCCTGGTCAGGGAAGTAGGATCCTCCAGGCTTCGCAATATGGCCAAAAAAATCATTAATTAAATAAAATCAGACTACTTTATTTTAAAAAAATAAAGAAAAATGGTAAGTAAGGTGCAGTGGTACTCGGGTGTGGAGGGGATGTGACGAGTACAGTGACTGCAGGTTGGGAAACACTGGTCTCCATCCTCCCTCCCATCCACGGGCTGCCTGCCATGACTCGATGCTCCATCTTTCTCCTTCTCCGTGAACACACATCCGTCTTTTCTCTGTCTCACCCCTGCCTCCAAATTCTGCAGCGAATGAGACCTTCCCAGACTGCCGTCATCCCTCCATTCAAAGGACCATCTCCCCTGCTGTCACTCTCTTTTGGCTCTCAATATTCAACTGCTTATAATTTTTTAAAAAATATTGTTGATTGATTTTTGGCTGCTCGGGGTCTTCTTTGCTGTGCCCGCGCTTTCTCTAGTTGCAGTGAGCGGGTGCTCCTCTTCGTTGCGCTGCTCAGGCTTCAGGCGCTTGGGCTTGGTAGTTGTGGTGTATGCTAAGTATGCTCTGTTGCATGTGGTGTCTTCCCAGATCAGGGATGGAACCCGTGTCCCGTGTGTTGGCAGGTGGATTCTTAACCACTGGACCACCCGGGAAGTCCCTGCTTGTAATTTTCCCTTCTATGAGAGAAAATTGTAAACTAACAGGGAGGCACCTCATGGTTCTGCCCCTCAGTAAACCCCAGGATGCTTTGGCATAGGCTCTGCCCCTCAATATTTGCCAAATGATGAACTTTTATCCATTTGCACTGCTTCTGTGCTCATCATACAGTGACTGACTCATCGGCTTTCTCCCAGGTCCCATCGTGGTGGCCCCTGGGGTCAGACAATGGGCGTTTGAATCTTGGCTGTTGGGCCAGCTCTGAACTGTGGACAAATCTCATCCTCATTTGTAAAATAGAACAATAGGAACACCTGACTCAGGGTGTTGTCGTGGGGGTGAAAGTATGCCCGACGATGTTTAGCAGAGAGGAAGTGGTCAATAAATGTGGGACTTGAAACAGGATGAGGTTGCAGCTTCTCCATCATTAGACAGTGGCAGAGGATCCTGTAAGACAGGTCTCTTAGGTCTTGCCTTGGAATTTACAGATCACACACTGATCCGAAAAATGTAGGACAAAGGTGATCTGGGTTCCACAGAAGAGGAAGTAGGGTGGTCCCACCATTTGGGGTGATTGCATGGACATTCCTTTGGATGGTCACACAGCCCATCACACAGAGTTCCTCCCACTTCTTCCCATTTATTGAGGGGTTCCATCTGGGATAAACAGATCAAAGCACCCAGTGTCATGGCTGGGGAAGGAGCCTCTGTAGGGGGAAGGTGAATTCCCAATTCTTGGGAGGCCACGTGGGTTGGTTAAAGAAGGCTGGCTTTGAGTCCTGGCTCAACTGCTCCCCGGATTTGTGCCTGGGACAATTTCCTTCAGCTCTCTGAACCTCAGTTTCATCATGTCTAAAATGGTGATCATGGGCTGTGCTGTTTGCCGCCAGAGCTGATGTTGTTTTGCAATGAAAATGGAAACCAAGCTTGCGGCTCGGGCTGCCTAGGCTGAGATTTGAGATTAACAGGGGCAAAGGGCTGATGAGGTTGGAGGAGCCAAGGCCAGAGGAATTTATGGAGGCCCAGGGTTTATGGTTTTGATATGAATTTATTAAGCACGCTCTAGGGCTGCAATAGCCTGCTCTGTCCCCCACCCCGTGTCCATGCTGGCAGCGGCCTGGACGAGGTGTCTGATGCAACATTAGAGAGATTACTTCCTGGTGCTCGTGAGTGGAGGAAAGGCCCAGGGGATGGTAGGAGTGTCCCTGGGGATCAGGCTGCAGGGAAAGCATGCTTTTGAGGCTGGAGAACTCAGTGGTTAGCTTCTCACTGGACAGGAGCTGAGTGCAGAGTCCACACTCACAAAGCCCCCCACCCCACCTCGAGCGGGCACTCCGTACACCTTACATACACGGCAGCTGCCATAGCTGCTGGATCTCATTCAGTTCAATCCTGACGACACCCCTGGAGGGAGGGATCATTTTCGTTTTACAGATGAGGCTAAGAGAGGAGTGACCTGAAAGTTAATCACCAAGATATGTGACTCCCAGGTCAGAGCTTTTGTCCCTTCCCTTTGTGAAACAGAAAGGGTTACCCTGCTCTACCGTCACCCTTGACCACACCTAGGCATCCACCGCCCAGCCGTCAGCAAGCCTCCATCCCCCCATCACCGAATGCCGTGTCGTGCTGGTGAATGGTGAGCAATTGGCTGGCCAGGAAACACCTTGAATTGCAGTGTTTGCCATTTCTTGTGGTGTAAATGCTCCCACCATTGCTATCCATCTATGTAGCATTGTCCAACACAGAACTGGAAAGAGCAGCTAAAAATCAAATCTCCCAGGCCAGCTCCAGCACACCCCTGGGCAAAAGCAAGGTTGTGGTGGGCAAGGCACAAGCCCAGCCTTCTGGGTTATCCAGGGAGCAAGGTGGGTGCAGACCTGGCTGGGAATTCTCAAGTGCATCTCTGCTTTTATTCTCTTTTTAAATGTTTTTTTTTTTTTAATTTTATATTGGAGTACAGTTGATTTACAATGTTGTCTTAGTCTCAGGCGTACACCAAAGTGATTGAGTTAAACATATACCTATTCTTTTTGAAGTTCTTTTCCCATTTAAGTCCCAAAGAAAGGCAATGCCAAAGAATGCTCAAACTGCTGCACAGATGGATCATTGAGAAAGCAAGAGAGTTCCAGAAAAACATCTATTTCTGCTTTATTGACTATGCCAAAGCCTTTGACTATGTGGATCACAATAAACTGTGGAAAATTCTGGAAGAGATGAGAATACCAGACCACCTGACCTGACTCTTGAGAAATCTGTATGCAAGTCAGGAAGCAACAGTTAGAACTGGACATGGAACAACAGGCTGGTTCCAAATAGGAAAAGGAGTACGTCAAGGCTGTATATTGTCACCCTGATTATTTAACTTATATGCAGAGTACATCATGTGAAATGCTGGACTGGATGAAGCACAAGCCGGAATCAAGATTGCCGGGAGAAATATCAATAACCTCAGATATGCAGATGACACCACCCTTATGGCAGAAAGTGAAGAGGAACTAAAGGGCCCCTTGAAGAAGGTGAAAAAGCTGGCTTAAAGTTCAACCTTCAGAAAACTAAGATCATGGCAATCCGGTCCCACCACTTCATGGCAAATAGATGGGGAAACAGTGGAAACAGTGGCAGACTTTATTTTTTGGGACTCCAAAATCACTGCAGATGGTGAATGCAGTCATGAAATTAAAAGATGCTTACTCCTTGGAAGAAAAATTATGACCAACCTAGACAGCATATTAAAAAGCAGAGACATTACTTTGCCAACAAAGGTCTGTCTAGCTATTGTTTTCCCAGTAGTCATGTATGCATGTGAGAGTTGGACTATAAAGAAAGCTGAGCACTGAAGAATTGATGCTTTTGAACTGTGGTGTTGGAGAAGACTCTTGAGAGTCCCTTGGACTGCAAGGAGATCCAACCAGTCCATCCTAAAGGAAATCAGTCCTGAATATTCATTGGAAGGACTGATGTTGAAGCTGAAACTGCAATAGTTTGGCCACCTCATGTGAAGAACTGACTCATTGGAAAAGACCCTGATGCTGAGAAAGGTTGAAGGCAGAAGAAGGGGACGACAGAGGATGAGATGGTTGGATGGCATCACCAACTCAATGGAAGTGAGTTTGAGTAAACTCTGGGAGTTGGACAGGGAGGCCTGGTGTGCTGCAGTCCATGAGGTCGCAGAGTTGGACACAACTGAGCGACTGAACTGAACTGAATTTCCCATTTAGGCTATTACAGAATATCGAGCTGAGTTCCCTGTACTATATGGTAGGACCTTCTTGATTATCTGTTTTAAATACTTTTATTCTCTTTTGAAAACAATGCTTACTTTTATCAGATTTCCTATGCCTACTTGTTCCTTATTGCTGGCAGGTTGACCCAGGTCCCTGGAAGTGACCCAGAACAGGGCCCCATCTTAGACCCTGATGGTCAGTGACAGGCCCTGGAAACTTCTTGCCATTCTTCTTGCCATCACCTCCTCTCTTATCCCTCCCCTACTCTCTCTACATACTGAGCAGTTGGAATCAAGACACTAGATTTCAACTCCCACCTCTCAAGGAAAATTGCTTCCCCTGAGCTTCATTTACCTCATTGATAAAGCAAGAGGTAATCATGTCTACCCTGCTTACCTTGAGAAGATGAAAAAACCATAACAGATATGAAAGCATTCTGCATATAGAAAGAGCTATCCGAATATTCTCATTTTTATCTCTAACACCTGAAAGGAAGAAAGGACACTCATCCGAGGACTTAGAAAACATAGGCGCCATTTATTTCTTTTTATAAACTTTTGTTAAAATGCACAAGAGTAAGAAATCTTTTTTGCTTCTTTGCCCCGTTGGGTGGCAGTGACAGGACCCGATGACATCCACCATGGGAAGATGCTGATCAGTCTGGCGGGACGCCAGCCCACCACTTTCAGAACTGCTCAATGTGAATTTCTAACTTCATCACAATCAAGGCAAATCACGGAGCGATTTGGCAAAGGTAATTGGCTTGGTCATCACAAGAAATCGAGGAGCGTCCATTTCCAAGGCCCTGTTCCCCTTTGTCCACCCTCAGGAGAGCTGTGTGGGTTCTGGAAGCTACTGAGAACCACCCAGAGAAGAGGTTGTCTCAGTGGAGGAATTACAGGGTCTGTGCTTGCCCTCCAACCCTCTTTGAGTCTATGAGATTGTATGTTTTAGGACCACGACTCAGGTAGTGAAAATAAAGATTTTTCCAACGTGGTGGCCTCAGTTTAGAGTCAGAAAAATACATTCTCTTTGTTTTGTGTTTCCTGCATGGCAATAAAATTATTAAAGTGGCATGGATTTCTCTTCCAGGGAGGTTGATTTGGGGCCAAGAATTGGCCCCTGGCCCAGAAGATTGGCTACCGTTAAAAATCACAGCTACCCCACCCCACCCTAAGGGAACTTCTTATCTCAGCTTTGTTCCCATGGCAGAAGTCTGGGCAACAGTGAGGCAGGGCGAGGGGATCAGGGTAGCAAAGAGGGGGAATGACAATGACCAGAAATGACCCCAGCTTCCCTACCTTACCCCAGACCCATCTGAGCACCCTGGCTGGGGTTTCTGGGGGAATGCCTCAGGAATGAGGGGTGGCTATGTGAGGCTGGGCTGCCCTGAGCAGGGAACAACCTCTCCTGGGACTGAAGACTTGGCTTGGTGGAAGGGGGAACCCCAACTCTGACAGCACTGGAGATGTGGTGATTGTTCTCGGACATCCCATCCCAATACCCTTCCTGCCTCTCTCACAAAAAGCAGTCCCTAATGGTGGAATTTGGGGGGTACCGGGGTGCTACCTGCATCTACTCAGAAGCCTGCGTAGGGGGTAGCTAGTCAGTCTGACTGTTTACTCTCCTGCCTAAGCACTAGTCCCAGGACACATCCCTTTAATTCACACTGGCCAGTGGCACTTTCCAGAATTTTCACAAAGTCTCTAAAATTCTGCATGGATGAGTACTGGCTGCTTGATTCTGGGGTTTAATGGTTTCAGAAGGTACCCTGAGTGATGCTCACAGAGCAGGTCTCAAACCCAGTTCTTCTTCCCTCTCCCCTGCCCCCACTCACACATCCCACTTCCGGCATGCCAGGTCACATCAGTCCATCTCACGATGGACTGCTGAACGCCCCTTCCCTACACTTGGGGACTGAAGAGACAGAAAAGGGGTCTAGGAACCACAACTTCTCCATGTTTATCAGCAAACAGGATTCTGGGCCCAAAGTGGACTTTAGTGCAGCCTCAGGTCAATCTTAGTCCTGGGAGTGGGCAGGGCTCCTGGGGAGAATGAGGCTTCCAAGGCTGCTGAAGCGGGCAGGAAGGCCCTCAACTCAACACCAGTGAGGACAGAGGGGGCCTTTCCAGAGAAGATGTTCAATCACTGAGGCTAAGAGCACCTGAGCCTCCCAGACCTGGGATCAAGTCTGGGTCACTTACTAGCTGTGTGAGTTCCAGAAAAATGATTTAACCACCGAGATTTCAATTCCCTCTTCAGTAACGATCTCTGGGTAATAAGGAGGATGAAAGCAGATGGTGCAGGTCAAGTGCTGGGAGGAAGCGCTCGAGACAGGCCCGGTGGGATAATTCCTCCTCGATGCCGCTCTCACCTGAGGTTCACCCACCTGTCTTCTCCATCCCCAGCTTCATCTCCCTCACCTGAATGACACCATCAGGCCCCATCTGATCTCCCAGCTCTCTCCCAAACTTCTGACCTCTGGAGGACTGTGATCTTCTAGTTTCTGAAAGCTCGGCTCCCTGCACATGCCTCTCCAGCCACTCAGACTGGGGACCCAAGTCGCCACGCCTCCATCTGGCATTCAAGATCCCCAGGCTGTCCAGCGCACCCCCTCTCCTCCAGACAACCCCATCTTTCATCGCCTCCTTCCACGGCCTCCTTCTCACCTCCCCGCCTGGTCTTCCTTAGAATATTCTGGCTCACCTGTTCCACCAGCCAGAAGCCAGCCTTTCCTTAAAGGCCTGCTGGATAGTCCACCCCTTCCTGCCTTCTCTGACCCCTCCTAGCCTCCCCTCTAGGTCCTGGCTGCAGTGTCCACCCTGGATTGTTCTTTCATGGTCAGCAGCCTATAGGGACCATCATTCTGACCCAAAGGACCCTCCCAAGTCCCAGAAGAAGGGAAGAGCCAGGGGTTAGAGGAGAAACGGTGTCCACCTGCTCGAGAGTCTCCCACACGGCACCGAGCTCGTCAGTGCTTTTTAAATGCTCCCGGGATGACTGGGGGTGTTGTTTGCACGTCTTCCTCGGCCTCTGGAGAGGTGGCTTTGGGGAAACGAGGATGACTCAGGAGGACAGCGGTGGCTGTGGCAGCAGAACAGGGGTGGGGGAGGTGCTGCCACGTGACCCAGCCCAGAAGGGCTCTGTGTGCAACATTACACAGTCTGAGCGGGGAGGGAGCCGTGCTTCAGCAAGGGCTTGTGTGGTCTCCAGGCGGCAGCCCTTTGGGGGTGAAGAAGTGGGGCGAAGGATGAGGGGAAGGCAATGGTTTCAGCAGGAGAAAAGCTGTCCAAGCAGCAGAGGATTTTCCAGCTGGGGTCTCCCCAAGTCACAGTGCCGTTATCCAGAGCAAGTGGTGAAGGGGGGCAGTGGGATGCAACCCACAGCCCGAGTTCAAGGGCCTGCGCCCTTCCCATCACTGCTCTGGGACTGGCCTGTGGTCACAGCTTGCTTCACTGTGACCAAGTGACCATCAGGGGCTCTCGGAGGGGCCTGGGAGGCCAGCAGAGCCCCCGCCCCCCAGTGACTTGCTAGATGACTTCCTGCTTGGTGATGGTCGGCTGCGGGATGGCAGAGGGGGGCTTGACGATGGTGGCGATGGCTCCAGGCAGAAGCTTGTAGGGCTCGGACCCTGAACCACCGGGGGGCGAAGGCTGCGGAGTCTCAGGGGTAGCTGGAGGGGCAAAGAGACAGACAGGGCTGCTCAGAACTCCAGCCCTTTGGGGGTTCAATGAAGAGCCCTGGAGAAGTCCTCCCCACTCTCTGACACTTAATTTCCTCTTCTACAAAATGAGAGAATTAGACTAGATTATCTCTAAGGACTCCTACAGCTCAAACCTTCTGAGCCCCAGATCACCAAGTCTAAGTTCTATCAGGTCTGGAAGGCTAGAGCTGGGCCAGGTTCTGTGGTTAGAACCTTTGCCCACATCCCTACAACCCCCATCTCCTCCAACCTTTGATATGGAGACTGGATGCTTCTCCCAAACTGGGGTCCAGGTCTGAGTCTCCCTAAGGACTTTTGGACATGTGACAGGATCAAGCTTTCTTGGACAAAAGGAACAGCAGTAGATGAGACCCAAGGAGCTGGCTAACTGGCTCAAGAAATACTCTCCCTTGATAGTTAGGTAGATGAGTAACAGAAACTGAAGTCCCCACCCCCATGACAAGTTCAGAATGTAATTTTGACTATGATCCTCTTGGCCAACTCTATTCAAAGGCCAACTTCCCCAAAGAACAATCTCAGTGAAATGCGATCTCATCTTAGCGGACCCTCTCATCCCAATGATAATCTTCTTCTTTGAAGGACCTTGCCCAATGACAAATTCACTCTTGTGAGATTTCACCTCAGAGGACAGTCTAGCCCATGGGAAGCCTTCACCCAGTGAAGAGTCTCACCCAGTTGTCTAATGGACAGTCTTACCCGACTGGGAAGTCTAACTTCAGTAAACAATTTTACCTGGTAGACAACATCACCTAATGGAAACCTCACTGCAATGGACATCCTCAACCAATCTACCCAGTGGATTGCCTCATCTAAGGACAGCTTCATTCAGGGGAAGCTGTCAATCACCTCACTGAATAAGCAGCCTTAACAAATGGACCATCTTACCCCTCTTTCCCTACTCTGGAGCACAGAGAACTGTTTTGCCCCATTTCCCATCTTTTAGACCCAACCTTCTCCAGATTCCCTCTCAGGCCCCAACCTCGCCCCTTCCAGGGGAGAGCTCAAGTTGCCCACCTGCCTGCCCCCTGGGCCGGGGCCACTCACACATCTGTCCATTGCTGAGGTGAGCAGGCATCGTGTTGGCAACAATGACGTTGGTGCCCATGTGTTCCTGCATCAGGTGAGGGTGCAGGGGGTGGTGGGCATGAGGTGTTTCACTGGAGGACCCTGCAGGTAGAAGATGCTCAGTGAGGATGGAGAGTCTGGGATAAAGACCACGGCACCATCTTGAGGCACCATCGTCCGAGAGTGTGGCCATCAACCTGCGCATCCAATCTTCACAGCACCTACTGGGCTCCTATTTGTGGGTTAGTAAACTGAGGCTTTCCCAGGTGGCGAAGTGGTAAAGAATCTGCCTGTCAATGCAGGACACACAAGAGATGCAGGTTTGATCCCTGGGTTGGGAAGATCCCCTGGAGTAGGACATGGCAACCCACTCCAGTATTCTTGCCTGGGAAATCCCATGGACAGAGGAGCCTGGTGGGCTATAGTCTATGGGGTCACAAAGAGTCAGACATGATGGAACATGCCCACATACAAACTGAGGTTTCCATTCCTATTCACAGGCTTCATGAAGGTATTGAGAGGACTCACAAACCAAGAGGACAAAAGTGATTTGAAAGGAACAAGGAGTATATAAGGAAGCTGTGAGATCATTTAGATATTGCAACAAGCAGTGTATTGATTGCATGTTAATATAATGGATTCAATCAATGTCTCTCAAAGCTCCTTGGTATGCAGATGCTTAACCTTTTGATCCCAACTCACCTTTCAGCCTCATCCCCCACATCTGAAGCCCAACTTGCCTATTTATAGCATCTCCACATCCCCTGGATTGACCTAGCTCTGTGTTTTGCTCCTGTGTTGCTAAAGATGCCTTCTATCCCACTTCCTCCACCCCCACCAATATCCCCAAGTCCAAATTCCAACTCATATGATCCCTCCTTTGGG
This sequence comes from Cervus elaphus, assembly GCF_910594005.1. Classification (NCBI taxonomy): domain Eukaryota; kingdom Metazoa; phylum Chordata; class Mammalia; order Artiodactyla; family Cervidae; genus Cervus; species Cervus elaphus. The sequence continues at coordinate 72,078,011 of NC_057837.1, read as the reverse complement.
AAGCCTCTCCTGATTCTCCCTACTTCAGTAGAAAGTAACCTCTCCTTCCTTGGAATTCACATAGTCACTTATCTGTAACCCGTCTTTGGGGAACAATCACTTCTGTCTGTGAACATTACAATTACAGGTGTATCTTTCTTCTCTCTTTGAGATCCTAATGAAGTGTCTGGAACACAGCAACTGCCTCAAAAATATGTGTCAAGAGAATGACAGTGCCATATACATAGCATATGGTCTAGTAATAGGCTATGGCACTAACACAACAATGACGGAATTTTAGGGCTTGAAAGGGGTCTTTAAAATACCCTGTTTCAGGGACTTCCCTGGTGGTCTAGCGGCTAAGAATCTGCCTTGCAATGCAGCGGACTTGGGTTCAATCCCCGGTCAGGGAACTAAGATCCCACTTCGTGTTGTTGTGCTCATTCACGTCCGACTCTTTGCCACACCATGGACTATAGCCCGCCAAGCTCCTCAGGCTCCTCTGTCCATGGGATTCTCCAGACAAGAATACTTGAGTGGGTTGCCATTTCCTTCTCCGGGGATCTTCCTGACTCAGGGATCAAACCTGCATCTCCTGAGGCTCCTGCACTGACAGGCGGATTCTTTACCACTGAGTCACCTGGGACATGCAAATAAGTCCATTCACCACAAATAGAGAGCCCAAGTGCCGGAACAAAAGATCCCACAAGATGCAACAGAAATCCTGCATTTCCATGGATAATGGAAATACTGCAACTAAGTATGTATGCTGCATACTGCATACTGCAACTATTGCAGCCAAATAGATAAATAGAGAAAAAAATTTAAAACTATACCTGTTTCAATGATTGCTATCAACATACTACGTGCCAGGTACTGTTTTACAGCGTTTTCCAGGTTTGACATAACTTAACCTTCACAACAGCCTTAAAGGCTGGGAATCATTATTAACCTCATTCTACAGATGAGATGACAAGGCCCAAAGAGATGGATTATTTTACCCAAAGTTGATCTGGCTCCTTCCTGATCCTAGCCTCAGTGACACCTGATTCACGGTGACCCTGCATCCACAGGGTCAAAGTGAGAAAGACGTGAGTTATCATGTGACAGTGGTTCTCAGCCAGGGGTGATTTGGGCCCCTCAGGGGACCTTTGACAACATCTGAGTATCTGTCACCACTGAAGGAGTGTTACTGGTGTATCACGGGTAGAGGCCAGTCATGTGGCCAAAGAAGATACAGAAGAGCCCCCTCAGCAAAGAATGATCCAGACCCAAGAATCCACTGAGGTTGAGAAACCTTGCCCTTGGCTATCACCAGTGATCACGTCACATCACTCCAAAGTCTCACGTTCAAGCATCTTTATTTAGACCCCGCCTCCTATCGTTCCAGCTCACTTCCTTTAGCACCATCACTGCAGAACTTCTTCAGCCCCGTTGAGGCTGTCATTTCACTGGCCCCCACTTTTCACTGTCACCTGTCTTCATCCCTCTTAGTCCAGCCAAGATTCCATGGCACATCATCACAATCACTCCCCTGCAATCAGCCTTAGCTCTCTCCCAGCTCCCTTCTGAGCAAAACATTTTCCAAAGGCAGTCGACTCTTGCTGTCTCCACTTCTCCACTTTCCAACTCACTCACTCTGCAACACCCTCCCCTGGTTTCCTTTCCCACTGACACTGCTCTCAACACAATCGCCAAGAGCCTCCTTCCCCCTCCTGTGAAATTTAACACCATTAAATGCTCTGTCCACACTAAAACACACTCTGCTCTTGGCTTCTGGGACTTGCCTTGGCTTTTCTCTTATCCTCCTGACTAGATCTTCCTCCATCTCCTCTGGCATCTGGTTTCTGGGACACCACTAAGCTGCCTCTCATCCCCAACTTTGGGCTTGTTTGAGCAACAGACTCAAATATCCATCCGCCTCCTGGATAACTCAACATGACTATCTAACATCATTTCAAGCTTCACTAAATTCTACAATGGATCTTCACCCCCACCCCCACCCTCAGCCTCAAATTGTCCCCCCCCCCGAATCTTCCCCATCTCAGTAAATTAGTCCACCACCATTCCTGTTCCTGCAAGCAAACATGTAGGTTTCATCCTTGACTCTTTCCCTTCCCCCCATTGCCCCTGTCTGATCAATCAGCAAATTCTGTGAGTTCTTCCTCCAAATAGATGTTCAAGTGCATCTGTGTTGGTCAATTTCCAGTCATGCCTTGGTCCAAGCCTCCCTGTCCTTTCCCTGATTGAACATGGTGACATTTCTCAGGGGTTTCCTGTCTCCATTTTGCCCTCTGATGTTCACTTTCTACCCAACAATCGGGATAGTTTGTTGAAAACATTAGTCTGATTTTCTACTCTTCTTTTAAGAGTCGCAGTGAGAATACAATGCAACCTCTAACCATAACCTCTGAGACTATACTTATGGTTTGGTTTCTGCCCAATCTCTATCTTCATTTCATACAGTTCCTCTCATCTCACAATCTTATCTTTCTCGAACACACAAACTTCTCCTGCTTCAGGGTCTTTTGCACTAGTTACTGGTGCTTGGAGTGTTTCTCCTTTGACTTTTAAATGTTCTCTTTCCTTCCATCAGATCTGTGGCATAAAAGCCACCACTTTAGAGTGGTCTTCCTTGACCAACCTGTCTAAAGAGGCCCCTTTTCAGTTATACTCTATTGTATTACTTGGTAATTTCAAAATTTGTAGCTGCCCTCTTTATTATATACTCAATTATCATCTGTTCCCCCGAGTGTTAATATACACTGGCACGCACACACACACACACACACACACTTATATATACACTCATACACAACCTCCAGGAGAACTGACTCTTGTCCTCTGCTGAACCTCCAGCACTTAGAACGGTGACTGGAACATGGTAACTTCTCAGCACCTGAATTAACAGGCCACTGTCCCCATTTTCCTGATGAGTAAACTGAGACTCCAGTAGATAAAAGGATTTGCCCAAAGCTACAGAGCAAGGAAGTGATGGAGCTGAGTGGTGAGCTCAGGTCTGCATGAGGCTTGTCTCTTAGAGAGGCTACCTCCCCCAGCCCCGCCCACTGGCTCAGATGGTAAATAATCTACCTGCAGTGCAGGAGACCCAGGTTCTATCCTTGGGTTGGGAAGATCACCTGGAGAAGGCAATGGCAACCCACTCCAGTATTCTTGCCTGGAGAATCCCATGGACAGAGTACGTGGGGTCGCAAAAAGTTGGACATGATCGAGCAACTAACACTCTCACTTTTTGACAGAGTGAGAAAGTGATGGAGCTGAGAGGTGAACGCAGCTCTGCATGAGTGCGGCTGGTCTCTTGGAAAAGTGGCCTCCAGCCCCGCCCACCTCTCAGCCCCTCCCGGGTGGACACTAACCTCCCAGCAGCATCTCCTGCAGCAGGTTGTCGATCTTGGCCATGCCGAAGAGCTTGATGAACTGGATCTGCTCGATCATCTGCCAGGTGATGCTCTGAAGGGTGGGCAGCAGCAGCAGCAGCTCGCCGAAGCGGCCACGCGAGTCGTACTGGCGGTCGTTGATGTAGTCCTCCAAGCTCACCTGCACCTGGGAACGCAGCCTCTTGATCTTGCCTGGGTCACTCAGCCCCTTGGCATCTGCAATGGGAGGGATCATGCCAGGGAGGCAGAGGGCCAACCTGGAGCGTCTGGGGAGGTGGGACCCAATGTCCCCTTACTCCGGGGGCTCTGATGGGAGACCTAGACCCGAGGGCACCTAGGGAATCCTAGCAGTGCTGGGGCAAGACTTCAGGAACATTCCCAAGAGGGCACCTTGTAACCTTCTCTTCTTACAGATGGGGAAACCAAGGCACACAAAAAGGAAAGGACTTGGCCCAGACCACAAAACCACTTGTTGGCAGATCCATGATGTGGAATTAGGGCTCCTGATTCCCAGTTAAGGTCCCACTGGCAGTCCAGTGGTTAAGACTCCACTTTCCAATGCAAGGGATGCTGGTTCGATCCCTGGTCAGGGAATTAAGATTCCACATGTCTCACGATTCAGCCAAAAAAAAAAAAGCCCCACCATCCAGGCCTCAGCACTGCTTCTCCTGCTGCCTCATCAGGAGGCATCTGATGCCTCATCTCCTGCTGTCTCCCCGCTGGCCTGCTCCCTTGCCTGTGTGGTCTTGGGGTCTCAGCTTAGATCACACTTCCTCTGGGATGCCTTCTCCATTCCACCCTACCAGGTCTGCACTCTGCGTGTTCATGGGGTCCCCAAACTTCTGTGGCTCTTTCGTCACCACTGAGCACACAGGATGGAATGTCTCTTCTGCTAGACTGTGATCTCTATACAGCATACATGCATCTTTTAAACCCACCACCTAGCACCATGCATTGTCAATATTTGTTGAACAGATAACTAGATGAAGGGATAGGTACATGGATGGAAGGGTGAATGAATGAAAAAAAAAAAAGCGATGGATAAATTTTAGATTCTTAACCGGGAAAGTAATTGAAGTGGTTATTCAATAGTTAATCTCAACCTTCATGGATGACATCTATTGTCTCTTTTATAGATAAAGTAAGCAGCAGAAAGATAATTTCACCCACATTTCCAACGCAGGGCTCTCTCTCTCCTGAGCCACATTTGTGCATTCTATCATTCAGTCAATAAACATTTATTGAACACCACCCACATGCCCGGCCCTGACCTAGGTCACCAGCCCCTCCAGGCCAGGCTGCTGGCCCTGACTCAGCATCAGTAATCCTGCACATTTGACTGAGCAGTTCCTATCATCCAGCCCCACGCCAAGCACCACAGGGTACACAGCCTGGGCCAGGCTCTGGAGGAAACTGCAACTAGAAATCTTATCCCCTCAAGAAACCAGGAATAGCGTGTGATAGGTAGGAACATGGGCTTGAGAGCTGAAGAGTCTGAAGTTCAAATCCAAGCTCTGCCATTTCCTAGTTCTGTGACCTGGGGCAAGTCTATCAATCTCCCTGTGACTCAATTTTCTTATCTGTAAAATGGAGATAATAGCAATTCCTACCTCACAGATACCATATTGCAAGTAACGAGTGAAATCAACAAGAGCCTTAGTGAGTGCTTCATACGCAGTGCTCATTTCCGCTTCCTCACTATGCTTACTAGACTCAATCTCCATTCAGAGAGGGCTTGGCACTAAGGATGGTGCCTGGCACAAGGTAGGACCTCTCTAACATGGAAGGACAGAAGAAAGCAAGGAAGCTTTGGAGCCTGGGCGTCCATCTTGACATCATGAAATGAAAACAGGTTTTTCACAAAATCACAACAACAAAAATGTTGTATGGGGGCCCAGTGGTGGGGACTTCCTCTTTCAAGGCAGGGGGTGTGGGTTTGATCCCTGGTCTGGGAGTAAGATCCCACACGCCTGGAAGCCAAAATACCAAAACATAGAACAGAAGCAATATTGTAACAAATTCCATAAAGACTTTATAAATGGTCCACATTGAAAAAAATCTTAAGAAAAAAAAGAAAATGGGTGGGAGGTCGGTAGATGGAAGAGGGAGAATGCGAATACATTATCTTTATCCTGCTAATGAAAGGTTAGGAGATACTGCTGACAGTTGATGGAACAAGAAATAAAAGCATAAGTGCAGAACATTATAGAGGCAATCAGTAGAGACACTGAAATTCCAAGAAAAATGTATTAGGACGATGGGAGAGAAAAGATGGAGTGGTGATGGGGAAAAATACAATTCTCAACTATCATAGGAGGGAAAAATATGTTCTAAAATGGATAAATCAAGAAGTAGAAAGTTTAGCATTTTATTTAGAGCTGGAGAGGTGGCAATAAAAAGAAACAGTATAAAGAGTCAGAAATGGTTCCTCCTGGGGAGTAGGCTTTGGACAGGAAAAGTAGAGTGGGGAGGACTATTTTCATTTTAAGTATGTGCAGATATTATTTTGATAAAAAGTTTTTTTGAGGGAAAGAAAAAGAGGATGGTAAGAGGTAAGGAACAGAAAGCAGAGAGGAAGGGAAAGAAGGGTAAGATGGGAAAGAAAAAAACCAAGCCTCTGGAGTCAGTGTGCCCCATCGTCACATCAGTCATTTGAGCCTCGATTTTCCTCATCTGTTAAATGGAGCTGATAAAGATGTCCTCTCCTGATTGTTGTACTGGAGAGATGAGGTGGCAAACTCGGGGTTCGTAACCCAGTGGGAGCAGTTTGACAGAGGGTCTGGGGAATCAGGGGAGGGTGGGAGGAGTGGGCTGTACCTGGGTCAAAGAAGATGATGGCTTTGAGGCAGGCGTACTCGTTATCGTCAATCTGCAGCTCTTGAAAGGGCAGCACCAACTCATCGAGGATACGCACGGACACCCGACTCATCTCCGCCAGCTCCGGGCAGTGCCGAGGGACGATGTAGTCATTGCCTGGATGGGTTGGGAAAGAGAGGGGATGGGAAGCACCGGGGAGTACCTCTCTCCTCCAGCTTTTGCTGTTTGCAGTTATAAATGCAGCGGCTGCCCACGGGAGGAGGGGCTGGTGGGGGCTGTCACGCCCATCTTACAGATGAGGAAGCCAAGGCCCAGATTAAAGGAATGAGTGACTTGCAGGCATTGGACTGGGCCCCAGAGCCTGACTTCTTAGGACCCCTTTCATATCACCCAAGCTCCATTCTTCAATGGTGACAACAGACCACAAGACTGATGACATTCAAGGGCTGCTTGGGAGGCATAAAAGCACCAAGGGTAAGGGCTCAGGCTCTGGAATTCGACCACCTGGGCTGAATCTTGCTTTTTCGACTGACTAGCCAGATCTATCTGGATAAATTACTTTCTGTGCCTCAGTTTTTCCACCTGTAAAATGGGAATAAATTATAGAGCTTATCTCATTGGGTCGTTGTACTAGAGGAGTTAGTATTTGTAAAGTACTCAGACTAGGACCCACGGTGTGCCCTATATAAGAAGTTAGAGTAATAAACAAACATGTTATGAAAGCATAGGTGACACAGACTGAGGTTTGTGCCATTCCTGGCTGCCTCCCAAGCAGCCCTTGAATGTCATCAGTCTTGTGGTCTGTTGTCACCCTTGAAGAATGGAGCTTGGGTGATATGAAAGGGGTCCTAAGAAGTCAGGCTCTGGGCCCAGTCCAATGCCTGCAAGTCACTCATTCTTTTTTTGGCTCCCTCTCCAGAAAGTGCATCTGAATGCACAGGTTATCCCAGGGCTAAGCCTGACTGTGCTGTAACGTGAATGCTGGGGAATTTAATTCCTCGAGTCCACATTTCCTTGCATCTAAATCGGGTATCCAGTTGAGAATACTGAGGACAAGACCATTCTTGATCTGCCTCCCTCACTCTGCACACCACCATGGAAATCTCCCATGCCCGGGTGCGCTCCACGCTGGGCATGCCCCTGCAGAGCCCTGGCTGGGCAGACAGCACCCTCACCTAGAAGCAGAACGTCCTTGAACACCATGGAGCGCTTGGTGGCTCCGAGCAGCAGGTGCTCGCCGGCGTGGGCTCTGAGCAGGGCCACCTGGAAGAGAGAGGGGATGGCGTCCGGTATCCGTATGCCTGGGAAGGCATCTACACCCCTGGGGAGGCTGCTCCCCACCAATGACCCTGAGCAAGTCAGCATTAGTGTTCTGCTTGCCTTTACCAGTCTGAATGATAAGATGGGCATCAGAAAACTGCTGCCTTCCTCTCATAACTGATAAAACTAGAAACATGGAAAAGCTTCAGCTTACCCCTGAAAGGGGAAACAACCTGTGCTCAGAGCCGGGACACCAAATGCCAACTCTGCCCTTGAACTGCTGCGTTCGGGGTAAACTGCTCCCGAACTCTCCCCTCTGGGCCTCTTCTGTGTGCCTGTGTGCCTGTATGCCTGGTAAAATTGTAACAACACTCTGTGTGTGTGTGTGTTAGCAGAGACTTAAAGGCTTTCATCAGACTCTCAAGAGGGTCTACAAACCCAAAAAGTTCTAAAACTTTTAGAGCTTTTTGGGGGGTTCTGAATTCCTACTCATGGATCAGCTATGTAACATGATGAAGGGTGTTTTGTAAAACACAGATTCTTAGGTCTTACTACCCAAGGCACTGACTCTCTTTGTCTGGGGTGGGCCCAAGGGATCTGAAATTAATAAATTCCTCAGTTGATTCTGATGCATGGTTGTGTTTGGGAAATCACTGCTCCAAGAGATCTCTAGAGCACCCACCCACTTGAAGCTAGAAGATTCTAGATTCTGTTGTAAGAATCTGGACATGGATGCTGGTTCCCAAGGCAAAGGGTGTGAGCACTGGTCCTTGGCCAGGGATCCGCTTGACCAACCCCTTCCCTGCAGAGAGGACAGAGAAGACTTGGAAGACTGAAGTCTGAGTCTGGAGTCTGGTAGATGGGAGCCCTGCCAGCCCACAGGAGGGCATCACCTGCCTTTTCAGAACTACCTGCTTCAGTGCTTGCATGAGGACCAAGGATGGGACTGGTCAAATGGTAGCAGGCTGGTAGCCTCAAGGATCTTTTTTTTTTTTTTTAGCCTCAAGGATCTTATTTGCAAGGTTGGGTTAGGGAGTTTGGAAATTCTTTAGCAGACTAAACCAGGAAGCAAAAATGCTTTTATGCATTAATTCATCAGATTGCTCATTCTTACAGTCATCAGATGTTAGTGCCTACTAAGTGCCAGACATCACTTTGCCAATAAAGATCTGTCTGGTCAAAGCTATGGTTTTTCCAGCGGTCATGTATGGATGTGAGAGTTGGACCATAAGGAAGGCTGAGTGCTGAAGAATTGATGCTTTAGAACTGTGGCGCTGAGGAAGACTCTTGAGAGTCCCTTGGACTGCAAGGCGATCCAACCAGTCCATCCCAAAGGAAATCAGTCCTGAATATTCATTGGAAGGACTAACGCTGAAGCTGACGCTTCAATACTGTGGCCACCTGATGAGAAGAACCGACTCACTGGAAAAGACCCTGATGCTGGGAAAGACTGAGGGCAGGACAAGAATGGGGTGACAGAGGATCAAATGGTTGGATGGCATCACCGACTCGATGGACATGAGTTTGAGCAAGCTCCAGGAGTTAGCGAAGGACAGGGAGGTCTGGTGTGCTGTAGTCCACAGGGTCTCACCCCAGACTGGGACCCGACTGAGAGACTGAATGACAACCACAAGTGCCGGACGCTTGTTTGGGGACACAAAAGTGAAAAGAAAGGAAGGAGGGTGGAGGAGAAAGAAGGAAGGAAGGAGAGAGGAAGGGAGGGAGAAAGAAAGAAGAAATAAATGGATGGAAGGAAGGAGGGGAAGATGAAAGGAAGATGAGGCTCATGTGATGAAGAGCAATGGGGTAAATCATAAAAGGCCTCGCTAAGGACATGAGGTTGTTCTAAGGCAAGGAGGGCACCTGGCACATAGTAGGCATTCAATAAATATTTGAATGAAAGACGAAGGGACAGGTGAATGGATGAGCCAGTCTATTTAGCATCTTCCCAGATTGAGCCCCTGTTGCAGCCATGTCCTTACATGTGAACCCCCAAGGTGAAGCCTGGTGACGATGACAGGAAAAGCAGGGCAAAGGCAAACAGCCTTGGAGGAGGGCGAGAACTCCCTTTCCATGACCAGCACAAAAGGAGACCAAAGCATGCTGATTATCAAGCACTTCCTACACTTCAGGCACCATGCAGGACTTTCGTCACTTACTGCAATGTCTCTGCGAGAGACAGAAGACCTAGAGTCGAACCCTGTGGCTGTCTTGCTCTGTGACCTTGCACAAATCTCTCTTTCTCTCCAACCCTCCATCCCCTTATCCAATGCTACCCAGCCTTCTAAGTTTCAATGGGTCGATGCCCAAAACAAACCAAGAAGCAAACACACTTGGTTCCTGAGGCAATGTTGACGGACAACATCCCCGAGTTCTCCCAGCTGTGCCCCACCCATCACAGGCAAGATAAGCTCCTTATACACTGTGAATGGGGAGCTGGGAACCCTCCTGGCCCTGGGTCCAGCCCCCTAACATGACTGTTCTGGGGGTGGGCAGGTGGTGGGTGGCGACGTTAATGATTATTCTGTGTTACTGGCCACCCATCACTGCTCTCTGAGAATGCTCTGAGCCCCAGCCAGGGAGGTTTGGGTGGGAAATGGAGGTTAACAATTGCTCAGCTTGTGGGGGGAATCTTGTTGTCCTTCTGAGCCCCTGGGAAGGAACAGGAGGGATTAAACATTAATGGAGCCTCTCCAGCAGAGGGGACCGGGGCCAGAACACGAGGAGCAGGGAAGAAGGCCAGGGCAGCCTGGCCAAGATCCCTGCCTTGTCATCCCTCCTGAAGCAGCGAGGAATCTGTGTGAGAAGGCATCCGATCTGACCCCCGTGTGAGGGTGAGGACCAGCCAAGCCAGGGTTTTCACAGTATGTTCCACCACGTGATGCAAATGCATTCCAGAAGCGCCTGGGCACCAGAGGACTTTGAGAAGCCCTGGCTTCCCAAGGTTCAACAGCTGCCTTGCCTGAGGACTTTTCAGAAACTTTAAGAGGCCGACACATGTTGCCAATTTTCTGTGCAGAATTACAAAACAGAGAAGCAAATGTACCAGGAGCCAGTATCTGGAACACTGTCCTTTGGTGCCGCCCAGCTTCCATAGGAGCTGAGTTGATGACCCAGTTCAGCTCCTCTTTCCCAAACAAAGAAAATGTCTGCAGAGGCCTCGGAGGGCGCCCTGATCAAGTGCTCAGGAACTCGATTGTCCTCAGCGCCCCTTCCCTCAGCCCCAGCTTTTCCCCCTAAGACATTTTTGGTATTCCAAAGAAGGTAGTTTGGGAAATAACATGCTAAATGAAAATCCATCTTGGTGGGATACAAGGAAGAAACTGACATTTAGGGAGGCCAGGACAGTGTAGGTGTCCTGTTACACCACTGACGCTTTTTAAATGGTAATGTTCTCCATCCTCCCAACAGCTTTTTGAAGGGGATATTACAATTTATACTTTACAGATGAGAAAACGGAGGCTCGGGGAGAGGAAGTAACTTGTCCAAGATCACACAGAGAATCTTTCTCAGAGCCACAGCTCAAGCCCTGCCCATGAGCCCCTACCCACATCCTACCTGGGAGAGCTGTCAGATGTAGCGGCGCAGAGGCTATGGGCCTGGACTTTGAAGTCTCCCTGCTTGTTCTAATGCCAGCTGTATTGGATACTAGCTGTGTGACCTTCAGCAAGTTATTTAACCTCTCTATGTCCCCAGTTTCCTCACCTATGTGATGGTCATAATAGCACTTACCTTCCCTAGGGTTGTCAGAAGGATTAAATGAGCTAACATTTGTAAAGTGATTTAAACAGCTCCATGCACACATGAGCACTATGCGTTTGTGAAATAAATCGAACCAGTCCAAGGCCATATCCGGTGGGGTGGGGAGCAGCAGGACCCACCTACCCAGGGCCCGCACTGCCTGCAGACCATGTCCACCCTCACCTGGTCATCCAGGGGGAGCTCACAGAAGGCTGGGATATACTTGGCCCACTCGACGAGCACCAGCAGCTGCTCTTTCATGGACTCACACACATCTGCGATGCTGGCGATCTTCTTCGCCCGAATGTCGCCATTGATTCCGGAGACAGGGGAGGTGATCTAGGGGAGGCGGAGGAAAATGCTGGGGTGGATATCCCCTCCATATACTCTGTCCCCTGCAGAGAGCCCCCACCCCCAGAGAGCTTCCCTGCCTGGGAAAGAGGAGCTGGACTGTGGGCACCTTCTCAGCTCTGAAGGACGCTCCGGGGAAACTGGAAAGGGAAAGGGAGGATGCCAAGGAGGCTCTCTGAGCCTTCATCTGCTGCTCGCCCCCTACCTCCTCCTCCACCGGCTCCTTTGAAGCCTAAAAACACCCGTCGGCCCTAGAGGAGAAGCAGGGCAAAAGTCCCCATCCTCATCGGAAGGTGCAGAAACCACTGCCCAGAGAGGCCCTGCGACTCGCCTAAGGTCACGCAGCAAGGGGGGCTGGCTGAGCCCCAGTGTGCTACTCTGCCCGCCTGCCCACTCCTCTCTTCTCTCGGGGCGAAGCCCATCTCAGCCCCTCGGTGAGAGTGGAGACGGCTTGGCCTGCGCAGTGCCAGGTGCCAGCCGCGGGTTGGTGCTATGCCTCGTCACTCAGTCACGCTCGACTGGCTGCGAGCCCATGAACTGCAGCCCACCAGGCTCCTCTGTCCACGGGAGATCTCCATGAACTCCCTAGAATACTGGAGTGGGTTGCCATGCTCTCCTCCAGGGGATCTTCCTAACCCAGGGGTGGAACCCAGGCAACTGCAGGCGGATTCTTTACCGTCGGAGCCACCAGGGTTTGAGTCTTTGCTACTAAATGGGCTGTGTGACCCTGGACTGTTTCCCTTCGTGGTGTCCGAGGGCCCTCCCGTCTGCTGCTCTAAGGCCCGGGTGGGGAGGAAAGGGGTGGAGTTGAGATTCCTCTTTGGGATGAGGAGGCCCCAGGGGGGTGGGGGAGGCTCCCCGGGTACCTGCTGGGACAGGACCTCGGCCTGCAGGAGCGCGTTGATGGAGGGCAGGCTGCTGTCCTCGTAGCTGGACCGGCGAGTGCTGATCCGGTCCCGTTCATTCTGGACAGCTGTGAGGAGGCAGAGCGAGTGAGCGGGAGGAGAGGGGTCCCATGGCAGGAGGGGCGGCTGAAGGACGAGGGGAGAGGGGTGAGCCCGGAGGGCTGTCCTGCAGGGCTGTCCAGGAACAAAGGGAACGCACTCGGAGGTGGGAGTTGGGGGCGGGAGGGAGAGTGTCCAGGCCACAGAGCCCAGGTCAGAGTGTGGGGATGGGGGTCAACAGCTCCTAAGCCAGCCTGTGGGAGAACTTTCCCCTCACCACCACTGCTCCTCACACAACAGGGCGGCTTGAGGAGTGATCTACCCGTCATGGGAGGCATGCAAGGCTGTGACGACTTGGCAGAGGGCTTCAGGCGGGTCTTGAATTTTGAGCAGGACGTCTGTCTCGGTGACAGGCTTTCAAGCTGTGTTTTAGAAAAGGGTCCCTTCCTTTCCAGGTGAAAGTGGATAAGACAAGCAAAATGAATTGCTCTGGGTGATGGAGATGGCCCAGGGACTCCTGAGTACAGAGGCAGAAGCCTGGACAAGGGGGTCTGGAGGCCCCACCTGCCCTGGGGTCTCAGTCATCAGTAGGAAGCGCACGTGCTCTAGGCTAACCTTCTCAGAGACACTCGTGAAAGCTCTGGCTCCCTCCTGCTCCACCACGGGGCTCCCCTCCCAGGAACTCAGAGATCTGGGGCCTCTGTCCACCTGGGCCCCACACCCCCTTGCACCTCCACCTGGGTCAGTCTTGGCCCAAGATGTAGGATGGTCCTTCTGCCGCCCTGACAGGCCCCTGGAGTCTGGGAGGCCTTGGTTGAAGCTCTAAGAAGGGAGGACGAGGCTGCAGGAGACCTGGGTTCCTGGCGGGATCCGCCGCTCAGTCTCCATGTGCTGGTGGGGGCCACACCCTCTCTCTGGGCCTCAGTTTCCCCATCTGTAAGCTTCTTTCCCATACCTGCTCCTCTTGGTCTTTCCCATCTCAGGAACAGGCAGCTTTATTCTTCCTCCCAGCCTGGGGACCTTGCTATGTCTCTTTCTCTCACCTGCCCACCACCCCACCACCACCACACACACACACTCCAAATGCTGTCAGTAATCCGTGCAAACCCACCGGCAGCTCCCACTCTGGGCTGGGCCCTGAGGGAGTTCAGACCCTCCTCTCTGCCTGCTTTGCTTCCAGCCTTACCCCTGCAGTCTGTGCACCTCTCGGAAGACAAAGGGATCCCCTAAAACCCGACTCAGGTCACATCCCTCCACTGCGGAAACCCAGGACCTCCCCATCGTACCTGGAGTCAGGTCACCCTTCCTCATGGTGGTCCTATCTCCCCCATCTCACTTTTACTCTCCCTATCAAACCTGCCTCCCAGCCGTTCCTGGGACTCACTCAGCCACTCTCCAAAGTCTTCGCCACTGCTGTTCCCGCTGCCTGGAATTCTCCCTCCACCCATCCCCCATCCCCCACAACTAAGCTTCTCCCCCTCTCTTTACTCATGTCTCCTTGCAAATGTCACCGCTCAGAAACACCCTCTCTGACCACCCTGTCTGATGGGGATATCCCTCCTGCAGGTTCTGCCCCTTTCTCCTGTTTTATTTTTCTTCTTGGTACTTGTTCTCTCTTCACTTTCTTCACTCTCTGTCTGTGTAAGAGAAAGAAAGCTCCAGAAAGCCAGAATATCTTCCCTCTCATCCACTGCTGTAGCCCTAGCAACTAGAACCCTGGCGTGCAATGGGTGCTCAATAAATATTCACTGAGTGGCCGAAAGAAGGTGCAGAAGGAGACAAGCTTTGATTCTCGGGTGCAATCTACGCCCCATTTCTCAATGGAATGTTGACATTCAGCTCTTCAACTCCCTCTTGATTTCAAACATCGTTGAAATCAGAGAACGGAAGTCAGCTGGTGTAGGACTTTCCTGGAAGTCCAGTGGCTAAGACTGCCGTTCCAATGCAGGGGGCGTAAGTTTGATCCCTGGTCAGGGAACTAAAGATCCCACAAGCCACAGGGAATGGCAAAAAAAATTTTTAAAAAGCCAGATAGTATAAAGGGAACCCAGAGTTAGTGGAGTGTAACAGGGGTCCCAAGGTAAGAAAACTCCTCTTCCCAGACCCCCCACCCTGGACAGGGGGCCAGCTCCCAGCAGCGCTCCCCTGCCCGGGTCCCGCCCCACCCGCGACACCCCTCCAGCGACTGCCAGCCCGCACCCACCAGGGCGCCAAGTGGCGGCGGGCCTAAGAAAAGGGCTGCTGTCAGCAGCTGGGGATTGGGCTCCTCAAGGTTAGGCCGGCGTTATCAGTGCCCGGCGCGAGCTCAGTCACGGAATGATGTTTTCCAAATGTTTGCTCAGTATTAGCAGGGTCGGGGACCTAAATGTAACTTCTATTGAATATTAACCGGCCCTGGGCAGAGGCAGAGAGGATGAGCTTGTCTTCCGAGAGAACCCCTGAGTGGGGGTGAGGGGAGGAGGGGCTGGGCTGGGGATCCCAGGAAGGGCCCATCTGTGGGCCCCTGGCCTACCGCCAGCTTGTACCACCTGCATCCCTGACCCTATTTCCTGGGCTGAATTTCCAATGTCGAGAGTCAGACATTTGTCCTGGGTCTGACAGCTCAAGCTCAGGAAGGTATAGGTTTATAGGAAAGAATTTGGGACCTGCTGTTGGGCCCACTGACCCCCAGATTTCTTCCCAGAGTCTCCGTTCTTTAACCCACTTGACCACCATGGAATATCCTCTGGCCAAACTCACAAGACTTTGAGATTCAGAGCCCTTCTCTGGGGTTGAGAGGAAGTTTCAGGAGACTTGACCAAATCCAGGTGCCTCCCAAGGCCATCAGTCCTAGTTTTCATCCAGGGAATTTGGTGTCTGCTCAGCTCTAGGGAGCCCGAGTTCTAGTCCTGACTTCCTCTGCCCTTGACCCAATCATATCACCTCTCTGGTCTCAACTTCCCCATCTGTAAAATGGAGAGATTTGATGACCTCCTATACACCCGACTGGTCTATGAATGCTACATTTACAATCCATGCTTTCTTGTCCTCAGAGACAACTTTGGAGTTCTAATTCCCAGATTCTCCTAGGGCCATCAAGGAAGGGAAATAAAAACTTGTCCCAACTCTCCCAATCCCTGGGGCTTCCATTGAGAATCTCTCTTGGCTCTGAGAACCTTCCACCAAGCCAAGGAGGGGTATTGGGACTATAAAACTTAGGTAGAGCTAGTGAAACCAGTCAATCCTAAAGGAAATCAACTCTGAATATTGATTGGAAGGACTGATACTGAAGCTCCAATACTTTGGCCACCTGATGTGAAGAGCTGACTAATTGGAAGAGACCCTGACGCTGGGAAAGACTGAGGGCAGGAGGAGAAGGGGATGACAGAGGATGAGATGGTTGGACGGCATCACCGACTCAATGGACATGAGTTTGAGCAAACTTCAGGAGACAGTGAAGGACAAGGAAGCCTAGCGTGTTGCAATCCATGGGGTTGCAAAGAGTTGGACATGACTTGTTAAGTTCATTTGTTAAATGAACAATAAAAACAAGAGCTAGTCATGCCCTTACTTCCCAGAACTTGACCACAATGGCAATGGAACCCTTTGCTACCCTGGCCTGCTCTCAAAGCAACTGAGCCCACTGCATATGTCATGATCTTCTGGTTAACCCAAGCATGCAAATAACCACCAGCCTTTCCTACTGCCCACACGCACTTGCCATTAGCTGATTCTCCTCTCCTCCTGGCATAATGCCACCTTCTCCAAGATAAGAAGCAACTAGCTATTTTCAAGGCTAAGCCAAGGTAGAATGGCTGGGGACCCTCGCTGCCCTGGGCCTGCCGTCTCTGCGGCAGTCCAGTGGGAGGACCAGGGAACAAACACACATGTCCTGGTGGGCAGTGTGTATTTGCACAGGTAGATCAGTGGGCATATAGCAAGACAGAGCTGGAAGGGTTCATTATCCACCCCAGTGATTTTATAGATGTGAACACTGAAGCCCAGATGGGGCAGAAACTCCACTGAAGTAACACACACGAAAGTGACTCTGAATGTTTAATAGGAGACACCTATAAAAAACAGTGAGATGAAGGGACAGGCTACCTGCAGCCTAGGAAGGTAGCCGTCTGCTCAGGTGAGCTGGCAACCTTTCTCCCTCCCACCTGTCACAAGGCTTGGAATTTTAACACAAGAGATTCATTCTCTCAAACATAAAATCTTAGGCTGTTGAGCTGATGGAATCACTGGCTGGTAGAACCCTAAACTGTTTGACTCTTAGACTGTGGCTCTCAGTTGTTTCCTTGCCTCTAGCTATTCATGTGTGTGCCCAGTTGCTTGTCGTGTCTGACTTTGTGACCCCATGGACTATAAGCTCGCCAGGCTCCTCTGTCCATGGGATTCTCCAAGCTAGAATACCTGAATAGGTTGCCATGCCTTCCTCCAAGGGATCTTCCCAACCCAGGGATTGAACCTGGGTCTCCTGCATCTTCTGCACTGCAGGCAGACACTTTACCGCTGAGCCACCAGGAAAGGCCCTAGCTGTTCACACATGCCTCATATTCCCATTCATGACATCTCTTTTATTTATTTATTTTCTTTTTTGGAGGCCATGGCCTGTTGAATGCGGGATAGTAGTTGCCCGATGAGGGATTGAACCCTCGCTTCCTGCAGTGGAAGCACAGAGTCTTAACCACTAGACAGCCAGGAAAGTCCCTCATTCATAACATTTCTCATTCGACAAAGTTGTGCTCAAGTTCAAGGTGAGAGTGGTCAATCCCATTGAAAACTGGGTGGGGGAAAGCTGGGGGGCATCTGCCCTTTGAAAAAGATTCTCCTTGCTCTTGAGAACCACTGAGGTCCAGATGAGAGAATCGTGGTGTTGTGAGCATCATGGTGTGTTCCTGAGGGTCATAGCCCAGGTTTTGCAGCAGGGGTCATAAACTCTCAGGGCCCTATAGGGATGAGACCCAGAGGATATTTCCCAGGAGGTGGGCAGAGAAACAGGGGCTCAGAGGCAGAGTTAGGGAGGGGAGACTGCCAGAGCCAAGTTTCCCCCCTTCCCAGTTGGCCGGGGGAAGGCTGGGTCCCAGGATCTTGATGGGGGTGGGGTGGAGCAGGTATGTGTTTGTACAGAACTAGACCAAGGGTTTTGGCTAGTGTGCGCCGCAGCTGCGGGCTGGAAGTGAAGGTCTGGGAGCCAGTCTCAGGGCTGGGAAAGGTGTGTTCAGCAGAGAAGGAGACAGATTTAAAAATGGACTCAAGTTACTCAGAGAAGCAGTTAAAAGATGTTTGTTTCCTGAGCTCGGGCTAGAAAACTTTCAAACATTCCTAGAACGCGGTGGGCATAGCAGGCACCATCGAGGTATCATCCAAACCACATTGAGCTCAAGACCAAAGCTTGGGGTTCAAACTTCGGAGCTTGCTTCGACCAAATGGGGGGGCCGTGGGCAAGTTGTTGACCCATTCTGGGCATCAGTTCCCCTGTCTATGAAAAGTGGGGGTGATAATAGCACCCTGCAGGGCTGTCATGATAATGAAAAGAACTATCAATTGTGGAAAAGCCCAGCCAGGTGGAAAAGCCCAGCTACTGGTGTCAGGAGGCAGGAGACACTCTAATAAATGTTGTGCCCCAGCACTCCCAGCCTCCTCCACCCAGAACAAGTCTGATGCCTTGTTCCATTTCTCTAGAGCCTGAGGATGCTGGGTCATATGATACCCAAGAACGAAGACTAAGGAACTGGGGCACTTGACCCTGGAACAGGAAGATGGGGGATAGAGCCCCGCCCCGTCCCCGTTCACATTTGCTGAGTCTAGTCGTGGGGCGATGGAAGTTCATCATGCCATTCTCTACGTTTTTCCTGATGCTTGAAATAGTATATTAAGCAAAAACACCCAGGGACTTCCAGGTGGTCCAGTGGTTAAGACTTCGTGTCTCCACTGCAAGGGGTGCAGGTTCAATCCCTGGTCAGGGAACTAAGATTCCACATGCCAAGGAATGCGGCCAAAAAATGAAAAAATAAAATCACATTAAAAAAAAACAAAAAGAAAAAACACCCAACCTGGCTGCCTTGTGGTGGCGAAGGCAGGCAGGGGAGGTGGTGCTGGGAACCTGAGTAGCTGAAAGTAGGAGCTTATCTCTTGGAATCTTTCTCAAGACCAAGCCCAGCCCCTCCCTATGGTCAGATCTTCAGGCCCTCCCTCCTCTCAGCCATTAGCCAGTCACCTGGGGCCTGTCACTGAGTCATAAAGTTGTGGCCACAGTTGTAAATGGCTGTCAGGAGCTTGTGGGTGCGGGTGGGGCAGGGGGTGGCAGGAGGGGGCCGAGGCTCACCTTCCTTCTTCATGCCAGCCCGGAAGCACTTCTTGAGCCTGCAGTAGCGGCACTGGTTCCTCTTGTCTTTGTCCACCACACACTGCCGGCTAAACCTGGGGAGGGCTTGGGGTGGTTGGAGGAAGAAAGGACAGCCCTCCTTCTCCCAGGGCTCCACTAGGATCCTGGCCATCTGGTTGACCTCCAGGCTCCTTGCTCAAACCTTTCATCCCAGGAGTCCTCCAGCTAACCAACCAGGAGCTGGAAAGGCCCTGTGGACTCTCTGAGGGCCCAACCCCGACCCCCTAAACATGAGGAAACAGGCTCAGAGAGTGGACACGTGGCCTCAGATCACTCAGCTATGAGTAGAAGGCACTGCTATTTCCCATGTATCTTATTAAAAGCCCAGAGCCCAGAGTGGGCTGCTGGCTGTGAATCAGTTTCAGTACTTGGTCCACATAAGCCACTTTCTGGAGGGGGATATGGAGTAGAGGCAGGCAAGCGCCACTGTGGTTCTGGGTGGTGCCCTGTCACCCCCGGGCTCTGCCGTTGATTCAAGCTGGGTGACCTTGGGCAAATTCCCAGTCCTCTCCAAGCCACAGCTTCCTCATCTATAAAATAAGATAATAATAGTAACCTCCGCAGAGGGATGTTGACAGGTGAAAATGAGATAATTACCCAAATGGGGCTCAATGCAGTGTCTGTTCATAGTAAGAGCTTGTAACTACAGCTGCTATTATTTTATTATTGTTGTTACCCAGAAGGGGAGATGCTTCTGAAGGACGACTCTCCAAGGCCTTGAGAGAAGTGGAAAGGCCTGGGGCCAACCCCCAATCCACCCCAGAAAAAGCGCCAGGTTGGGGGATGGGCCTCACCCTCTGCAGTTTCAGAGGAGACTTGATCCTAAGCCTCAGAGGTCCCCATTTGCTAAATGGGAAAAATCACAATGCGCTTCCAGGAGCAGTTAATATAGGCAAAAACTCAATATGGTGCCTGGCACATAGAAAGTGCTCAATAAAGGGCTGTCTAGAATAGACATTCCCATCTGGATCTCTAAGGGCGAAGAAATCAGAGGCTTGAAGGCCTTGAGGGGCAGATGGCTCCGAGACATACCCATGGAGAAGACAGACCTGGGGGAACATCAGCCCAAGTGCACCCATTTCCCGGATGGAGAAATCGAGGTTCCTCACCTGCAGGAATACATGTGGTTCTTCCTCACGCTTCTCCGGAAGAAGCCCTTGCAGCCGTCACAGCTCGAGGCACCGTAGTGTTTGCCCGTGGCCCGGTCCCCGCAGATGGCGCACAGGGCGCTGACTCCCAGGCTGTTGGGTGCGTTGAGGTTGGCACCCTCTGATGGGGATGTGTCTGCGCCGGAAAAGCAAAGAGTGAGGATGCAGGAGGGGCAGAAAGTCACCTCTCGGAAGCCCTGCTCTCCTGGTGGTTTAGATTCAGAAACGGATGTGAGCTTTGTGGGGATCTTTAAAGGGCTTCAGCCTCGGCTAGACCCAAGTGCTACTGACCCCTCTTCAAAGAACTTGGGCAAGTTCCTTGCTGTTTTGGTATATGTGCTGCCGAAGTGAGCACTCCTTGCTGTTATGGAACTCCCATTTTGCATCTATAACTTAGGGATGGTTGTGACACTGACTTCGTAGAGTTGTTTAACGAGGGTCTGCTCCTCCCCGTGGTGGCAATCGCTAGCCTCAGCTTTCTCTGGGAAGGAATGAAGAAACTGGCTGTCTCCTAGGATGCGTCCAACAGTTGTGGACCCTGATTGGCTGGGCAGAGGGGGCTATGAGAGGGGAAAATATTCCCCCATCATCTCCAGAACAAGTCCTATTTCTCACTGAGTGGCCAAGGCTGGGTGAGTCTCAGCTTGGTACTCAGGGGCCTTGCCAATTCTGCCAGGAAACAGGAAGACATACATCAAGGACAGTGGCTTGTTTGCCCTCCTGGGAGGATCATAGCAAGGATCTGGGCACCCCATAGCAAAAGCTACTGCATTGGGACTTCCTGGTGGTCCAGTGGTTAAGACTGCACTTCTAGTGCAAGGGGAGTGGGTTTGATCCCTGGTCAGGGAAGTAAGATTCCCACATACCGTGGGGTCAAAAAAAAAAAAGAAAACACAACTGCTGCATCTCTGCGAGGAGGGGATAAGAGGCAGGTGGCTGTGGTCTTGGTGATTAGTGCCGCCTCTAAGTTGTCTGTGACCTTGGGCACGTTCCTTTTCCTTGCTTCAGTTTCCCCTGGGCCTCAGTTTCCCTAATTGCAAAAGAGAGCAGACTGACTGGTTCAGTCGTTTTCAATTTTATCTTATATTTCCGTAGCTGAACCCTCATTTTTGTAAGCAACTCTTCCACCAAGGATAGACCTCTTAGAGAAGATGATACTGTGAACCATCTCCCCAGAAAAATGCTTGCAGACACATACCACACAAAGCCACACACACACGCACACACACACACACACACACACACACACACGTGTTTTCACCCTGAATCCTATCGTGGGCTCCTAGGGAACATCTAGCTAAGCACTGGACAGGGATATAGTGCTGTGGTTAAGAGCATAACCTCTCTAGCCCTTCTGCCCAGTTTAAATCCGAGCCTGCCCACTTCTTAGCCATGGGACCTTGGCCACATTAATGTATTTCTCAGTGCCTTCATTTTGTCACTTGTGAAATGCTGCTGCTGCTGCTAAGTCGCTTCAGTCGTGTCCGACTCTGTCCGACTCCACAGACGACAGTCCACAAGGCTCCCCCGTCCCTGGGATTCTCTAGGGAGTGGGTTGCCACAGCCTTCTCCACTTGTGAAATAGGGCACATAATAATCTCTAGGGCTGTTATGAAGGTTCAGTGAATCAATATATGTGAAGTGCTTGGCAGGTAAGAAGCACTATATCAGTGTTTGTAAAATAAAAACTTTTCTGCAGAAGAAGACTCTGGGAGCAGATGATTTCCAGCCTCCGTGCACAAGCAGACACCCTGCCACATCTCATTTCTATCATGTCCTGGCTGAACATCTCGTCGCCTCTGAGGGTGCCCAGGAGCACAGTCCCCTCCACTTGGTGAATTATTCCTAGAGATGAGGATAATTGTTAAGCTGCATTGGTGCCCTTTCTCCTCCAGTCTTGCCTCCTCCAACCACCAGGAGAGCTGACCCCACAACTCAGGCGGAGACTGGGGGAAGGGCTCACACATCCTGGGCAGGATAGGCTGGGTGCTGCCAAGTAGCTCATCCTGCTCCCCAGGGTCAGGTGATGGTGCCCATTCTCCAGGTGAGAACATCAAGGCTCAGAAAGGACAGGACCTGCCCAGAGTCATCACACTGCTGCTAAGTAGAGGAGTCGGATTTACGGTCCAGGCATGCAGGCTGGTGCTGACCTGGCCAGTGCTGTCCTGTTGGGGTGTCTGCTGAAGCCTCTGATGAACAAGCACCCCCTGCTCCTTCTGAATCAGGAATGGGAGGTGGGTAGGGAGCTTGGAACCTTTGAGCTACCAACATAGCACATATGCAAAACATCGCCCCAACTTTCTGGCCCACTTCAAACTCCAATGTGGAATGTAGACCCTTCTTAAAGATGCTCAGAGTTCCTGACCTGACTCGTGGAGGGCGCAGGACCAGTTACCAGTGCTAAGCCCTCAGGTGCCTTATCGCGTGGGATCCTCTGGTTAGCCCTGGGAGGCAGGCACTGTGATTTATTCCCATTTTACAGATGAGATAACTGAGGCTCAGAGCGGCAAATGAGCATAGTTTACACTGGTAGGAAGGATGAACGCCAGAATTTGAGCCCTGATCTTTCTGGCTCCAGAGCTAGAGCTGCCCCGTCTTCAAGACATCGGGTAAGCCCCTGCCTCAGGAATACACACTTCCTAGGAGCTGGAGGCACCCACTCTGAACGGATGATGGGGGGCTAGATGGTGGTCAGGTGTCTTACACGCCGTCTCTCTGGGGTCACACATACCCCGCCTAGTGCAGCAGCTTCTTGTTTACCATTGCCTACGTGTTTTCCCCTCAGCTCCCTCACGTGATCCCTGGACACTCCTGAAAGCCAACAGGCCTGGAGTGACTAAGCCCATTTTGCAGAAGGAGCAAGGAGCGGGGAGGTGACATGCCCAAGGTCACACAGTGAGTGAATGGCAGGGGAAGGCGAGCAGATGGTGAGACTGACCACAGATCGTGCCCACTGGCCACGGGCAGGGCAGACACCTCTCTCTGGCTGAGCTGAGCTGACTCAAGTGCTACAGAGCTCGGCTAAAGCTGCCGAGCCGGGGAAGGAAGGCAGGTGAGCTGCCCCCCTCCTCTGAGGCTGCCCTGCGACCGCTCAGGTCCTGGCATCCGGCCTTCCAAGCCTCCTCCCTTCCCCCACCTTCCTGTAGAAAACTCCCCCCACTCCTTCAGATGTGCTCTCGGTGATAACGGGAGAGGATGTGCGAACCTGGGGAGACACACAGGCAACGCAATCCATTCAGAGACAAATGGACGTGTTGCTGATGTGACTCACGTGTGTCAAACGGCAATGGCATATCACATGAGCGCTGGAGAGTGCTGACCCCCCAGGACACGGATGTGCACACGTTCAAAAGCAGGTACAAACAGGGGCACAAGACAGGATGCCCAAACTGGACATACGTCCGGGAAACCCAGGACACACAAACCAATCCACGTCCAGAGCTCACGCGTGCAAACGTCCACAGACACATGTACACACACTCATTGCTGCTGACTGGATATGCACTCATTGCCACTTACTGTACACACACTCATCACTGCTTACCGTATACACACTCACTGCTGCTTACTGTACACACACTCACTGCCACTTACGGACATAAGCAAGATAAACACAGACATCCCTAGAGATAACAACAAACACGGACCCACTCAGAGAAGAAATGCAACTAGAAATCGACGGAGAACACGTGCACACACAGACCAGTGAACACAAACATGCAAATGGATTCCTGCAGACATACATTTTCAACAAAGTCCACCACTTGCCCACGTGTGTACATGGAAACTCATGCCAACAGGAGCTTAGAATCACACACCAGTGTGCTTGTGTGTGTGTGTGCACGTATACGCGCGTGCACACACACACACACACACACACACACACAGCACGTGCGCATGCGCGCTGTTGATCCTCGTCTCATTTAGCAAAACTTCCCTGAGAACTCCATTTTCTCAAAGTGGGGCGTTCACCCCAGGAAAGTCCCAAAGACACACTGAAACATAGTCATGTCTCCATCCACCGTCTCTGGGAATGGGACATAACCTTGCCATCTCTCTGGACCTCGGCCCAAGGGGTTCAAGCAGGGATCCCGTTGGGCCCAATGACCAGGGCTGGACGCCGAGAGGACGCTCACCATGAAGTCCCCGCTCCCGGTGACATGCTGCACTGCGACAGCTTTGGTCACAGGGACCGCGAGGGCCTGGCAGGAACACCCGGGGCCTGCTCTTGCTGCAGACTGGCCCTGGCAGACCCCCCCGCCACCCTGAAGGCTTCTGGTCACTGTACTTGGGCACATCAACTTCACCTGGTAACGCTGAGCTCTCACCTACGGGAGCACTGTGCTCACCCACCACTCTCCCCCCAGCCCCAAACCCAGTGCGGCAGACTCGCTCCGGTACCTGGGTACACCTGCCCCCACCTACCATTGCCCATCGTCAACACCTGCACATTTTCAAACTCCAGGGTGGTGTAGGCTGGGTCCAGCGCGGCACTGTAGTCGGCCATGTCCATGTCGACAAGGGTTTTGGAGAGGCGCATCCTCCCTCTCCCCGCCTCGGCCACCTGCCCTGCCCAGGATGCCCACCCCGAAGGCTCCGGGCCGAGCCCCGGCCTCCGCCCTCCGCCCTCCCACCGCCTCCTCCCAGGCGCCCTCTCTGCCTTCCTGCGTTTCAAACCGTCCTCTGGGAGGGTCTGCCGGGAGTCCGGGCCTAGCCTCTGCGCAGGGGTGGAGGCTCTGCTGGGGAGGGGTGGGGGTTAATGGTTAATCGGCTCCCCCCTTGGTGGACCGGCTGGGCGGGGCCCCGGGGATTTGGCTGTCTGTTGGTTTCTGGCTGACACCGGGGTGCTCTTACAACAGATGGGGGGCCCTAACGCCCCAATACCGTGTTACCAGTCCTGTGAGACGACGGACACACGCTGCCTCTCCAGCACTCACTGGGCCCTGACTCAGCCACTCTCCGAGCCACTGTCACCCCGAGTCATGCTGATATTGACACGCTCACATGCGCCCCCAGACACTGACAACCCACCTCCAAGACGCCCTAACTCAGGAACTTCCTAAATCATTGACTCCGACCCTCAGTGCTCCTGCAGAGAAAACGCCGCCTCATGCTCGTGAATCAAAAGCGTGGTCCCAGGCCCCACATACCAGTCATCTAGATCCTCATTCTAGGAGGTCCCTTCCAGTTTCCTGCCTTCCCTGGGGGCAGGAAGGACGGAGAGGACCAGACCCCTGTCTAGGTCCCCTCCCCTGCTCCCCGGGACCCCACTCTGGGCACCACCAGCCCCGCAGTGCCCAGGTGCTCAGGCCCAGACTCTATCACCCCTTTCCTTGTCACCTCCTCCAGCTACCCCCCGCCCCCGGCCCCCTGCCTCCCCCAACTCCCAGGGAAGAAGGGAGGCTTATAGCCCCTTAGACCCGGATTAACGTTCAGGCGCCTACCATCTACTAATCATGACTCTGGGTAAATGATTCTCCTCTCTGAGCCTCAGTTTCCTCTTTTAGGAAAATGCACAATCAACTTCAAAGGGTGGTCTGAGTATTAAATGAGTTGGCGTTAGGAAAACACCAAACAAGCATCCATTT
The DNA here is from genome assembly GCF_910594005.1 of Cervus elaphus. Taxonomy (NCBI): domain Eukaryota; kingdom Metazoa; phylum Chordata; class Mammalia; order Artiodactyla; family Cervidae; genus Cervus; species Cervus elaphus. The sequence goes on along the minus strand of NC_057837.1, from coordinate 72,052,415 downwards.
CCCTCCACCCCCACCCTCTTGGCCTCCCTTTCGTATCTCCCTCGTTTCTCTCCTCCCTCCAGAGTGGGCTTCGTGGGCACGCCACCTGAGCAGTGCACTCTTGGGCAGAGTAGCACCACCCTCAGGCTCCTTAACAACGGGCCTGCATTTTTGTTCGGGACTGGGCCCTGCTGATCTTGTGGCCTTCAACTCATGGCTCACACTTGTCTTCTCACCCCCTCCAGCCCTCACTGCCCGCTACACAGACACGGGCAAGAGCTCCCGACCTAGCTGGGGAGATAAGGTCTCGAGGTAGACGTGGAAAGTGCAGGTCTGGGGAGAAGGACCTACGATTCTGGAGGCCTGGCAGCTTGTCCTCCTTTGTTGGAGGGAAGGGCCAGGCAGAGGGATTTGGTAATAAGGGCAAGGGTGGGTGAACTAGTGAAAGAGGGCATTAATGAGTGAGTGGGTGGGTGAATTAATGAAGGAGTGAATTAACGAGTGGGTGAGGGACTTCCCTGGTGGTCCAGTGGTTAAAAATCCACCTTGCAAAGCAGGAGACTCGGGCTCAAGCCCCGGTCGGGAAACTAGACCCCACATGCTTTGAAGCAACTAAGCCTGCACCTCAACTACTGAACCTGAGTGCCGCAACTAGAGTCCATGCACCATAACAAGAGATCCTGCGTGATGCAAGTAAGACCCGATGCAGCTAAGTCAATAAATATTAAAAAAAAAAGAGTGGGTGAATTACAGACAGGGTGTGTTAATACATGAATGAGTGAATTGATGAGTGGGTGAATTACTGAAAGACTGAAATGAATCAGTGAGTGAAATGGTGGATTAGTGAGTAAAGGACTGAATGAGTGAAACGGTGAGTGAATTAATGAATGGGCACATCGGAGGGAGAGGCGGCTTGTGTTTGAGGGGTGTGTGGAAGCCTCCTCCTCACATTCTTCCAACTATTAGAAGCCCTTTCTCCGGCCTGCCTGTGTAGCCTTGTTCTCCTCCCTCCATCTTCCCCCTGAAGCTTAGATAATTGGGGGCAGCAATTGTTCTGGAGAAGAGAGGCTGGATTTGGCATTAGGAGACCAGATTTAGGGCTTCCCTGGTGCCTCAGATGGTAAGAACCTGCCTGCTATGCAGGAGACCTGGGTTCGATCCCTGTGTGGGGAAGATCCCCTGGAGAAGGGAATGGCAACCCACTCCAGTATTCTTGCCTGGAGAATCCCACTGATGGCAGAACCTGGTAATTTACAAACTAGCTCTGTCGCTATTCAGATAACTTTGTTTAAATCATGTCTCTCTAAGGGCCTCAACTTTCCCATCTGTAAAGTGGGGTGAAGATGCTGGCCCAGTTGTTTGTTGATAAGTACAAGACCTTGAGGGAGGGAAAGAGGGACAGAGATTCCATAAGGGCCGATGGAAAAGACTTCAGCTCCTGGTGGATTCCTCCCATGTTCCTCCAAGGACATCTGAGCCTGGTTCCAAGAGCTTTGGGCAGGAGACCCAACTAAGGGATAAACATAGAGGAGAAGGAGGGACAGTCCTGGAAGGGGCTACCTAGGGCTGACTCTGGATCTTGTCACCTGTCTGACACCTGTGACAGGCCACACACAGCTACTCCTCTCACAAACCTACACATAGGGCGTCTCATCCAGTCTAAGGGGAGCAGTTCCCTATTTCCAAAAGTGGGCTGGGATCGCTGGAATGTCAAAGTTTAATCCATAATAAAAATAACAAATCTTTGATCTTGATAGACAGCATCTTAGATTAAATAAAGTCTATGATCAATAGAGACAGCAATGCCACATGCATGTCTGTTACTGGGTGGGCAGCCTGTACACTGTAAGTTACTCCACACACAGGGACACAGATGTTTTACCAAACACACAAGACAGGTGATCCACTGCCTAAGAGGTACATTCCAGAAAACAATTTCATACCCCATCCATGTCCCACCAATCACGACCTACCGCATAAGTAAATCTACCCACCCATGAACTGGAACTTGCGTAATCTATTACATACACGACTCGCCCCAGCCTTGAAAAGGTGAAAGTGAAAGTCACTCAGTCATGTCTGAGTCTTTGAGACCCCATGGACTATACAGCCTATGGAATTCTCCAGGCCAGAATACTGGAGTGGGTAGCCATTCCCTTCTCCAGGAGATGTTCCCAAGCCAGAGATTGAACCCGGGTCTCCTGCATTGCAGGCAGATTCTTTACCAGCTGAGCCAGCAGGGAAGCCCAAGAATACTGGAGTGGGCAGCCTATCCCTTCTCCAGGGGATCTCCTCAACCCAGAAATCGAACCGGGGTCTCCTGCATTGCAGGTAGATTCTTTACCAGCTGAGCTACCAGGGAAGCCCATCCTTAGCTGATCCCAAACAGTATCTTCTAGATACACATCCCTCATATAAACAACTGGCCACCTCTAAGATCTACCAACTCTATGGTCTCTGGCAAGCCATTATTTCCAAGCCTCAGTTTCTCCTTCTGTAAAATGAGCCAAACTTGAAATTTGTTGTGAAGATGAGACGGGATAATACTATAAAGTTCTTAAATTAAAAAAAAAAAAATACTATAAAGTTCTTAGCCCTTTCCCCACCCCCACCCCCACCCCCCCGCAAAGGATAAACCGTGGACCTTGAAATCAGAAAGAGCTGGGTCAAAAGTCAGGCACTGCCGCAGCGAAAGAGTCCACGTGCCGCAACGAAGATCGAAGATCCCACGTGCCGCCGCGGAGACTGGGCACAGTCAAATAAAAACAAAAACAAAACACTCAGGCACTGCCAACTTCCCAAACTGCGACCTCGGGCTCCAGCTTTCTCAACCTTACTTTTGGCACCAGAGGGCTTGCACCTTTTCCCCGGGGGATGGTGTGGGCATGAAATGACCGAGTGTAGGCATACAGGGAACAGCAGAGACTGCTGGGACCGATTCCTTGACCTTGGCTACAGAGTTAGCTGGAATCGGGACCCCCACACAGGAGAACTCCGGGGACAGTTGGCCCAGCCCTGAGCAAACCCTGGCCTCTTTGCCATCAACTCTGCAGCTTTTCTTTACTTCGGCACCGCCCCCCCACCACCACCCCCAAGCTCAACATGTCCCAGATCCCAGGGGAAAACAGGCCTCAGAGCTCACTTGGAGGTCCCACTCCTTCTTGTCATAGATGGAGAAGCAGGAACCTCAGGAAGGAGAAGAGGGGCATTTTGTGAGCAGTGCCTTGGGCAGCCAGAGGCTGGGGAGGAGGGGTGGTGGGCAGGGTGTTCAAGCCAATGGTGCGGACAGAAGTTAAGGGAGCTGCCATTCTGAACCACAGCATTTTTCTTTTCAATGACAATAATGTTTCCAGGAAGATTCCACGCTAGGCCTGGTGCTAAGACCCTTCCACTCTTCTCGGCTGATCTGTCCCACTTTGTAGTGGACACAACTGAGGCTCAAAGAGGTGAAGCCTCTTGCCTAAGGCCAACCTGATGTAAGAGGAGGGGCTGTAACTGGAACCCCAGTCTGACTCCAGAGCTTGAGGGCTTCACCTCCTCCTTGCTCCCTCCCAGAAAGAACCTCGGACTTCTGAGCGCTGGTGGCTAGTGGTCCCATCGTCACGTTACTGCTGGAACACTCAGGGGTCTGAGAAGCCAAGGAGCCTGTCCTGGTGCACGCGCAAGTTCAGAGGCATCCTCCAGACACCGGCTACCCCACGGCCACCAGGCATCTTCACGGCCCCTGGGTGCTCACGTCCCCACCGTCTCCAGCCTCTCCTCCCCAACCCATCACCCAGGGAGCGGTGCAGGGAACCAGGGACTTATCAAGACAGAGAACAAAAGTCGTGGGGGAAAGAAGCCAAGAGCCATCTCCACTCTGGGGTAGGGCCCTTCAGTCTCGCCCCTTTGAAATTTCAAATTCCAGTTTGTGGACAAAGTCCTAACTTTCTCACAATATAGGTCCCCAAACACTGACCAAACTCCAGTCTGGGCAGCCAGCAGGGCCCAGTGTGGCCTTTCGGCTTCCTTTGGCAGCTCTCGAGGTCTCGGGGCACCAACCGGGGTCTGTCAGGTCATGCCTGCAGCCCTAGACCACCCCACAGGGACCCATGCCTCCCACCTGAGAGGACAGCCCTCTTCCTGGAGCTGGGATCTGTCACTGGCTGGTACCAACAGCAGATATCAGGTAGGCTCCCTCCCTGTTCCTGGCTTCTTTTCTCCCCCTCATACTCCCTAAAACCACAGCTCATCCCACTCTCCTTGTCCTGAGCACAGGCCATGTTGGTTTAACCCAGTCACGGAACTTCAAGACTGGACAGGGTGTCTCAGCCACCCACCCATTTGGCAGATGGAGAAACTGAGGCCCCCAGGGGAGTGGCAGCCGTTGAACAGACCCAGGGCCCCTCACTGAGCCCTGAGGATGGAGGACACATGCTGAAGATCATGCAGAGGCAGCGGGGTGGGGGCTGGGGGGAGCTCGGTCTTAACAAGACCACAAGCCCCACGAGGAGCCCTTTGCTTCACTCCAGGGCCCTGGCAGTGCCTGCTACGGACCCCAGAGGGTGGGCTGTCTGATCCCTCAAGGACTGATGGCCACTCGCTGGGATGCCCTGGAAGTACTGGGTGGGCAGAAAAGTTCGTTTGGGTTTTTCTGTCAGATGTTATGGAAAAACGCAAATGAACTTTCTGGTCAACTCAATATTTCCGAGAGGAAGAGGAGGAAGCTGAGGGCTGAAGGCCAGTGGGCTTGGAAGGAAACATTTATGTGGTTAACTGATAACTAAGCCCCATCCTTGGGCCCCTGGAAGCCTCCTTCCTCCTTCTCCTCAGCATGATTAAGACCAACTTACCTACTCGCTAATCATTGCTGAGCCTGTTGATTTTGCCTTAAAAAATTAACTGGGCATGAGTTTGCGGTTTGCCTCACCCCTAACCCTGCAAAGCAAAAGGCCTGGGTGGGCAGGAGGACGCTGGGTTATGCAAGAGGCCATCAGCCTCCCCACGCACAGCCAGAGCCACCTCTGCTGCTCTCCAAAGGGGAGGTTTTGCTCAAGAGTCAACAGTCTGCTTGTTTCCCCTGCTCTGGGTCCTGAGCAAATTTGCTGTGTTACCAAATAGAGATAAAGGCAGCTGGAGGGGGCAAGGTGGGGGGGAGAGTTTTCCAAACAGGGATGCGAAGCGGCGGCTTTGAGCTGCGATTCTGGAATCCTGCGGTGTCAGAGCCAAGGGAGCCCTTTGGAGGATGTGGCCTGGGGTCTTTCAGATGGATGGGTTCTGAGGTCCTGGGAGCCAAGGTAGTCTATGCCCAGGCCCTACTTCACCCGCTGTCTGCCTGGTCTGCCTACGAACGCTGGTCCTTAATATTTCATTTCAAAGTGGAGCCAGCTGCGAATAATGAGAATCAGAAAACCACCGGTTCAGCCTCATCGTACAGATGGGGAGATGGAGGCCGAGTGGGGAAGTAACTTGTCCAGGAATATAAGGTCATCCAGGGTCTCCAGCTAGGCTAGAGCAGGCAGGAGCTCTCTCTGGTACTCAGGGATGTATCCTGGATGTTAGTGAACAAAATGGCACTGAAAGGCCCTTCTTCGCTGTTTACCCTCCCTCCCAGGGCTGGCTGTAAGCACAGTGGTGCCTGAGAGCCACTGGGAGGTCTGAGTCAGGGAGGAAGGGTGGGGATGAGGGTGTCACCTGGCCCGGAGTCCTGTGGGCCCTCTGAGAAGCAGTTATGAGCTGCGAACCAGAGGCTCAAAGTTATACTCCATCCCAGCCACATCCTCTCTCTGAAGGATTCAGGCCATAGAAATAGATGCAGAGCCCTGCCCTGACTCTCTCGACCTCTCTGGGTCTCAGTTTTCTCATCTGTAAAATGGGAACAACGGTACCTAACTCACAAGGTTGTAGTGAGGATGAAATGGAGTGGGATCTACGCTATGACAACCATGGTCAACATTTACAAAGCTGTTTTGAGGGCATTTCACATATTAACAGGCTTCCCAGGCAGCTCTAGTGGTAAAGAATCTGCCTGCCAATGTAGGAGACATAAGAGACACGGGTTCAGTCCCTGAGTTGGAAAGATCCCCTGAAGGAGGACATGGCAACCCACTCCAGTATTCTTGTCTAGAGAATCCCATGATCAAGGAGCATGGCTGGCTGCAGTCCATAATAAGGTCACACTGAACTGGACACAACCAAAGCAACTTAGCACACACACATATACATAATAACTCATCAATCCTCATAACCACTCTACGATGTAAAGCCAAGTTTTTAATCACCATATTATAGACCCAGGGTACAGAGAGATTGAATCATATGCCGGAGTTCACACAGCTTCTAAGAAGCTGGGATTCCAACCCGAGCAGTCTGGCTCCAGAGTCTGTTCTCCTAATCTCCAAGGCACCCTGCCCTTCCAGGGCTGGCACACGGTAAATGCTCAATGAAAAGTGGCCAGTGTGATGATAAAATAAGCTCCATCCCAAGACACATGTGGGCTGTGTGTATGGATTGTGAGGGCTGGAAGGAGGCAGAAAGAAGACCTATCTCTGGGCCAGAGTAGTCAGAGAGGGCTTCCTGGAGGAGGTGGCATCCTAAGCAGAGGAAACTTCCAGAATTGGAGAACATGGTGGGTGAGGGTGAAAGGGCATGGAAGCCACTCTGGTTGGAGAGCAGGGCATTATGGGAGATGCTGTCTGCAAGGCTCAAGAGGTAGAATAGAGAGCATGGTCTAGAGAATGATCAGGAAGGAAGCCAGGAGGACTTGGGTCCATGTGGGCGGGGCCTCCCTGCAGGCTGCCTTCTGGCAGGTGGCTTGTGACTTCTGAGCTGAGGCTGTTTCTGTCCTCCTGTGTACCTTCCTCCCTCCTGGGTATGTTCCTGACTTTATATCCAGAAGTGACTTTGGGAGTTGGATGGGGCCTGCCCAGCTCCTGTTGGGTCTGAAGGGTGCAGGTCCTGGTATTCAGGTGAGGGATGAACTCACATCCCAGGAACCATGCTTGGTCTCCCCCATCCTTGTTCTGAAGGGCTACAGGGATCTGCCTGGAGGCAACTGAGTTGAAGTGTTTGGGACCCTGAGACTCAGGCCACAGTTGCTGTGTACAGTTGCACAGGTTGTTCACTGCACAAAAGTTCTCTGGGTAAGGGAGCAAGTGGAGGTGGAAATCCAACCATGTTCCACTTACCAGGCCAACTGCCTGTGGAGATCTGTCTGCCCAGGGGTGGCGCACCACTCACTCATTTTCACAAAATCTCCATGTGAGCCCTGCTGTAGTTCTGTTTCCAGCTACTGTGACCTTGAGCAAAGTCATTTCCCTCCTGGGCCTTGGTTTCCCATTTGAAAAGCTGTCTAGCATAAGGCAGAGATTCAACCCTGATGGTGAATTAGAATCACCTGGAACCTTTAAAGAATACTGATGCCCAGATCCTGTCACAGTCCAGTGATCAAATCTAGGGGTGAGTGGGTGCTGGCTCTGAGTATTTTTTAAAGTTCCCAGGTGATCCTGCTATGCAACCAAGATTGACACCCATCATAGGAGGGCTTAAAATTCTGGAGCTGGAAAAGCCTAGACGTGTATCCAAGTTCTACAACCTCCTGGTTGCAACTGCAATGAGGCTCCATTTCGCCATCTGTAGAATGGGAACATGATAGCTTCCTCATAAAGTCAGAATACCAATTCAACGAGATGCTATTCAGACAGTGCTTGGCACTGTGGAGGGCCTGTAGGGAGCTCCTGATTCTTGGTATTGATGACTATTAATTTGCCAATAGCAAAGCAACTTAGCACACACACAAGTACATAATAACTCATCAATCCTCATAACCACTCTGCGATGTAAAGCCAAGTTTTTAATCACCATCTTATAGACCCAGGGTACAGAGAGATTGAATCATATGCCGGACTCACACAGCTTCTAAGAAGCTGGGATTCAGAGACTCAGGGTCTGGTTCTAGTTCATGGGTCTTCATATTGTCAATAATATGACATTAGCCAAGATGTTATTGAAGTATGAGCGATTGTTCTTACGGTTTGATATTTTCCCCAATCTGCTTAAAAAAAAGTAAATTTCTTTTTTAATTGGTACTACATTCACATGACTCAAAAATCAAAACAAAATAAAAGGTGCAGGAACTTCTCTGGTGGCCCAGTGGCTAAGACACCTCGCTCCCAAAGCAGAGGGTCCAGGTTCAATCCTTAGTGGGAGAACTAGCCTCCCGCATGCTGCAACTAAGATCCAGTACAGCCAGATAAATAAATAAATACATAATTTTATTTAAAGGTGCACTTGAGGAAACTAGAGTCCACCCCTGCCTCCTGTCCACCGGTCCACGGCGCTCTTTACCCGCAGCTAATATATAAGATCATATGACATCACCTCCCACCTCTTAAACTGTTCTGCATCTCACTTTGTTCATTTACCAGTATAACCTGGAGATTTTCCCATAGCAAATGAGAACGAGCTTTGAGGATGGAAGGGTTGTTGCCCCCTTTCACAGGTGAGGAAACTGAGGCTCACAATGCTGAGTCAAGAGCATTTGACCTATGGCTAATTGGCTCCAGAGTCAGTGTTTGCTTTCCTGCCCCAGTGTGGCCTTCCAGGAAGCCTGGCCCAGACAGCTTTGGAGCCAGGCCTAAATTTCTCCAACCCAGGCCTGGCAAGAGGAGATGGGATAAGGACGGGTTCTCACGGCCCCTCACCTTGTCCAGGTCCTGAAGTCACAGAGGGGCTGGAGTGTGGGACAAAAAATGTCCAAGGTCATCCAGATAGTGACCCAGTGCGCAGATGCCCCCTGCATGGGACAGTTAGGGCCTGGTGGCCGTGCCCTCCAGTGGAGTGGAGCCTGCCAGGGACATTCTGGCAACCTCAGACTGTGCAGGTGGTGGGGGAGGCAGGAGGAGGGGGGCAGGTGGGGAGGGAAGGGAAGCCTGGCTGATGGGACAGGCCCAGGGGAGAGGAGGCTGAGGGGACGTCATGCCTAGAGGTCAGGAAGGAGGATCTGGGATTCATGGTAGAGGGGGCAATGACATTTGAACCAAATGTTTTCTGCTCAGGCAACCCCAGGGCTCCCTCTGGATTCCTGACCTGCTTCAGTTCACTGACTGCCTGACTTTGGACAAGTTACTTTCCTATTCTGTGCCTCAGTTTCCCTAAGGCAAAATGAAGATTAGGAAGCTGGTCTTCAGGTAGCCTTAAAACACCCCTAAAAGGCTCTGTGAGGTGGACTTCCTTTAGTGATCCAGTGGCTAAGACTCTGGGCTTCCACTGCAGGAGCTGTGGGTTCAATCCCTGGTTGGAGAGGTTCCACATACCTCAAGGTGCAGCCAAAAAATACAATGAAAAATGAAAAATAATGACTGTAAACTGCAAAGTATTAAAAAAAAAAAAAAAAGACTCTATGAGGCGCCCCTTGCCTTGTTAAGGGAATTTGAATCTTGCCTTGATCAGAATAGGGTCTGCCTGTCAAGGCCCCGGGCCTTCCTGGGTTGGGGGCTGAGGCGACAGCATCTCTACCCTGCTCCAAAACCTATACTCCTCCCCTTGGCCCTGTGTCTGTCTCCCACAACCTCAGCCTCCTCTGCAGGTAGATGTGGAGTCAGGATCATACCTGAGGGGTCCCGGGGGAAGCCCTGGCCCCAGTCTGACATCCTCCTCCTGGTGTTACGGGGTCGCACACAGCGGGCAACCTCTTCATCCTTAAGGGAGCTCCCGCAGCCACTCTGGCACTCAAGACCCTGTGAGGGCCGCCAGGCAGAGTTAATCTCTTAATACTGGTCACAATGAGATTTCAGGGATGGATGGAGGCAGTCTCCATGGAAACTGCAGACCAGCCTGGGACCCATGCAAGGAATTAGCCAAGGGCTCAGTAAGGGATTCCTAGAGACTCAACCCAAACAGAAACGGGAGACACCGCGGCCTGAACGCCCCTGTCCCGCTCCATACACCTCGCTGTACTGTCTCAGCGCTCTCCGGTTACACTGGACGGAGCCACCTTCACAGGGAGAGCCCTGTCACCTTTCTGGGCCTCAGCTTCTTCATTCTCCAATTGGACTTATAATCCTTAACCCTGAACCTTTTCTAGAATAGTCAGGCTTCAGAATCTGCCAGAGCTGAGCTTGAAGCGAGGCCTTTCCCACTCAGACTACAAACCCAGACCAGGCATTTCCCCTCTCCTAGCCTCAGTTTCCTCATCTATATAATGGGTACAGTCACTGTGGTACCTGACTGGTGGGTACTGATGCTCAGTGACTGAGTCTCCTTCTTACCTCTTTCTGACTGCTCCTTCCACACTGCACTTCTGCCCTCCACTCCAGCCACTGCAGCTTTCAGAACCCCATAGCCCCTGACTTATCTCTGGCGTTTGCACACATCACACCTTCCGCTTGGAGCAGCTGTCACACCACTCTCTTCACCTCCTCATCCTCCAAGTACCACCTAGGTCATCTTCCTCCAGGCAGTCCTGCTGGCTTAGACAACTCGGGGCTCCCCTTGGTGCTCCTACAGCCCCTATTACTTTATATCATCACAGCTCAATCACATGGTGGTTACTGTTTATTTGTCTGCCTCCTCCACTGGACTATGTCTCATTTTGCCCTTATAAGTCTCAGAACCCAGCTGGCAGTTAATATAATGGGTTGGATGAATAGATGAGTGAATGAAGAAATTTGCCCATCCAATCATTTGACATTTATTCAGCACACTCTACGTGCACTATCGTGGGTGCTAGAGGTGACACGGGGAACAGTTAAGATCCCTCCCCGACAGGGCTGCTGAATTAACAAATAAAAACACAGGAGGCCCAATTAAATTTGAATTTCAGATAAACAGTGAATAACTCGTTTAGTACAAGTATGTACCAACTAACACAGGGGACATATTTATATATATATATATTTTTTTTTTTTCATACTTTAAAACTTCAGTTGTTTTATCCTCCATTTCAGACATAACTGTGCATTCTACATTGGATCTGGCCACCTTATTTTCTCCCTCAGGGAACTTACATCCTGGTGGGGAGGTGCGGTGGAGACAGAAGGAAGTAAAAAAGAGAATTTCAAACATGAGTTAAGTGCGGTGAAGACAATCAAACAGCACAATGTGGATAGCACCTGGGGATGGTAGGAGCCTTCTGTGTCCTGGGTGATCGCCAAGCTAGTGACCTTGACCTTCAAGGGACAATTCTAAGCTCCAGTGAGAGGCTACCTAGGAAAAGCCCTCTGAGGGTCATAAAGGGAGTGGAGGCTGTTAAACTTGAGAGAAGGGCTCTGAGGCGAGCTAACAGCGCAGCCGGGGCTCACCTGACAGACTCAATTTTGCAATTTGGATCTGGGCCCTCACAAACCTTCGCGAACCCGCAGCCCTACCCCCTCGGCCAGTCAAAGTCCTCTGCGGGGCTGAGGCGGGAAGGGGCCAAAGGGCCGTACAGAGAAGCGTGGCCACCTGGGCCGGAGCGGGGAGCCCTGACGCCATCCTCCCACCTCCGTCCCCCGATGGCCCTTGGGGCGCAGGGTAGAACCTGCGCGGCGCTGAGCCCGGGGTCTTCCAGGAGGAAGCCGCCTAGACGCTCCGCAGGGCCGCGCTTGGCGTGTCCCGGGCTCCCCCTAGTGGCCAACGCAGGAACTAGCTGACAGAAACTTCAAAAAACGCACGGGCTTCACCAATCACAGCCGACGTCGTACTACAATCCCACCAATCACAGGCCCAGATGGACTACGACTCGCCAAACTCGGCGAAGGACAGTTGGACACAATTCTCTGAGGTTCTGTTTACGAGGCAAGCAAACTTTCCTCCAGTCACACATCGGCACGTGGTCACTGCACCAATCAGAACGCAGTATTTAAAAACTGGTTCCCTAAGGCCGGTTTCGCCCTCCCATTACACCATTCGCCTAATTTGTATTCCCAATATCCGGTCCCAACAGGCAAGCGTCTTTAATGAGTGTCCTAGACTTTGTGGAGGCTCTATGTGGAAGGCCATATTTGCTTTCAGGGTCATTTCTTTATCTTAATATTTAATGATAATATATCATTAAGTATCCTCCCCCATTATAAAAATTAATGTGTGGAGAGTGAGAAAAGCTTGACCTTTGGAGTTAAATACACCTGAATTGGATGTTTCCTAGCTTTGTGAAGTAGGTCAATTCACTTTCCCTTCCTCATCTTTAAAAAATAACAATAATAATACCTTCGTTAATTGTCATTGTCCATCACTCCCCATCTCAATTATTCAAGTCAAAATCCTCCCATCCCTACATCAACTCATCAGAAAATCCAGTTCTTGCCACCTCCAATGGTTTCTCAAATTTTTATCGTCTTCTCATCTCCACCACAGTCAACCTTGTCCCCACAACAGTCACCTGGAAAGTGTGGAAGGGAGGGAGCTCCCTTAGCAACAAGCAGCATGACAAAGCTCTGGTGGTTTTACTTGGCTGCAGCAGCCCAAACCTCTAACCCGGTCTCATGTGCCATTCGTGAATCTATAGTGCTCTGGTGAAATGAGCTAAGAAGCCCTCTATATACACCGACCATACACAAACGATTGTGTTTGACTTCAATTTTAATAGAAACACATTTTCCTAAGATGGGACAGGGTGAGAAAACCAATAATTGACGATCCAAAGGAGTTCTGGATTGTGACTTCCCTGTGGTTCAGTGGTTAAGACTCTGCACTTCAAAAAAAAAAAAAGACTCTGCACTTCCACTTCAGGGAGGCGCGTTGGATCCCTGGTGTGGGAACTAAGATCCTCAAGTGAATGCTGGGTGGTGCAGTCAACACCCCACTCCCCCAAACAAAAAGAAAACAAACAAAACCAAAAAAGTTCTGGGCTGACTGTTGGGGAAGAGGAGGGGGCAGTGTATCAGAGTGGTCAAGGCTACTGCTTTTGAAATATTAATGGTTCTGTTTTCATAACTGTTCTACCCTGTGAAAATAAGTTCTTCAAACCTTATTTGTTTCATCTGTGAAAAAGGAATCAATAAGAGGACCTCTTCATAGATGGCTTTGTGGAATAAATGTGATAAACCACATAAGCCCAGTACATGGTTGCCCACCATGTTACTGTGTTATTTACTGAATACAAAGTACTTTCCTTTGGAAAAGGATGCTCACTGTTCTTAGAGCTCCACAGGACAAGTTAGGACCAAAAGATGGATCATACAGGAAGGAAGATTTGTGGTCAAAATGAAGAACATTTTTCTACTGGATACAATGGCACCACCTGGGGAAAAGTTGCTTCATTAAGTAGTGGGTGATCTGTCACTAGAAGTGACAAACCCAAGCTAAATGACCGTCAGGGAGGATGGTGAGAGGATTCTTCCAATGGATCGAAGGTTGACTCCAAGTAGCATTTCCCAGGTGCAAAAGCCTTAAACTGTGATCAAAACCAAATTCATGTTGGAAAAACTGGATATTCACATGTGAAAAAAATGAAGCTGGACCCTTAGTTTACATATATAAAAGAATTAACACAAAATGGGTTAAAGACTTAAGTTAAGAGTTAAAATTATAAAACTTTTAGAAGAAAACAGGAAGAAATATTCATGATGCTGGATTTAGCAATGATTTCTTGGAGATAACACCAAAAGCACAGGTAACAAAAGAAAAAATAGATAAACTGGACTGCATTGAAATGAAGAATTTTGTGTGCCAAAGGACATTATTAAGAAAGTGAAAAGGCAACCCATGAAATGAGAGAAAATATTTGTAAATCCTGTGTGATAAGTGGTTAATATTCAGAATATATAAAGAATTCCTATAGTGCAACAACAAAACTTGATTTTAAAATAGGCAAAGGATTTAAATAGACATTATTCCAAAAAAGATATACGAATGACCAAGAAGCATATGAAAATATGCTCAACATCACTAATCATTGCTTGCTTGCTTGTTCAGTTGTGTCCAACTCTTTGTGACCCCATGGACTGCAGCCCACCAGGCTTCTCTGTCCATGGGATTATCCAGGCAAGAATACTGGGGTGGGTGGCCATGTGCCCTCCAGGGGATCTTCCCAGTTCAGGGACTGAGCCCTCATCTGCATCTCCTGCATTGTAGAATTCTTTACCTGCTGAGTCATCTGTGAATTCTAATTATTAGTGAAATGCAAATCAAAACTAGAATAAGATACCACTTCACACCTATTAGGATGGATGTGAGAAAAAGAAAAGATAATAAGCATTGGTAAGGATGTGGAGAAATTGGAACACTTTCTCACTGCTGGTGAGAAAATAAAATAATGCAGCCACTAAAGAAAGCACTATAACAGTTCCTTTCAAAATTAAAAATAGAATTACCATATGATCCAGCAATACAACTCTGGGTATATACCCAAAATAATTGAAAGCAAAGCCTGGATGACATATTTTTACACCATTTCATGGCAACACTATTCACAATAGGCTTCTCTGGTGGCTCAAATGATAAAGAATCTGCCTGCAATGCAAAAGACCTAGGTTCAATCCCTGCATTGGGAAGATCTCCTGGGAAAGGTGATGGCAACCACTCCAGTATTCTTGCCTGGAGAATTCTATGGACAAAGGAGCCTGGAAAGTACAGTCCATGGGGTTGCAAAGAGTTGGACACGACTGAGAAATGAACACACACACACACACACACACAGAGGCAGAAGCAACACAAGTGTCGATGAAAACCAGAATTTATATATATGATGGAATATTATTCAGCCTTAAAGATGAAGGAAGTTCTGATAAATGCTACAACATGGATGAACCCTGAGAACTCTTCATAAAGTGAAGTAAGCCAGTCACAAAAAGACAAATGCTGCATTACTCCATTTATAAGGGTACTTTGAGTAGTCAAATTCATAGAGTAGAAGAGCAGTTGCTAGGAGTTGGGGGAGGAAAGTCAGATCAGTTCAGTTCAGTCACTCAGTGTGTCTGACTCTTTGCAAACCCATGGACTGCAGCACACCAGGCCTCCCTGTCCATTACCAACTCCCGGAGCTTGCTCAAACTCATGTCCATTGTGTCGGTGATGCCATCCAACCATCTCATCCTTGTCCCCTTCTCCTCCCGCCTTCAATCTTTCCCAGCATCAGGGTCTTTTCCAATGAGTCGGTTCTTCACATCAGGTGGCCCAAGTATTGGAGCTTCACCTTCAGCATCAGTCCTTCCAGTGAATATTCAGGACTGATTTCCTTTAGGATTGATTGGTTGGATCTTGCAGTCCCATGAACTGTAATCTGCCAGGCTCCTCTGTCCATAGGATTCTCCAGGCAAGAATACTGGAGTGGGTTGCCACTTCCTTCTCCAGGGGAACCTCCCAACCCAGGAATTGAACCCAGGTCTCCCATATTGCAGGCAGATGCTTTACCAGCTGAGCTATGCAGGAAGCCACCTGGGAGGGGGCTATGGAGAGTTATTATCTAATGGAGACAGGTTAAAAAATTCAAGAGATGGATGGTGGTAAAGGTTGTATAACAATGTGAATGTACTTGGTGCCTCAGAATTGTACATTTAAAAATGGCCAAAATAGCAAATTTTATGTTGTAAATATTTTACCTCAATTTTTAAAAATTTCATCAATATATAAAATATATGTATTTCATCCTGACAAATTTAGGTTTAATTTCAGGAATGCAAAAATGGCTTAACATTAGAATATTAATAAATCAACAGACTAAAAGAGAAAAAAAAAAGTGATTATCTTAGTAGATGCCAAAAAGCAATTAAGACAATTCAACATTGTGATTAAAAAATGAGCAAAATATCTAGCTTATTTAGAACAAACTTTAAAAAAAACAGTAAAACTTACCTACCAAAACCCTAAAGCAGATATACTTAAAATGGGCAAAGTATCCCTTATAAATGTCAAAAATAAAACAAGGTTGTCCACTGCCACAGAGGCTGCAAGTTAACTGTCCTGTGTTACATTGTCTCCTTGTCTTCCTTTGTAACATAACCTTCAATTTTCGTTTGAATATAGAGATGCTCCCTCAAAAAAACCTATCTCAAACTTTCCTTAAAGCTAGGGGAGATTATGTGAATATGTTCTGGCTGATGAAGTATAATCAGAAATGTAATGTGGGAACTTCCAGTAAAGTTGTGGGGAAAAGAGGCATGCGAAACATGCCTTTATTCCTTTTCCTTCTCTGTCTCTTGCTCCATCTTTCTGCCTGTAACATGGCTGTGTGGCTGGATCTCTGGCAGCCATTCTGGACCATGAGGATGATGACCTCATGAGGATGGAAGGAACACGGGTTCCTGAGGACTGCTATGGGGAAGAGCCACCATACTAACCTTAAACTGCCTACCTCTGGACTTTCATAACCTGAGGAATAATCTTCAACTGCTATTTTGTGGCTCAGCTACTCATAGACAAAGTAAACCCTATTTGAAATACTCTATTTCTATTTGATATTTTACTAGAAGTCCAAGAGATGCAATAAGCAGGAAATTAAAACATCTACTAAGAGAATTTAATACAATTGCTGGATACATTTTCAGTATGTCAAAAGCAGTTGGTTTAAAAAAAATAAAGCAGTTGGTTTGTATACACTAATATCAACAAGAAGATTCCATTTTTAAAAGTATTTATGATAGCAAGAGCAATAGGGTTAATCTAACAAAAGCTCTTTATGTATTAAAATTATTGACCTTTATTTAAAAAAAAATAAAAGCACACCTATATACATGTATCATGGTCAGAAGGATTTTAAAAAATTAGTAAAGGGAAACCTCATTAAAATGAAGCCAGAAGGCCAGAAGGGGGAGCTCTCATGTACATACTCTCAGGCTACAGATCCCAATAGGAAGAGATATACCTTACATTTCTGGAAGGAAGTGACACTCACTACTTTACTACAGGAGGAAGAAAGATTTTCTCCTTGCCTGGCAACAGTGTAGCCAATGAGAAACTGTCACAACTCAGCCAATGGAAAGCCACTATACTTCCAATTTCCACTTTCCTCTAAGGGACTATTTAGAACAGCCCATCCCAACTTCCCCTTCTTCTCTATAGAAGACTTTCTTCTTTGCTTTATCAGACTTCCATGTGATTTGCCATAGTTGCATGTCTCAATTGCGCTTCTTTGCCGCTCCCAAAGAAACCCATCTTACTGGTAAAAATAACTGACTAGTTTTATAGGTTAATAGCTTCATTATGCAGAGATGTCGATTCTTCCCAAATTAATCAATAAGTTCAATGTAATTTCAGTTAGAAGGCCAAAAGGACAAAGACCTTTAGCACTGTACTTGGAAAATTGCAAACTCTCAAAATATAGTAGTTGCCTTTATTGAAATCCAGTGGAGACAAATAAGCCATTGGTCTCCAAACTTTGTTCTGTCCTGCCCAGTCTCATCTTAAAATTTATATGAATGAGTGAAGAGAATAGACAAGATCATTTTTTAAAAAACAATTATAATGTGAGGAGAGCATGCTCTATGTAGGGGTCCACAACCTCCAGGCCAAAGACCAGTAACTCCTGTCATATCAACAGTGGCATTAGATTAGAAATAAAATTCATGATAAATGTAATGCGCTTGAATCATCCTGAAACCATCCCCCCACCCCAAGTCCATGGAAAAATTGTCTTCCATGAAACTGGTCACTAGTGCCAAAAAGGTTGGGAACTGCTGCTACATAAAGCCAGAGCTTCACTGTCCAATATGATAACCACTAGCCACATGCAGCCACTGAACATTTGAAATCTGGTTAGTTCAAATTGAGATGTGCTGTACGTGTAAAATACGGGTTGTATTTGGAAGACCTAGTACATGAAAGAAGAAAAATACCTCATTAGTTATTTTTGATTGATTAGATAACTGAAATAATATTTCAGCTATACTGGAGTGAATAAAATATTATTAAATAATTTTAACTATTTCTTTTTTCAACTTTTAATAAAAATCAAGTGTTTTGTTTTAGTATGATTGTAGATTCACGTATCTTTTTTTTCCTCATTGTTTGAAAGTGACTACTAGAGATAAGTGGAACAGTATAGAGAGCCTAGAAATGGAGCTACGTGTGTTCAAAAATGAAAGACAAAAACAGTGGCATTGTATAACCAACAAGGACCTACTATACAGCACAGGTAACTCTGCTCAGTATTCTGCAATAACCTAAATGGGAAAAGAATTTGAAAAAGAATAGATGCATACTTTGTACAGCAGAAACCAGCACAACATTGTAAAGCAATCATCCTCAAATTAAAAAATAAATGTAAAAAAGATACATGATATATAACTGACTCACTTTGCTATACATCTGAAAGTAATACACATTGATAATCAGCTACACTCCACTACAAAATAAAAAAATTTAACGTAAAAAAATTAATACTGAAAAAAGCAGTGGCATTGCAGAGCAGTCAAGAAAGGGTGTCCAAGTCAATAAATGGTCTGAACCAACTGGTTATCCATATGAAGAAAAATATAATGGCATCTCTATTTCATATAGCTCACAAAATCAATTCCTAAGGAATAAAGACCTACATATATGAAATGAATTTAAAAATTATAGAAAACATATAGCAGAATATCTTAATGATCTCAAGGCAGTGCAAAAAAACAAAACAGCACACAGTATAAAGGAAAAGGTTAGTAAATGTACTGACTTTATTTATAATTTAACCAAAATTAACTACAACTGTAAACTTCTGTACAACAAAGATACTCTAAAGAGAGTGAAAAGATGAGCGATAGACAGATTAAAGGTAGTTTCCACTAATACAACTGGAAAGAGCATTTGTATCAAGAATTCATAATCCCTTAAAATAGTTAAGGTAGGTAATGCAATAGGAAAATGGGCAAGGGGTAGAAACAGGCACATTCAAATGGCAAAAGGAACTTTTCCCTCTCCAGCTATATGGGAAATGCAAATTCTCATTTTCCATCCATCATCTTTCAGAGTCAAGTGCAGATGAAGATGCAAAGCGACTAAAACTCCCAGCTGCTACGGACCCGGAGTGGTAGTTGGTGGGCAAGACTGACCAGTTTATCAACATCTCATCAAAGTAAAGATGCTCATTGCCTGAAATCAAGAAATTCCACTCCTACACATGATCCTAGAGAAAATTTCACCCACAGATATAAGGATGTTCTTTGTAGCATTGCTTAAAATAGTGAAAAACTGGAAACAACTCCATCATCCAAAACTGGAATAAATATACTTTGGGATGTTCATTCACAGCATTTTCAGTGAGTGCTCTAGTGTTGCTTGTAGATGTATGGGAAGATCCAGAAATAAAAGGAAGTTGCTGAAGGATACATACAACATTTGAATAACTTTTCCAGATAGGCAAAATAATGCCATATATATATATACATGGCATTATTATATATATTAATATTTATATACTATATATATTTATATATATACTATATATATAAATATATAAAACATATTATATATATATATAGTATTGTAGCCATGTGAGAGTTGGACTGTGAAGAAAGCCGAGCACCGAAGAATTGATGCTTTTGAACTGTGGTGTTGGAGAAGACTCTTGAGAGTCCCTTTGACTGCAAGGAGATCCAATCAGACCATCCTAAAGCAGATCAGTCCTGGGTGTTCATTGGAAAGACTGATGTTGAAGCTTCAACTCCAATACTTTGGCCACCTGATGTGAAGAGTTGACTCACTAGAGAAGACCCTGATGCTGGGAGGGATTGGGGGCAGGAGGAGAGGGGATGACAGAGGATGAGGTGGCTGGATGGCATCACCGACTCGATGGACTTGAGTTTGAGTAAACTCCGGGAATTTGTGATAGACAGGGAGGCCTGGCGTGCTTCAATTCATGGGGTCGCAAAGAGTCGGACACGACTGAGCGACTGAACTGAACTGAACTGAGAGTAAAAGTACTAAAACTTGTCTATGGTACTTCCCTGGTAGGCCAGTGGTTAAGACTCTGTGCTCCCAATACAGGAGCATGGGTTTGATCCCTTGCCAGGGAACTAAAAAGATCCCCTGTGTGCCAAGCAGTGTGGCCAAAGTAGAAAAAGAAAAAAGAAAAATCATACCTAGCAATGATGCACAGCAAAGTTGACAGGGGTCAACTCTGTCAATAAGCAAGGGCTCAGAGAGGCATACAGGTGGCAGGGGCAGGGGGGTTCATATCATTAAAACAACGAAAAAATGAATCTCCTTAAAATATGGTCATGTGTGTAGGATTTGACAAAAGTGAGTGATGGGTACATCCATGTTCACAGTATTATTCTATTTTTTTGCAATATTAGGAAATATAACAAATTTTTTTAAAGGAGAAAGGTAGTGAAAAAAATTAACGATCTTTCAAGGGAATTCCCTGGCAGTCAAGTGGTCAGGATGCTGCGTTCCCATTATAGGGGATGTGGGTTCAATCCCTGGTTAGGGAACTAAGATCCCATATGCCATGGGGCACAGCCAAAAAAAAAATTAACTGTCTTTCTATATAGCAGAAACAATCAGTAATGTACTTGTTAAAATCATAATATTTAAAATATCAATATATTTTTTCTTAAATCTAGGAATGTATTAAGCTATAAAATGTCTCTGTGGTGGGACAGAGAGAGCTTTCTAAGTGTTGATGTTTCCGAGGGGACTCTGTGATGAATTAACGTGAACACATTGAAGGCTTCTCTTGGAATGCCCAAGGCATTCATTGTCTTGTGTTAAGGGCTCTGAGAGGTTCTCTGATACTGAAATTTATACAGCTTTCTGAGCCAGCCCTGGTGGTTCAGACAGTAAAGAATCTGCCTGCAATGCAGGAGACCCAGGTTCGATCCCTGGGCTGGGGAGATCCCCTGAAGAAGGGAATAGCTGCCCACTCCAGTATTCTTGCTTGGGAAATCTCATGGGCAGAGGAAGCTGGCGGGCTACAGTTCGTGGGGGTCGCAAAGAGTTGGACATGGTTGAGCGACTAACACTTATGAGCTGGTATTTTTTCAAACATCTTAGGATAGAATCCTCCCAGTCTGAGTGGTTTCGCCTTGGGAAAGGCTGACCTAGTTACCTCCCAGTTTCCTTCCAATCCTCAGCCTCACTGTTCTAGTGTTGGCTCTGCCACTGACTTGCCAAATCACCTTCTGTCTTGGGGCCTCAGTTTACTAAAATAGTAAAGGGTGTATGAAGTTTAGACTCTAAGATTCTCTTCCTTGTTCCCAGCTCTACAACCCCACACTGGAGCCCAGGCTTAGAATGACATTTCCATTCAATTTTATTCCTTTTTGCTCAGTTAACTTTTTATGATTTAACTGAAGCAAGTTCATGGTAGAAGAATTACAAAAATGCATAGAAGTGAAATAAAAAGGAATTAAATCTGCTCCACATACCAACATAGGCCCTTTTGCAAAAGGTATGATGATCGCTAGCATTTATGGAATGTTTGTCCAAAGCATTGTGCTAGAATAGAACTGATCTTATCCTCATTTTATAGATGGGGAGACTGAGGGTCAGAGTGTAAAGTCACGTGTCCAACGTCACACAGTTCACAGAGCTCTCACCCAAGTCCTCCTAAGTCTACAGCACAAATTCTCAGCTACTACCAAATAAGACCTCCACATTGGAAGGGGGTCTTCATCACTGTAGGATTCCTTTTCCTCCCGGCCCCCTAAGTCCTTCCAAATTCTCTCATCTCAGAGAAGTCCTGGGAGGATATTATCTCCTCCAAAAACAAAATCAGAGCTTTCCCTGTAGAAGGCCCTGTGTCCCTCCCCTGTATTCACTCCACCTTATCTCTAGAAAAACTATGAATTGCTGTAGAGAAGGGGAAAAAAATAATCCTCTCACCACCCCCCCAATTCTACCCCCCAAATCACAGGATTTGGAGGTAAATTCACAGGCTGGAGAGAGAAGAATGGGTGTGTAATTAAGTTTCAAATTGACTATTGTTTTATGTGAAAGTCTGATAAAGAGAACACAATGGCTGCCCATGGGGGCTGGGAGATGAGATTTCCCAAGTGTAGAATTCTAGAAGAGAAGTTTTGAATTCTAGAGCCCCCACCCCGCCCCCGACAGGCAAGCAACAAGGGTGAGGACACCAGAGAAAACTGGGAACTGGGGAGAAGACCCAGCCAGGGATGGCTGGCTTGAACAGGTCTATTCAGAATGGGAAACGGAGGCAGGATGAGTTAGCTGCTGTATTAATGGAAACTGAAGGGCTAGAGCTGCAGCGTCCAGCAGAAATGGAATGTGGACCACAAATTACAAGTTATAATTATATATAATTGCATATATACAATAATTATAATTACAAATGACATGTAGTTTACAATGTTCTAGTAGTCCCATAAAAAATGGTAAATAAAACAAACAAACAAACAAAAAAGGTAAATCTATGAAACAGGAAATTGCGCTCACAAATACTGAGTTGCCCCTTAGTCGTAGCAATCAGGGGGTCCCAAACTCAAGTATCCTAAATGCCCAGTAGAGACATTGGAGCAGATAGAGAATAAGCAAATTTCACACTTTCCTATAAGAAAACACAGCAAATATAATGGCTCACGTTTATTAATATAATTTTAATGTAGAGACGCTAAGGAATGGTGGGTACTGCAGCAAACTAGTGGAAGCCTAAATTAGCTCCAGTGGACTTTTTGTCTCATGGTTATGGGGGTTCAGTGTTGCTAGAGCTTCCAAGTTTTTGAAAGAGGCTAGGAGTTGGGGTTTTTAAAGGTGAGCAGTCAACTGAAGTTTTATATAAACACAAAACAAAACTGGGTGGTCTGGATCTCAATCTCTGATCTCCTTTAAACTTTTGGCCACGTTTTACAGAGGAGGAAACTGAGGTTCAGAGGGGTTACAGTAGAGACAAAGAACTGGTCCTTTGGGTCATTCCTGCTACTTCTGCTAATAACCAGCATTGGTTTTTCACTCTTCCTATTAAGAATTTGCTAGGTGCCAGGTTCTGGGCTGACCATTGATACTATGAAGGAGGTACTGTTTAAGACACCAGATTTAGAGAAGGAAACCAAGGCTCAGAAAGGTGGAGTAGATCACCCAAGATGCCAATGTCAGGCTTGAACCTGGAGGTAGGTTTGATGACAAGACTCTCACTGTGAACCTCAGAAACCGAGGAGACTTGGTGGTTTTCACCCGGGGCTGCTTTGAAGGGCCAGGGGATGTGGGGTGGGCAGCATCCTGCAGCCCCACATTTTAAACCGAGGGCCTCCTTTGTGTGATTCCTGCAAACTGGCTTCCAGTAAGATTTTGCTTAAAGAAAGAATGCCGCTGCCTTTTTTTTTTTTTTCCTGAAGCTTGAAAACCACCAACCAACCTCCAGTCTCTTATTTACAGGAGAGGAAACCGAGGCCCAGAGGTGGCAAGTGTCTGAGGTCCTTCTGCAAATCAGGACCAGAGCCGCGACCAGAACTGGGTTCCGGCGGCCAGGCCCTGACCGGGAAACTGCCCAGAGGGTGTGCCAGGGCCTCCCTCCCACTTCTCCCGGCTCTGCCCCGAGAAGGGCCAGCTGCTGTGTGTCCCACCACCTCCTCTGACTTTCCTCGTGCCTGTTTGGGTAACTTTTTGACCTGTTCCTTCACACAAGCTCTCCCTGAGGCGTGGCTGCCTCTATTGCTTGTCCCAGGGAATCCTGGGGCCTTGGCTGTGTGACGGCCCTGGCTGGGCCGGTCCGGTGGCAGACAGTTGTCAAACAGGCGGCTGTCTGGGCGGAGGGGGGACTGTTTACCCAGGGCCGGCCCAGGCAGGGGCTTGCAGCTTCCTGGCCCATCCGGCCCCTCAGCACACTGACTCAGCTGTCCCCTTCTGACTCTGTTCATTCCACAAATATTTGTGGAGCGCCTACTGTGTGCCAAGTGCTGTTCTACATGCTGAGGATGTCGCAAGGCAGCCAGATTCCCTGTCCTAATGGAACTTCCATTGTAGTGGAGGAGACAGATGATAAACAGAGTGGTGAATCCACAATTCCAGGGCTGTCGAGGATAACAAGATTGATAATGATGACGGCAGGAGGGGCCGTCTGAGGTGGGGTGGTCAAGGAAGGCCACTCTGAGTAGGGGACATTGAGCTAAGAACCACACTAGGGGAGTTCCCTGGCCATCCAGTGGTTAAGGATCCACCTTCCAATGTAGGGGACGTGGGTTCGATCCTTGGTTGGGAAACTTAAGGTTCCACATGCCTCAGGGCAACTAAGCCCGTGCACCATCATAAGAGAAGCCATCGCGGGCTGTAGCTAGAGAAAGTCCAAGTGTCACAACAAAGATCTTGCCCAGTGTGGGGAAAAGAAAAGAAAAACAAGAAGACATCAATTTTGGGAAGATCTGGAGAAAGGGTGCTCCTGGCAGTTGATGCTGTTGTCGTGTAGTTACCAAGTCCTGTCTTTGTGACCCCGTGGACTGTAGCCCACCAGACTCCTCTGTCCGTGGGATTTCTCAGGCAAGAATACTGGAGTGGGTTGCCATTCCCTTCTCCAGGGAACCTTCCCGACCTGGGGATGGAACCCATGACTCCTGTTTGGCAGATGGATTCTTTGCCACTGAGCCACCTGGGAAGCCCTGGCAGAAGGAGCAGCAAGTGCAAAGGCCCTGGGGCAGGAATGTGCTTGGTGTGATTGGAGGATCCTAGGAGGGCCCAAGGGGGCTGAAGTGGAGTGAGCAAAAGGGAGAAAGACAGGGGAGGCCAACAGAAGGGCATGTGGCTTCTAGGGGGCCCTTGAGGTGAGAGAAAAGTACTCAGCTTTTTAGCATGACACAGAACAATTAGACAGTGTTCAGCAGAGATTTTAAATGCAACTGGATCCTGAACTTCTAACTTTAACTCTGCCTTTTCCTTCTGTGACTTTCTGTCCCAGGACTCTTGTTTTAAAGTACAGTTGAGGATGTTTGAAAGTGTTTAATTATTCTCTTTTCCTCTTTAATTTAAAAATTGTTCTGGGACTTCCCTGGCAGTCCAGTGGTTAAGATTCCACACTCCTACTGCAGGTGGCATGGGTTTGAACCCTTGTTGGGGAACGAAGATCTCACATGCAGCATGGCCCAGCCAAAGAAAAAAATTTTTTTAATTAAATTAAATTTTAAAATAGTTTCAAGAAATTTATTAGCATAGTTATAGGTACACAATTGAAAAAGTCAAATACTTCTAAAAAGTATTTGATATAAATACTAGTAGTTACCCACCCACTCTTTCCTGAACCTGATTCCCACAGCTCAAGGGCAACCACTTGCAACTACTGGGTTGGCCAAAAAGTTCA
Organism: Cervus elaphus; assembly: GCF_910594005.1. Lineage (NCBI taxonomy): Eukaryota > Metazoa > Chordata > Mammalia > Artiodactyla > Cervidae > Cervus > Cervus elaphus. The sequence goes on along the minus strand of NC_057837.1, from coordinate 72,027,316 downwards.
GATTTTCCTGTAAGATGTTATGGAAAAACCTGAAGGAATTTTTTTGGCCAACACAATATCTTAGCTCGGTTTTCCCTACTCCTGGTGTTTTCCTTTGTATTTCTAAATATCGTGGCTATACTTCTTGATTTTTCACTCCCAGATGTTGTGGGTTAATTTGCTAATAGGAAAGATGCTATATACTATTTCCCAGTTTGGAGGTAAGTTAATATGCATTGTTTCATTTGCCAGGCCTGGAGTGCTGCAATCCATGGGGTTGCAGAGTTGGACACGACTTGACAACAACTACTGCCTATTATTACTACTGCTCACAGCTGACGGAGTCCATATATGTTCCATGCAATATATGCAATATCTCAACCTTTATAGTAGCACTGAAAGGTAGGTGTTGGCCAACTTAATAATGTTACTAACACTGAAATCCACTGGACTTGGTTGCAGTTTGCAGAAGACCCTTGGACCCATCCCCTGATCTACAGAGCTGCCCTGAGAGGTAAGCAGAAACAGCATTACTAATCCTATTTTTCAGAGGAGGCTCTGGAGGCCAGAATGACAAAGGAAATTCTACCTATCACAGTAAGATAGTTAAAATAAAATCCATCTTCCAAACAAGGAAGGAACCTGCGTCCCTGTATGAAAAAGATAAATTCTTCTGACATTTTGGTTTTGTTTATCATACCAGCTCGTGTTGTCCTTACTAATGTAATGCCTGGGTTTGAATCCTAGCTCTGCCTCTGGTGGTCTGGGTGGGTAGGTTATTTAATCTCTTTGAGCCTTGGTTACCTCTTCTGAGCAATGGGTATGATGACAGTACCTACTCAGTGGGCAGTTGTAAGGATTAAAGGAAGTAATTTTTATGAAGTGTTTAAAACAGTGCCTGGTCCATCCTACGTGCTATATGTGAGATAAAATAATCAACAAAGCCCTATTAGATAGCACAGGGAATTCTACTCAATACTCTATAATATCCTATAATATATATATATATATATGTACATATAACTGAATCTCTTTGTGCTACACCTGAAACTAACACAACATTGTAAGTCAACTATACTCCAGTATAAAATAAAAATTTAAAAAAGAAAGAGGAAAAATAAACCAGAGCTAGAGAACGAATAGACCAAGACCCATATCCAAGCCTTCTGATACCAAGTTCAGTATTTGACCCCAAAGCCCCAAACATTTTCATTCCTTTTATGATTTTTATTATATCTGCCCATCACGTCTATTTCACTTATCTATAATTATTTACTTGATAGTTTTCTTTCTTTTGAAGATGTACATTAATCTTTTAAATAATATTTTATAGTAGTGCTTTAGTATGCTAGTTATACATGTTTCTAACATGCGGTAAAAATAATAAGATTTAAAAGTGTTTGCCCATGTACTACCCAAAATCAGCCCTTGTTCCCTGTGGGGACACTTAAGGAAAAAATATGCTATTTTTAGATCTATAAAGAACATTTGGGAACTTTCTGTCCAGTGGCTTTAAACCCTTTTGACCATGACTCTTAGTAACACATTTTACATCACATACTCTATATACAGTGGCAATAAAGGTGGTAGTCAAAACACAGACTCTGGAGTCTGCCTGCCTGGGCTGGAACCTCAATCAACGTCGCCTCTTAAGGCATCTGTCACTTTCGCCGAGTGACTCAACCTCTCTGTGCCTCCATTTACTCATCTATAAAAGGGGAAGGACAATAAAAGCCCCTCCCTCACAGAGTTATTGTGAAGATAAGGCGTTAATATGTGGAAAGCCCTAGTATGTGATCTATGAATGGTTGGTATTATCACGATCACACACGCATATCCAGAAGCATGTAGAAAAGAACAAAAGTTTCACACACACAAAATCTCCTATACATGAGATGCACTAGGCTGTTTTTCTATTCTATTTTACTTCATTAAAAAAAAAGTAGTCACCCTTGTTAAATTTCATTAATCTATTTGTGATTTATTATTCATGCTCTTTGCTGTGTGAACAATATACTTCAATAAACATATTTTTAAACAGTACATTTTTACTCAGAGAAAAAGTAAGAAATGAAAATGAAAGAAATCAGTTAATCATGTGAACATCAGAGGTCTGAAATTACTGTATCCTGCACAGTGAGGGTATATGAGCATATTTGGTGTCCCTAACAGCAAAATACTGCTGGTCTGTAATTTCTTTTTTAAAAAATTAGAAAACATTTTTCTTAATTTTTTACAGTTTAATATTGAAATAATCTATTCTAATAAACATGAAATATTAGATACATAAAATTTATCTTATAGATACTTTAGAATTTTTTAAATCACAGAACAAAAAGGTTTTGTATGATTTTTTTTTTTTGGTTTTGTACGATTTTAAAGGGCATATTTTATATTCAAATTCCAAAAATGGTCTGAACATTTCTTTCTAAACTACAAATAGATTTGTTCTGCTCATCCGTAATGTCTAATAAAGACTATTGGATTGTACTCTAGGAATTATATATGTGGAGCTTCCCAAGTGGCGCAGTGGTAAAGAATCTGCCTGCCAATGCAGGAGACATGAAAGACGGGTTTGATCCCTGGGTGGGGAAGATGCCCGGGAGGAGAGAATGCTACCCACTCCAGTATTCTTGCCTAGAGAGTTCCATGGACAGAGGGGCCTGGCAAGCTACCTTCCACAGAGTCACTAAGAGTCGGACATGACTGAGCATGCATTCCCCAGTCTTTTCAGGAACAAGAAAAATCATTTGTGAAACAATCAGAAAAATCCCAAGATACTGTGAATAAAGGGTGGAATTAGCTGCAGTCAAATGTTAGGTAAAATAAGTGCTGTGTATGGCCAGGCTCTGGGTCTGTGCCTCTGCTGTCCCCTTCCCTCTCTCCTCCCGGCTGACTCCTGCTGAACCTTCAGGTTTCAGCTTAGATCTCAGTTCCTTCCTCCACGGTCAAGAGGCGTCTGACCCCTTCCCCTCTTCCTAAGCCCCTTGTGCTCCCATGGTGCCCTATTCACCCCTGTTATGGCACTCTGTTTTTGATTGCTGCTGGATCACGTTTACCACCACCACCCCCCAAACTGGACACTCCCCAAGATCTGAAGCCACACTTTATAGTCTCCTACATTACCTCAGTGCTTAGCAGAATGCCTTGCATACCATAAGCCCGAGGAGTCATTTGTTGAAAGAATGAATGAGTGAGCAGGAGCCTTCTGGATGGAGACAGAATGCTCTCTGAGTATCCATATCCTCTCTTTATAAAAAGGGACAAAACAAAACCATGGTTTCCAAACTCTAGCTGACCCAACACCCAAAATCACTTAAGGAACTTAACAAAAATTTAAAGGTTCTTGGAACTCTTTCCAGGAGATTCTGGTTTACCAGGTCTGAAATGAAGCCCCAAGGTGTCAGCTTAAGAAATTTTTCCAGGGGCTTCCCTGGTGATCCAGTGGTTAGGGCTCCATACTTCCACTGCAGGGGGCACGGGTTCAATCCCTAGTCAGGGAACTAAGATCCCTCTGGCCACACTGCACGGCAAAGAAAAAGAAAAGAAAGTTTCCCATAAGCAGGAAGATTTGTAAACCATTGAACCAGAGGGGCTGAAATCAAATTGAGGTGGGACAGGAAGATAACATGGGGAAAAAAACAGGAAGGGAGGGGAGACTATATGTAGGGAATGAAGGGTGGAAACAGCCATGTTTGGTATCAGATATAGTCCTGTAGCCAGCCAGCATCTGGGGTTCTACCCAACTTTGGGCTCATTAACCATTCAGGGAGACAAAGCATTTTATAGTTTATGATACCTTTTCTTCTTCATGAGCTCATGGAGTCTTCACAACAACCAAAGTTCACTTGGTTGATGAAGAAATTGATGATCAGAGAGCTGGGCAAAGTGTCTGGCATCACACAGCTTTAAGTGGGAGATTCACTTAATCAAATGTTATCTCCTCTGACAACAGCCTCTAATCTGGCCTGAGACTGATGCATTAGTCAAAGGAACTAGGCCTACTGCCCTGAAGGAGGATTATTGACCAGTGGCCAGTCACTGTCGGTCTCTTTATTTGCAGATACTGCTACCCCAACACAGCCCACCTCATCCATCTATATATCCATCTATCTTTTCATCTACCCACTCACCCATCACCTCCTTCATCCATCCATCCATGTACCTTTCTAGTTATTTATTCATCTATTTACCACATCCACCCACATATCTCTCCATTCTTTCCATTCATCCACCATCCACCATACCCATTTACCCATCCACCATACCCATTTACCCATCCATCACATCTATTCATTATTCCATCCATCCACCTACCCACCTGCCCATATTCCCTGTTATTTATTCATTTGTCCCATTCATTCATCTGTCTATCCATATTATGCCCATCCATCCGTCCATCCATCCGTCCATTCACTAGCCTATCACATTGGTTCATCAAAGCATCTACCTGTCTACCCATCCAGGTACCCATTTATTCATTTATCTATTCATTCATCCACTTTCTCATTTATTTATTCATTAAGTAAACATCTATCATAATCTACATGGGGCCCCGGTCCTGTGCTAACCGGGGGTATAACAAGAAGATCAGACAAATACAGACCTGGCCCTCAAGGAGATTTGAGATGCTTACAAGAATGACAAAGTCCCAAAGGGCCAAAATAAATCATTAAGGGAAGCTTGCTGAAAGCAAAACAAGGGTAGGAAAATAATGAAGCCAGGAGTGAGGTTAGCACAGAGACATAGCATCTTATCCTCACAGTTGCTAAGGGCAGCCCCAAATTTGGCGCTGAGCTAGATGCTGATACCCAAAACAAATACTACCACACAAGTCACAGTACATTCATCTCTGGCAGATCTGAATCAGCTGCTATTCCTGCTTCCTTGTAACAGTGGTGTTACATGTGCCCAGGACACATTTGGAAATGGCAGGAGACATTTTTGGTTGGCACAACTGACAGGCAGCATGCTCCTAGCATCTAGTGAGTTGAAGCCAGGAAAGCAGCTAAACATCCTACAGTGCACAAGTCTCTTTACAACAAAGAATTATCCAAGCCAAAATATCTGTAGTGTCAAAGCTGAGAAACCCATTACAAGGGAACTCCAATTTGGTTTGCAGCAGCATTGTGTCAGACCCCAAGAAAAAACCACCCTTGGTCTAAGCCTGTGCTGGCTTTCCCATTTCTTTCCACTAGACACTTCCCAACTTTCTTTGAACTGAGTAAGTCTGCTGGGAGATTTTCGGGAAATTTTTGCTTTGGGGGAAAATCAGGCTTCGAGAAAAACCCCTTCCAGCTTCAGACAGACCCCTTCCAGCTCAAGTGCAGACATGATCTCTGATGCTGTGACAGCCACCTTAGGTCTATAATGGGACAAACCAAGAAGCAAAAGCCAACAGTGAGGAAGGCAGGGAAGAGGGAAGGGAGGAGCGTGGACCTGGTTGACATTGCTGACCATTGTCCTAGGGCTATTTCTTAGATTTTCCATCAGTTCATTCATCCAACAAATGATTACTTGTGCATGCGTGCGTCACTTCAGTCGTGTCTGGCTCTTTGTGACCCCATGGACTGTATCCTGCCAGGCTCCTCTGTCCATGGGATTCTCCAGGCAAGAATACTGGAGTGGGTTGCCATGCCCTTCTCCAGGGATCTTCCTGACCCAGGAATTGAACCCGCGTCTCCTGAGGCTCCTGCATTGCAGGCAGATTCTTAAACGCTGAGCCATCGGGGAAGCCCAATTGATTACTTACTGAGCACTTATTCTGTGCCAGTCACCATGTGAGACAGGCAAGGATGAACGAAGCACTGAGGTCCGTGGCCTCATGGGGTTTATAGTCGAGTGGGGGAGACAGACGCCACGGTGCACACAGTGACTTGATCAGTGATGAGAACTACAGAACAGAATGCAGTGTGCCGTGGATGCATTTTAAGGCCAGGGAGGGTCAAGTTCGCTTAGGACCACCACACCAAAGACAGTTCATGAAAGACTCTCCTACGGGGACTTCCCTGGTGGTCCAGTGGTTAAGAATTCGCCTGCCAATGCAGGGGACATGGGTTCAATCCTTGGTCCAGGAAGATTCCACATACCTCGGAGTAACTAAGCCACAATGACTGAAGCCTGTGTTCCACAAGAGAAGCCACCTCAATGAGAAGATCGCACATTGCAACGAAGAGTAGCCCCTGCTTGTGGCAACTAGAGAAAGCCCACACACAGCAAAGAAGACCCAGCATAGCCAAAAATAAATAAATAAAATTGGGGGAGGGGGAAACCTATCCTACTAAGGTTCAAAAATGTGAGACAGCATTTGGGATTGATTTCATGCTTATTCTGGGTCAGGTGCTATTCTAAGCACTTGTAGATTCATTCATTCCTGTGATCCTAACCACAGCCTTGCCCTCCATCACCTCTCCCAAAGTTCTGCTGTGAACAATGTTGCTTACTCAGCAACTTACCTTTGTGATTGCAACTTTTAGAGACTATTATTATCCCCAATGGAGACTTTCAAAAGAAAGGATTTTATTCAAAGTACTTTTTTGTCTTTAAAATCAGTAAGTGCATCTTTCCCAGAGCCTCACAGCAGACTGCCCACATTTAGTTTACAAAAGAAATGTCTGAGACTCAGAAAAAGGTAGGTTACACAGCTTGGGGGGATGGAGTGGCGGGGGGGGGGGGGGGGGGTGGAGGCAGATCCAGAATCTAACCCAGATTTATCTAAAAAGCCAGATCTTTTGGTCAATGTCACACACACACACAAATACACACATCAGCAAATGCCCAATCTTTTGCAGGACAGCAGTATTCTCCTGTTGATGCATGCTGCAAACCTGGGCATGGGAGCCCTCCTTTCTCTGCCCACCTATACCTGTGGCTGAGCTAAGAGGGTTCAGGACAGATTGACGATGTCAGGTCTGGAGTCAGGTGATTTTTTAAAAACAATTCTAAACATTAGTTTTCACTTCTATCCTTAGAGATAATAGTGTTATTTATCTGAGACAAGTGTTTTGAGAATTAAGTGCAGTAATAGGAGTAGAACATCCATCCATCCATCCATCCATCCATCCATCCATCCATCCATCCATCCTTGTCTGACCATTTGGGAGACTATGAGTCTTCCTCCAGCCACAGGATCAGCCAAGTCTCACAGTTGTGTTTTAACCTTGAATGAAGCCCCTCAGGCATGCCCAGCCCTTTAGCTGTGCAATCTCTTCTAGCCCCCACCTCCTGTGCGATAGGTCCTGTTCTCTCCATTTTACAGATGAGGAAATAGATTGAAAGATGGGAAGTCACTTGCCCAAGGTCACACAACCCTGTGGGATAGGTCCCCAGGTGGTTTTTTTGGTTCCTCAGCCTCAGCTATTTCCACTGCATCTCAGACTGCGGCTGGATGAAGGGTCAAAGGGCGAAGATTCCCTTGGACCAGGCAAGAGAACAGTCCCTGATTCCTTGGCCATCTTCTCTCAGCTCATGATGATACCAAGTAACACTAACTGTCCTTAGGATGTACGAGGAGACGAGGGCTTAGCGGGAGGGCTCACACCCTCGCCTTCCTTTAGACCTGCAGGAAGTCCCTAAAACACCCTCTGTCCACTTCAGCGAGAAGGCAGCCAAGGCCCAGAAATGATGAGCAATTTGTATAAAGTCACGGAACAAGAGCCAAGATCTACTGGATTTTCAGAGGCCAAGCTCTGCACGTGCGTGTGATTGAATCAGGTTGTAAAATTCACCTACTTTTTGAAAATCCAAAATGTGCCAAAAAAGTGAAAACAAACGTTTACCTGAACTTCCTTCCTCCGAAAAACAAAGCTCTGTTACAGGTTTCTTTGTATTCTTCCGCTAATTTTCTACACAAACACAAACGTGTGGGTACATACATATGCGTATATCTGTTCTCTTATCAGAAATGTCATATGCTATAGTCTCTTCAGCTTACTTTTTTTTTTTTTCACATAATGCACTTGAAGGTCCTTCCCTATTTGTACACAAATCTGGATTTTTTTTTTTTCTTCTTCAGCAACGGGATAATATTTCATCCTAAAGAGGCATCAAGTTTTATTTACCCATCCGCTACTGCCGGACATTTGAGGTTACCTCCGATTTTGGAGTTACACGCCGAACATCAAAGCCCCCTGCCCTTCACCGTCAGCGGACAGATTCTCCCCTCATCCCGCATCTAAGTCACACAGCAAAGATGATTTCCGTTTTCCACTGCCCCGCCCTGTGCCCCTGTGCGTTGCTTTCTATGGCTTTCCCTTGCAGAATGATCCAGAGCTGATGGCCCTCGGGGCCAGCCAACACTCCCCTTGGGTCGCATCCCACCTAGATCCGAAGCCAGCTCGGAGGCCGAGGCCCCGCAAGCCTCTCTGCGGGCTTCAAAGCGGGGACAATGCTTTAGCCCCACGTTTAGTGGAATTTCAGAAATACTCCGGGATGCATCCCTAGGAAGGCAGTCTCTCTGGGCGGGCTAAGTGAGCCGAGCCCCTTCCCCGGGGCTCCCGCGGCCCCTCCGAGCGCTTCCCACACATGGATACGCCAGGCCTCGGTTTAGGAGCTTAGTCAAGAGGTCACTCACCTCCCAGGGGCCATTCTGGAGAAGCCCTTTAGGGTCTTGGGGGCTAGGAAACACACAGAGGGCCATCCCATGCTCCCCCAAACTTAACGGTGGTCCCACCACGCCCAGTCTTCCCCTAAGCCCCAGCTACAGACCCCACTCACCATAGGGACTCTCCACCGGAGCCCCGAGGGGCGCGTTCACGCTGACCATGGCCGAGCCCACCCAGCCGGAGACCCGGGGGCATGGAGGAGCCGGGGCCCCAGGCACACAGCGGCAGCCCCGGGAGCCAGTCCACCAGGAAGGCAGTGAGTGCAGCCAGCTGCCACCGCCCGGTTATCTTATTGATTCTTCTAATCACCCAAGGTGGGTGGATACGTTAAAGAGTAACCAGTCACTTAGGGAACCTGCGGCTGGGGACTGTCATTGTTGCCATGGCAACGACAACCTGGCCAGACCAGAGGTCCACTAGGGCCCCAGTCTTGCCCTTTGGGGTTGGGAGGCTCTTGGAGCCAGAATATGGGGGATACCAATCCCTTCACCCCCAACTTAAGGGAAAGGACTGACCAGGAGGGGATGAGAAGGTGAGAGTCCAACCTGGGTTGGGTTTTATGGCTCCAAACAATGGGTGTGGCAAGAGGCCGGAGGGAGGGGTAGAGGAGAAAAGGAGGAAGCTGGGGGGAGTGTATTTATTGAGCATCTACTGGATGCTGAGAGTTACATACAGGCATTGCCACATTTAAATTAAAATTTAGGATGAGGAAATTGAGGCGGAGGAAAAAGTTACTTGCCCGGAGTCTCCCAGCTGCTACAAAGAGGAGTTAGAATGACAACCCACGATCTCTCCATTATCTAACGTATATTTTTTGAGTGCCTACTGTATACTGAGCTCTGTGCTAGACTCCAGTGATATAGAAATGAGCCAAGAGACATCATCCCTGAACCCATGGAATTGTGGACTAATGGAGGAGATGGACATCAATTAGATAACATTAAAGATATACTATTCAGGGACTTTCCTGGTGGTCCACTGGTGAAGACTCCACATTCCCAACGCAAGGTGCCTGAGTTCAATCCCGGGTCAGGGTCCTAGTGCCCACATGCCGCAACTAAGACTCAGCAAAGCCAAATAAATAATAACTAAATAAATATATTTTTTAAAGATATTATTACAAATGGTGAGTGCTAAGAGGAATGGGGTAACACAGGTCTGCCTCCAGGCCTATGGGACGGAGGCACTCTGCCTGCTCCTTCCACTGGTCCATGGGTCTCCTTTGCCTCACAAAACGCAATCTACTGCCCAAATCTGCTTTCTGGTCTTGGAATGCAGAACCAGCTTACATCCTAGCTGTCCTGCACAGTAGGCTACCATCTGGCTTTTGGGGGGAATAGCCCCATTTCTTTTATTACAATGTTGGGGTTCACAGCTTGACTTGGGATCCTGAGCTCAAGGTCTTCATCATGTTGGGGGTGCTCAAATGAGAGGCAGGAAAACGTGGGACTTAGGATCAGAAAACCCCAGCTCCATCATCGTTATCTTGCTGCATGGATTTGGTACAGTATTTCATTTTCCCATAGTAACACCTACCTCACGTGGTGCTTCACTTCTAAGATAGCTAATTGAGGTCCAGTGGTTAAAATCCATTCTCCCATTGCAGGGGTCCTGGGTTCAATTCCTGATCAGGGAACCAGATCCCATACGCAGCAACTAAGAGGTCACATGCTCCAAGTAGAAAACGATCCTGCGTGCCACAACTAATGCCTGACACAGCCTAGTAGATAAATACATAAATACATTTTTAAAAAATATTGAATAAATAAATAAAACAGATAATTGATCTATTTCTCTCTGTCCACAGTCTCTTTTTTCCAGTATGCTCACTCAGTCACCTCAACGGGAGCTCCCACCCCCTACTGATGGACTCTGGTGTGTATCCAGTCCTTTCTTCCTTCTGTTTCCTCCCTCCCCGTGGCACCTTCCTGTCTTCACTTCCTCCTGTCAAGTTTGTAGCCCACAGTCCATCTTAGTTTCTCTTTTACTTCTGTCTCAGTTTCTTTCCTTCTAACCATCTGACAAAAACCCAACCCTGGACAAGCCTATGTACATTGCTTTCTTCATGCCTACACGCCAGCCGCTGATCACTGTTGGAAAAATAAAAAATCACATAGACGGACAGATGGGGGCCACCAGAGGTTCATAATCATGAACTTTGATGGGTCCCTCCGCACTGCCTGGAACCTCTAGCCAGTTTCCATTCTCCTGGCTTTTCCATTTTCTACCTCTACTCCAGACCTTTTTTCGCCTCGGAAATTGTCCATCTCATTCTCAGGAGGCTGAGGCTTTCCCTTCTTCATAGAGAAAATAGGAGCCTTCAACCTGGACCAGCCTCAATTCCCCACAAAAATTCACCTGTTTGCCCTTTGCTCACTTCTTTCCCTCCTGATCCACATGGGTCCACACCCTCCCTCTTCCCACTGCCCAGGAGCCCCACATGACCATGTAAGTCCTCTTATATATTCAACCTCTCCCTCTTTAGACTTTAAAAATCAACTTCATTGAGGTATAATCTATATATAATAAAATTTTAGGTGTACACTTTTATGAGTTTTGACAAACGTATATTCTTATGTAACTATAACCTTAATCAAGACACAGAACATTTCCACCACCCCCTAAAGGTCCCTGTTTTTCCTCTGCAATTAATCCCCCCAGTACCTCCCACTCCAGGCAACTGCTCATCTGCTTTCTGTCATACTATGTTAGATTTGTCTTTTCTAGAATGGCATTTGTCTGTTCTAGAATGGCATTGACTCTTGTGTCTGGCTTTTTTGCTCAGTATATTTGTGAGTTTCACCTGTGTCCTGGCCCTTTTTTCTTGCTAAGTAGTATTCCATTGAGTAGATATACAGAAATTTGTTCACCCAGTCACTTGGTAATGTACTTTGGGGTTATCGCCTGTTTGAGGCAATTGTGAATTAAGCAGGGATGTATATTCATGGACATGTCTTCTTTTACACATATGTTTTCATTTCTCTTGGTTAAATTTCTAGGAGAAGAATTGCTAGTTATTATGATGTGTGTGTGTGTGTGTGTGTGTTTAATTTATAAGACATTCCAAACCTATTGTCTATAGTGGTCATACCATTTTCCATTACTGCAGCAGGCTGAGAGAGCTCCCTTTTTACTCCATATCCTTATCACCGTTCATTACTCTCAATCTTTTTTTTTGGCTGCACCAAATGGTCTGTGGGATCTTAGTTTCCTGACCAGGGATTGAACCCATGCCCCTGCATTGGAAGCTCAGCGTTTTAACCACTGGACCACCAGCAAAGTCCCAGCTGTTGTCAGTCTTTTTTAATTTAAGCAGGTGATATGAGCTTTCTTTTGGCTTTTGTTTGCTTTACACTAGTTTTATAAATGAAGCCATTAGTACATTCATGTGTTAAAAATGAAAACTGTAGGTCCTTGGCTAAGAGGAGACTCTGCCTTGGGCCCGCCGATGTAACAAAATGCACTAAAAAAAAAAAAAAGAAAATTATATGAACAGCATATAATGAAAAATAAAAGCCTTTCTCCAACCTTACTTCCCACATCTCACTCTATTGAACTTTTCTTTTTTAAAGAGTCAGACAAGACTTATCGACTTTCACTTTATGATTTATTTGGCCGCACTGGGTTTGGGTTAGGTCTTAGGTGAGGCATGCGGGATCTAGTTCCCTAACCAGGGATTGGACCCCAGGCCCTTGGCATTGGGAGCCTGGAATCATAACCACTGGACCACCAGGGAAGTCCCTCTATTGCACTTTTAAACAAATTCTTGTATATATATCCAGAAATTATACACATAGACACTACTGTGTTCCCCCAAATTCATATGTTGAAGATCTAACTGCCAGTGTGACTGTATTTGAAGACAGGGCCTTTATGGACGTTCAGTTCAGTTCAGTCTCTCAGTCGTGTCCGACTCTTTACGACCCCATGGACTGCAGCACACCAGGCTTCCCTGTCCATCAGCAACTTCTGGAGCTTACTCAACCTCATGTCCATAGAGTAGGTGATGCTATCCAACCATCTCATCCTCTGTCGTCCCCTTCTCCTCCCACCTTCAATCTTTCCCAGCATCAGGGTCTTTTCCAATGAGTCAGTGCTTCGCATCAGGTGGCCAAAGTATTGGAGTTTCAGCTTCAGCATCAGTCCTTCCAATGAATATTCATGAATGTAATTAAGGCTAAATTAGTAGGGTCCTGATTCAATAGGGTTAATGTCCTTATAAGAAGAGACATGTGAGGACTTCTCTGGCAGTCCACTAGTTAAGACTCTGTGCTTCCAAAGCAGAGGGTGCAGGTTTGATCCCTGGTCAGGGAACTAAGATCCCACATACTGTGCAGCTTGACCAAAAAAAAATTTTTTTTAAAAAAAGAAGAGACATGAGATTGCACCCCTCTCCTCCCCCACCTGTGCAGATACAGTGAGAAGGTAGTTGTCTGCAAGTCAAGAAGGGAGATCTCACCAGAATCCAACTACGCTAGCATCCTGAACTCACACTTCTAGCCACTAGAACTGGGGAAATTTTGTTCTCTTGGTTGAGCCACCCAGTCCACGGTATTTTGTTATGGCAACCCAAGCCGATTTGGACATACACACATGTACATGCATGTAAATACATGGGAACATATGAAACACACTCTTCTGTCACCTTCTCGGTCTCTAAGGGCTATCTCCACACCAGCATACCCACCTCATTCTTTGAGTGGTTATGTATTGTGTGGATGTCCCATAAGTGATTTTTCTAGTCTTCTGTTCCTGAACACTTAGGTTGTCTCCAGGCTTTTGCCACTAGAGTGAATGTCTTCATAAACTTCAAATGTCAGATGTGGGAGTATATCGGTAGGTCAAATTTATAGTGGCAGAATCCTATCAATATGTAAATGTGCTATCACATGTCTTTTATTAAAAAAAACAAAAACCTCCCTCCGTAGTTTACTTTCCCATCTCAGTGACAACATCTCCTTCCTCTTGACATTGAACTTTTAAAAAGCTATTTATTTGGCTGTATCAGGTTTTAGTTGTGGCATGCAGAATCTTTGATCTTTAGTTGTGGCATGTGGGATCTAGTTCCCTGACCAGGGATTGAACTGGGGCTCCTTGCATTGTGACCAGGGAATCTTAGCCACTGAACCACCAGGGAAGTCCCTTGACATTGAACTTTTAAAACAACTATCTACACTAGTGCCAGATACTGTCCCAGATGCTCTCTACATATTCATTCATTTCATGTTCTGAAGGACCTCATGAGCAGATACAATTTATGTCCCCATTTACAGGTGAGACTGAGGCGTTAAAATCTTGACTTACCCAAGCACTCTCGGCCACTTTGTGTTAAATTTGTACTGAAGCATTCTGGTTTCAGAGTCCATGCTCTTAACTCTCTTGGCTGGTGAATGTACAAATGAGCAGTCGGATGAGACTGGGGAATGATTTTCAAAAAGCATAAAATATTACGGAGGTTTAAGAACTGTCTCAGATTTCTTGCAGCAAAAGTTCCCAACTTCAAGAGGGGAGGAGAGGGTGAGATGTATGGAAAAGGTAACAAGGAAACTTGCATTACCATGTGTAAAATAGATAGCCAATGGGAATTTGCTGCAGGCTCAGGAAATTCAAACAGGGCCCTGTATCAATCTGGAGGGGTGGGATGGGGTGGGAGATGGGAGAGAGGTTCAAAAGGGAGGAGATATGTGTATACTTATGGCTGATTCATGTTGAGGTTTGACAGAAAACAACAAAATTCTGTAAAACAATTGTCCTTCAATTAAAAAAAAGTTCCCAACTTCAGTTGGAACAGCAGCTTAGTCAAGCTAGGGAACTACCCGAGTCTCCATTGCCACATCTGTAGGGGCCAAGGCTTGATGAACAAAAGCATGCCCACCTGGCTCATTCCTTCTTTCACCTGGGGTCTTCTCAGAGACAGTTTCAGAAATGCAGGATCCGGGAGGGCATCCGGAATTCCCAATGGCACTTTATGCTTCATTATCTCTGTTATTGTTTAGTCACTAAGTTGTATCGGACTCTCTGCGACCGCATGGACTATAGCCCACTAGGCTCCTCTATCTGTGGGCTTTCCCAGGCAAGAATGCTGGAGTGGGTAGCCATTTCCTTCTCCAAAGGATCTTCCTGATCCAGGGATCGAACCTGGGTCTCTTGCATTGCAGGTGGATTCTTTACCGACTGAGTCACCAGGAAGCCCCTCATCATCTCTAACTTTGTCCAGGCTCTGGGTTTCTCCCTTCTTAGCTGAGAGGCAAGAGAGTGACCCGGGGCATTGGAGTCATACAGAGCGTATTCAGACCCAACTTCTATGGCCTCAGTTTTTATGTCTATAAAATGGGAATAAGATCTTTACATAGTAGGATAATTCTATGAGATTATGTTCTCAGCAGCTCATAAATGCCAGTGGTGATTACTTTGGTTATCCTGTTAACTCAGGATATAGGAAGGCAAAGTGGGGTCCTCAGAAGAGCATAGGCATTGGGATCGGAGGGAGCTGAATTCAAATCCCATATCTGCTCCTTTACTAGCTCTGCAACGTTATACATGCCACAGAATCCAGAGGGTCACCTGCCACTTAAATTTCCAAAACAAGGTTTTCCCTGGTAGTGGAGTGGCTAAGATTCCACACTTCCAGGGCTGGGGGCCTCTGTTCAACTTCTGGTCAGGGAACTAGATCCCACATGACTCAACTAAAGATCTCACATGCCACAGCTAAGAGCTGGTGCAGCTAAATAAATAAACTTTTTTAAATCTAAAAAACTTTTTCCAGAACATTTTGGGAATTTGACGTAAGATTGGCAAGTCCTTCCCCCACCTGCCATATAAGGATATTAATAATTTTTAAGGAAATCTAACATTCATTATCACCATTGTGTGATACATGAAAGGATATTTTAATACTCCCCCTTCCAAAAAACCTTAGGAAGAATATAATCTGAGAATAATGAACTCAGAACCCCGTCCTTGTTTTTCTTATTTCATGCATCTCCAGCATTTGGAAATGGGCACTTCTGATAAGTCTCATTTTTCTTAGTTGTAAAGTGGAGTGAGACGTCAGACGCCTGCCCCTGTGATCTAGCTGATGTACTTGGTGCAAAGCAGGAGCCGAGGGGCTGTTGGCACCTGGCCTCCTTTATTTATTTGGCTGTGCCGGGTATTGGTTGTAGTATAGACTCTTCACTGCAGCACGTGGGATCTAGTTCCCTGACCAGGGATTGAACCAGGGTTCCCTGCCTTGCGAGCTCGGAGTCTTAACCGCTGGACCATCAAGGAAGCCCTCTTGGCCTTCTTCTTGAGCTGGTTTCCCCTCACCCCATCTCTGCTCCATTTCCTTCTCTCCTCTTTGACCCTCCTGAGGACCCAGACAGGGACCAGAAAGAGCCACTGCACCAGATCTCAAAGAACTTTATTGAGAGCGGAGGAAGGTGATATTGGAGACACAGGTACAGGTTGTAGACTAGGTGGGAATGTCCAAGAGGGAAGAATACTCATTCCATCCAGGATCCTGTAGGGACTCTGTGAAAAGGGGCTTGTTTTCCATCTGGGTCTTTGAATGAAGCTCTCTCCAGCCAGGCAGGGAGTGGGCCCCAGCTGGAGGGCAAGGTCTGAGGGAGAGATTTTACTATCTCTAAAGACAAAAGGTCTTTTGTGTGTTTTGATAACTGGGTGGGGTGGGGAGAGGAGAAAAGGTTTCTGGGAATGAGAATGAGATTCCGTGGGAGAAATAAAGAAAGGAGAGACAGACAGAGAGAGCCACAGGAAGGAAAAAAAAAGTCTTAAAAGAGAGAATTCTTTCAGGCGAGCTTTGCTTTTAGCTGGTCAGTTCTGAGCATTCAGAGAGGTGTCTAGAACAGCCTGAAGGAGATGTCAGAGCCTGAGCTTCAAGCTGGGTGCCTTCCCAGACAAGCCGTGCAGCTTCAGTAAGTCACGCCCTTTCGCTAAGCCTCATTAAACCTGTGGAAGGGGTGCGTAGACCCTGCGGTGGCTTCAGCAACGTACACTGGGGGTGGGGTGTCCACAAGCCTGGAACTGAAATGGTCCCAAATCAGAGAGGGAGACCACTGGTCTGCAAAGACGGCCCAGAAGCTGGTTGGCTATTATTGAACAAATGAAGGTAGTTTATTGGATACACAAAGACTTGCGGGTTGGAGGCCTGAGAGTCCAAAAGCTGCTGCCACTGCTTCTTCCAGCCCTGGCTCTCTGAGAACTGAGTCAGTTGAGGAGGCAGGCCTCTTTCCCGGAGGCCGGAGGAGAAAAAGATGTAACAGGTAAGAAGGAAAGCAAGGAGGCTGTTTTCTTCTGGCACATGCTGGATGTTTAGGAAATGGAAGCAGGAAGGAAGATTCAGGCTGATGGAGTGAGCCCAACTCACATCCTTAAAAGAGTATCCCTTGACCCCGTCTTGGGGAAGGGTCTCTCGGAGCATCAGGCCCAGCTGGAGGCCTGCCAGAGCCCAGGGAAAATTCAGAACCACAGGAGTTTGTTGGACTTGTGTCTCGAGAAGCACATATTGCTGCTGCAGCTGCCTTGGTAGATGGGGGGGCAGGCGGAACACGGCCTCCCCGTCTTGTACGGTGCCTCGCCGATCCAGTTACCCCTGGAAGAGAAGAGGTCCCAGGGAGGCGGGGTGGGGGGACAGTTACATGAACTACTTTCACACAGGTTTTCAAATATCAGCAGGGCCACTGACTGGCCCTGTAACCAGGTCACAACTGCAAGCCTCAGTTTCTTCATCTCTAAAACCAAGAGAAGACATTCCTCCCACACAGGAATGAGCGTATCCAAGCACCTGGCTTGGCAGATAAGCAGTTCCCCAGGAAGTGCAATTTTTTTTAATCCTTCCACACAACCACCCCACCCCAGCCACCACCCACCACCGCCTCCCCCACCACAAACACAGAAATCCCTCCCTCCCATCCCCAACAAGCAGATCTGAGTTCTGATCCTGGTTCTGCCAGCTGGTGACAGAATAAACCATCTCATTTCTTTCTTTTCTTTTTAAGATTTTTTTTTAATGTGGGCCATTTTTAAAGTCTTTATTGAATTTATTACATTATTGCTTCTGTTTTATGTTTTGGTATTTTGGCCCCAACCAGGGATCAAACCCGAACCCACTGCATTGGAAGATGAAGTCTTAACCACTGGACCACTTAACCACTTAACCTCTTACCCAGGGACCACCAGGGTAGTTTAGTCCCTAAACTACCTCATTTCTTGAGCCTTGATTTTATCCTCTGAATAAGTTAATGAAATGGTGTCCATAAAAATTATGCGAAAACACTTTGTAACTTACAAAGAGAGAAAGATAGCACTATCTTTCTTGGCATCCCATGAACTGTAGCCTGCCAGGCTCCTCTGTCCATAGGATTCTCCAGGCAAGAATACTGGAGTAGGTTGCCATTTCCTTCTCCAGGGGAACTTCCTGACCCAGGAATTGAACCCAGGTCTGCCACATTGCAGGTAGATTCTTTACCAACTGAGCTATGCGGGAAGGCCCTGTAACTTACAAGGTGATATGCAAATAAGAACTAGAATAATTAGATACTGGGTGTAATTCAACCATGGGGGACGTGCCTGTGAAGCCTCTTTGTGGCCTCTGCTGTACATTTATTTTTCATGGACAGTCTTATCCAAAAACCATCCTAGCTGCTATGGAGTTAATCTTCTCAATGGATTTGGGGAGGTGCGGGGATAGGAAGCCATTGCTTAAAGGTAACGGTTTCTCTTTGGGGTGATGAAAACATTTTGGAAATAGAGGTGATGGTTGTACAACACTATGAATGCAATTAATGCCACGAAATAGTATACAGTACTTAAAAATGACTAAAATGGCAAATTTATGTTTTCTCTATATATATTTTACCAAGATTGAAAAAAATGAATAATGTAAAACACTAATAACCCATTAAGTTGTACATTTCAAATGGATAAATTGTATGGTATGTGAATTATATCTCAATTAAGCAATTTTTTAAAAAAAGAACAAATCAGGAATTCCCTGGACATCCAGTGGTTAAGATTTGGTGCTTTCACTTCCAGGGGCCGTGTTTGATTCCTGGTCAGGGAACTAAAATCCCACAAGCCTCGAGGCACGGCCAAACAAACAAAACAAACCTTCATCCCATCATTCTCCTGCTCAAGAACTTTTAGTGGTTTCCCATTGCCTGTGCAGGGGTTTGCAAACTTTTTATGTAAAGGGCCAGATAGTAAATATTTTAGGCTTTGGGGGCCAAATGTCTTTATTGCATGAAAGCAGCCCTAGGGGATATGTGAACAAATGTCGTGGCCATGTTTCAATAAAAGTTTATTTATAAAAATAGGCAGCAGGTTGGATTTTGGCTGTAGGCTGTAGTTTGCTGGACTCTGGCTTATGAGTCACAACTACAGCTTGGATCAGGCCTTCCAGACTGCTCGGGCTTCCCTAAGAGCTCAGCTGGTAAAGATTCCGCCTGCAATGCAAGGGACCTGGGTTCGATCCCTGGGTTGGGAAGATCCTCTGGAGAAGGGAAAGGCTACCCACTCCAGTATTCTGGCCTGGAGAATTCCATGGACTGTATAGTCCATGGGGTCGCAAAGAGTTGGACACGAATGAGCGAATTTCACTTTCCAGACTGCTCTAATGGCACATGGATCCAGCGTACACACCGGTTCTTCCCACAGCTCTCTTCTCCATCCCACCCACAGAGTTCTCTTTTCTCCCTCTTCATCCACCTCAAGGCCTAAAATCAGTCCCCCGGATCTTGTTCGGGGCAGCCTAATAATCTCACCACTAGCTTGTAGTGTTAGTGATCTCTCAAGTTCTAGTGACTTATTTTCTCACACATCAAACACTCTTTGTAGGCAGAAATGGAATCTTTCTCCTCCAAAAGTGATGGCTGAATGACAATAAGTAAAGTCAGCCAAAGTGCTTAGAAAAGTGCATTTCTGGTTTCATATGGGTTCATTCATTCATTCATTCAACAAAGACTTTTAGTGGGCATCAGGATTTGTGTCAGATGCTGTGAGTCCACAGTTTTCAAAAGGTGCTCCTGGAAGTTTAGGGGCAGGGAATGTGGGTGGTGGAGACACCAGGAGATGATGGAATAAAAGTCATTCTTTTTTTTGTTTAATTCAACCACTTGAGGGAAAGTTCTGCTTTCACTCAAAACAAACAAACAAACAAAAAACCATGCGTTTGAAATCACTGCAGTAAAAGGATGTCAAAATGAATCACGTCTATTTCCTGCTCTCAAGGACTTCTCTTGACCTCTCTCCCACCTAGCTGATTGGAGAGTCTGGAAGAAACAGATGAGCATACTCACTGCATCCTTCCTTTCTTTCCTATGGGATCTGCCTGCCTGCAGGGAGCATGTGTCCTTGGTTGCTCTGTTTCTTGTGGGAAGCTTAAAGGGGCCAGCACTATACTTAGAAGAGGCCTCTGGTTGTCCAGTGTTGCTTGTTAATGGAGGTGAAGGTCTAAGTCAACAGCAAGCTCTTTGCAAGCCCACTTGGCTGGCAGATCTAAAACACATTCTCCACTACTGGCTTCATCAGGGAGACTGCCTATCCACTAACCACCTGCCTTGGTCCTCTGTCTATCTCCCAGTTGACTGTGGAGCTTGAGTAAAGAAAGAGGATTCTCGATCAACTCTCTAAAAGTACCAAACTGTATGGTGTTTGGGTTTTTTAGAAAAGAGGAAGGCAAGGTGTCCTGTGTGTCTTCCTTCTCTGAGAATCCTGCCCATTCCACCTCGTGATCCACCCTCCTGCCCCAGAGTCCCCTCGACCTCAAAGCTGCACTCACTTAATGGCATAGTTGCAGACCAGGTACACAGCCTGGTGCCAGGTGCTGCCCCAGACACGGATGCTGCCACAGGTGTGGATGGCACAGCCCAGCCGATTGGAAGATGCCCACACCATCTGAGAGGGGAGGACAAAGGCAAGGGAGGCTGTGAGAAGGACTTGGGCCTGGAAGGTTCCTGCACTTGCTCAGTTCAGGGTGGATGCATTAGCTGAGGTTTTCCTGGGGGAGGCATCTGTCTCAAAAGTGAGAGGATGGAGACATATGGTACTATTAATATAATGTTTCCCAAACTTTACTTTTTACTACAATCAACAGTAGGGAAAACAGTTTTGTATTGTTACCCAGTGGACCAACACACACACACACACACACACACACACACACACACACCCCTACCCCTTTGCAAAAAAGTTTTATGAACTAATATTTAATCTTGTCATATAGAATGATATATGCTAGTGTTTTCTATAGTGTTCAATTAGATTTCTTTCTTTTTTTTCCCCCTGGTGAACAATGCTTGAAAATCATTGTTGTGTTGGAGATTAGAACACAAACTAAGTTAAACAGCCTTAGGTCAGTTTCTCAATATCAAAAGCTGTGTGACTTTGACCAAGTCACTTAACCACTCTGAGCCTAGTTTCTCCTTTGGTTAAATGGAGATAATAATATCTCGTGGATGTCAGGAAGGACATTTAGTTTAAGCCTAACATTTCCTAGAGGGTCTCTATCTTCAGTTTTTGACATTTACTGCAAATAAGTCACAGAGAAATTGGCAGGTCTCCAAAATAAGACATTTGTCCTACCATTGATCCTGTTTCTTATAACATTATACTGCATTGTATTTTTATGTACAATAAGTGGTAACATCTTGATATGAGCACTCAAAATATACTACGATTTTTGGGTAATCTTATTTGGCATTTCTTTTTTAAGATAGCACAGCCTTAGAAAATAGAAAAAATACTGGGAAATGTTTGGACCTATTGAAATCAAAGGCCCTCTTGAACTTGTCGGACCACACATCTCCATTTTGGGGTCAAACAACGTGGTCCACTGACCTAAGACACTCAAAATAAGATCCAGTTCAGCTCAGTTCAATGTATATAGAGGAACAGGCTCACCATGTAAAAGGAAGTCCGTACAGGCCTATGCTTTTTTTCTACTTGCTGTCCACCACATTCTATTTTTCCCACCAGCCCTTCATCCCTACAAAGGGGTACCTGGGTATAGTGGGAGCAGACGGGGCCACTGCAGCGCCAGGGGCAGTGCGGGGTACAGTCCTTCGGGGCTGGAAACAAGTAATGCCGCTTCTCCTCCGACCAAGACTTCACAAGATCCACCACCGAGCGGTACCTGGGAAGGCGGAGGCGATGGAAGAAACTCGGACTGTGTGCTCGGCGAGCTTGTTGAGTGACGGAGTGAAAGAAGGGCAGTGAAGTGACGGGGAGAAGGGAGGGCTCACTCACCGGCCAGAACGGACAGACAGGTTCTGGCCCACGTATCTCATCAGCTGTGAGGGCCCGTGGGCCCAAATGCACTGGGAGGCCCAGGCCTCAGCCGACCTAGCCAGCCGCTCATCCCAGACCTGAGAAAGCAGAAAGGTCATGAAATTCCCCGTGGGAGGAAAACCACAAACATCTCAGTAGTGTCTAGAAATGCAAATATACATGATATCATGACTCCTCCATCTCCTGGGAACCCTGCAATAAATCCACTTGATTAATGAGAAAACTGAGCCTTAGAGAAGGCCTGTGACTTCAAGGTCAATAGCAAGTCCACACGAGAGCTGAGATCCACACCTAGCCTTCTGACTCTTAGCCCGATGCCCTTTTTCCTTCACTGGACTTCAAGCTTGGGGTTCCTTGCTCTGACGGGTGGGGGGTCCCAGGGATTGGCCTGGGAGCTCCCAGCAATCCCTATAAGTGACTGAGCCCAGGATTATAGGAAGAGAATGGATTTTTTATTTATCAAAATTTGAAAATGTGTTTAACATTAAATTTTTTAGCTTCAAGGTGTGTTTGTTTTTAATAGTGAAAGCATGCACACGTTTAACATGTAAGCTGCTGAAAGGAGGAGAAGTGGAGAGTCTTTCATCTTCATCTTATACTAGTTCTTCCAGCCACCCTGACCCTGGAGGTAACCATCATCGTGAGCTTCTTGAGTCCGGTTGCAGAAACATTCCACACCCATAAGCATATATATACATATATAAACATGTATGTATAATGTAGTGTTTATATAATATAAACATTATATATATGTTTATATATAAATATACATACAATTATATATCATATAATGTATGTAATATATGTAATTATATAGCATATATTGTGTTAATATATACATAAATATGTATTATGTAAATATAATAATTATATATTATATATATACACATATAATCCTTCCTGGAGATGGAAATAGCAACCCACTCCAATATTCTTACCTGGAAAATCCCATGGACAGTAGAGCCTAGCGGGCTACAGTCCATGGGGTCGCAAGAGAGTCAGACATGACTTAGCAACGAAGGTGTTAGTCACTCAGTCGTGTCCTACTGTTTGTGACCCCATGGACTGTAGCCTGCCAGGCTCCTCTCTCCATGGAATTCTCCAGGCAAGAATACTGGAGTGGGTTGCCATTTCCTTCTCCAGGGGATCTTCCCAACCCAGGGATTGAACCCAGGTCTCCCAAATTGCAGACAGACTCTTTACCAACTGAGCCACCAGGGAACAACAACATATATATATATAAATGTGAATTTTTTTGACAGATGACAGAACGCCAGACACTCTATTTGGCACCTTGCTGTTTTTATTTAACCAGATAGCTTTATCTTAGCGATGATTCCACACCAGCACACAGAGAATACCCTCCTCTCCTCTGTAACGGCTTCTTAATTTTCCAATCTATGAATGCCCCCAAGTTTTATATCTCAAGAAAGGATCACTTAAAAAAAAATACTAGTTCCCTTCCACTCTGACTTCCTGAGATTCTGAGATATTATTTGTTCCTTCATTTCATCTGTTCATTTAGCAAATATTGAACAAGGACTCACAGTCTAGCAAGGAAATGAGACATTAAGCAATCATTACAGTTGGCTGGTGTGAGAATGTGAAACGGAACTTGGTCTTTCTTGGAGCCATAGAGAGAAAGGGCTCCTTGAGCAAGGGATGTTTAGCAAGATAGCTGTCCTGTGGGCTGAAGCCAGCTAGTGAAGCAATGGGGACGCCCAAAGAAGGGTCCAGACATCTCCCTGGGGTTGGGAGACTCATCCATTCTTAGAGAAAGCAGAGGAATGTTTTCTTCAAGCTGCAAAGGGGTCAGCTGCGGCAGCGGCGGCATGCAAACCTCTAACCCACACTCACTGACCCTCCCCGGGGCCCCTCCTGGTGGAACTATCTAGCTCTCTCTCTTCCACAATACATGCAACAGTCAAACACCTGTTGCGGGGAGGGCCTTGCACGCAGGGCTGGTGCTCAATAAATGTGTCATTGTTTGAAAACTGGAGGCCTTCTACGTGCCAGCCACTGTGTTAATCAATGGATGAGTCAGTTAATGAACAAATAAATGGCTCTCCCACCTTTAGCTTGCCTGCCATTTGGGCTCCCATCCCCACCCCTCCCAACACCTTATTGCACCTGATGTCGTATTCTACATAAATGTTGCGGTTGATCTTTGTTTTTTATCATGCCCACTGAAATGGAAGCTCTGTGAAGGATAAGACCATGTCCATCCTGTTCTCGGCAATGTCCACAGGGCTTAGCAGTGGTGTCTAACTCCAAGCAGGAGATGCTACATAAGTGAGTGAACACATTGCAAAAGTACAAGTGTTTGCAGGCAGTTAAGGGAGCAGGTATCTGTCTTACAGGGGTAGCTGACAATCCTTTTTCCTAAAGAAATCTGTAGGTGAGCTGGAGGCCTATCTCTACAGGCTAGTTTGGGACAATGGTCCTGGAGGAGGGGCTGCGATAATGAAAAAGGTTCCCTCCTCCCCTCGGGAGTCAGGCTGTAGGGGGCTGGGGTGAGACACCCCCTTCTTCACCCGCCCCCCACTCTGCCTTTTTGAAGGAAGACACCCCAGCCTTTGCTGGTCAGCTGCTGTTTCTCCCCCAGCCTGTGCCCTCCACCCCCACCCCAGGAACCAATCCTCATCTCTCCCAATTCTACCTCCAGAGACTTGTGGACAGACTGGGAGTGTCATCAAACCCCTGGGGCAAAAAGACAATGGCAGGGAAATCTCCAGCCACCACCCTCTGCGGGTCCCCAGCAGGAAGCCAGAGTTCTTGGAAAAGGCATTGTGTTAGTTAAGACAACAGCCTTAGCAGCTGGCAGATCTGGGGTGTAATCCCAAGTGGGTGACCTTCAGCAAATTAATTCTCTGCTTCTTGATTTCCGTATTTGGAAAATGCAGATAAATCCTACCTTGAAGGAAGAGGGTTCTATGTAAGTGCCTGGCGCACAGAGGATGTGCCATAAATCGCAGTCCTCTGCTCCTGCCTGCAGAAAGGACCTATATAAAGCCTTAGTTTTCTCATCTGTAAAATGGGCAGACTTCACAGGGCCCAGATGCCCAGATACTGGCTAGAGGCTAGACTCATGAATGGTCCAGCCCTTTCAGGGCACACTGAGTCGACTGGCATTTGCCAGAGGGGGCACTGGCAGAGTGTGGGGACTCACCATATACTCCATGTTGGCAGCAGGTGGGTGCACGCTGGCCCGGATGTGGTTGTGATAATCCAATAAGGCACTCATGTCCCGGGCAGAGATGTGGCGCTTCCGCCGGTACCGGGGCACCCCCAGGCCACTTGGGGGCCTCATAGCTGTGCCCTTGGTCTGAGCCAGTGCCAGGGTGGCATTGGGCATCAAGGCGTTCATTGTCTGGCCTGCCCAGAAGAGCAGACCTGCCAGGCCCACAGTGCCGGGCAGCGGGGGCATAGCTGGCTGGAGGGGGTCACGTCTGGCCTCGTGCAGTCAGAGCTGGCTGCCTGGAGGGGGTGGTCATGAGGGCACCAAACCCTGAGTGCTCCCCAGCATTCCCACCCCAGAGGATGCTAACTACTGGGAGCTTGACGCAGACCTCCCAACACAGCTCTGGTGGCGGGGAGCAACAATCCATCCTTCCCACCTCATGGACTGAGTGGATGGGGCAGTGGGAAGAAATGCCCAGCCAGGGACTTCCCTGGGGATCCAGTGGCTAAAACTCTGAGGTCCCATGCAGGGGGCTCAGGTTCAATCCCTGGTCAGGGAACTAGATCCCACATGCTGCAACTAAGAGTTTGCATGCAGGCCACAACTAAAGACCCTGTGTGCCTCAACTAAGATCCGGTGCAGCCAAATAAGTAAATCAATATTTTTTTTAAAAAAGAAAGAAAAATTAAAGAAACGCCCAGAGAGTGGCTGAATCCAGACCAGGCCCGGAAGTGAGACGACACTTCAAAGCCGGAGTTCCATCCCACCAGCCCAGGAAGCAGACCTCAAACCTGCCCAGACTGGATACCCTCTGCACCAATCTCACTCCACATGGGCTCTGTCGGTGCCCTCAGAGGGGCAGCGCCCACCTCCCCTGAGGCTGCAATTTCAGGATGGAGTTTAGTTCAGTTCAGTCGCTCAGTCGTGTCCGACTCTTTGCGACCCCACGAACTGCAGCACGCCAGGCTTCCCTGTCCATCACCAACTCCCAGAGCTTGCCCAAACTCTTGCAAGACACAGAAAGAAGGAAGAGGCTGAAAGAGGCAGACAGAAAGAAAATCGAGAAACAGAGAAAAAGTACGTGAGGGAGACAAAAAGGTCACTGATAGAAAGAGATCCAGGAAAGAGCTATGAGGCAAAAAAGGTAGAAAGATACAGAGAAAGAGAGACAACATTCGGGCGGAAAGAGAAGGAACATGGGAGAGACAGAGAGAGAGAAAGAGGGGAAAAAAGAACAGAGAAGATGGAGAAAGAAATGCTGAGAAGAGAACCAGAGAGAGGGGTCCGGGAGGCAAGGCGGCAGGCTCCCCAGGGGCGCGTACCCAGGATGGGCAGCCCAGGCAGGCAGCAGGAGGCGGCCGAGGAGGCAGGGGACCTCTGCAAACGCCCAGCCCGCCTGCCGCACAGCGACTTAAGCGGTCCGCCAGGAGCTGAAGGCATCTGACGTCCCAGCCCCCCAGCCCCCT
Organism: Cervus elaphus; assembly: GCF_910594005.1. Lineage (NCBI taxonomy): Eukaryota > Metazoa > Chordata > Mammalia > Artiodactyla > Cervidae > Cervus > Cervus elaphus. The sequence goes on along the minus strand of NC_057837.1, from coordinate 72,000,800 downwards.
CCCCTTCCAGCCTGGCCAGGCTCAAAGCTCCGCCTGCCAGACCGTGGCCTTTTCTCTCCTGCCTCCGCTTTTCCACCTGAAGTGCAAGGGAGCCGGGGCTGAGCTGCCGGTCAGGATGGGGGTGCGGTCAAGGCAGGGATTCCCGGACGAAATACCACCTCTCCTCAGGAGACCTCAGACCCCGAGCCTTTTCTCTGCCTTCCAGACCCCACATATTACGGCCACCTTGCCTCCAGAAAGTGTTTTTCTGTTTTCTCCACAAAGCCCTCCAGCCCCAGAGTTGGCAGTTTTCATACGGCCCCATCTAATGAGCCTGGCTGAACTTGAATGCTGAGCTCGAAGTATACAAGCTCAGCCAAACCCTCAGAAGCAGATACGATCGCTGCCCATTTTAGATGAAAAACCTCCAAAGAAGTGAAGGAACAGTTCAAAGTCAAGCTAGCCTGTCTGCTGTGGGGCCGGGATTCACATCCAAGTCTGACCCCAGGGAGGGTCCTGCTAGTAGGTAAAAAGGATGTCATTTCTGTAACCAAATCAAATATAGAGGCATAGAGGGGGAAAGCCCTATGAGAATATTAGAATATTTGCTGCAAGGCCACTCGAACATGGCACCATGCAGCCTAATTAATTAAGCCAGTGGATACGAGTTCAAATCCGCATTATTTTGTTTTTGAGGGTTTTTTTGGTGGTTCTTTCTTTAAAAAAAAAATGCCTTTTCATGCTAACTGGTGTCCTTGAGCAGATTACTTAACCACTTGTGCTTTATCTGGAAAATGGGAGAAATAATGGTTCTTTCCTTACAACCCTGATGCCAGGATTAGATGAATTCACGTCCGATTGAACTGGTGGAGCACTGAGTGTGTGCTCTTTAGGTGTGCGTGCATGTGCTTATGAGGGTATGTGTGTTTGTTATAGGTGTACAAGCACACGCAGACACACACGTGAGGGCTTATGTGTCACATATAGATGTATGGACACGTGCATGACCATGCAGATGTCTGTACCTGCGTGTGTACTTGCATGAGTATGCATGTGCTTGTATGTTATGAATGTGCAAGCACACACATACAAGCGCATCTTTCTGATGATTTCTGTGTCATATGCATATTCAGGGATGTGTATGTGCGTGTGTGTGTGTTTTGACAGAACCCCTTTGATCTCTGAGTTGCTGTACTTCATTGTTGACAAAGAATTTCATTTTCTCTTCTCTGATTCCTTGTATTCTCTGCAAATAACACGCCATGCTTTTGCAATGGGAAGGGACAGACTTACCAGAAAGGTGTTCCATTAAAAAACCAAAGTTGAAGCGCTTGTAATCTTCAGCTTCCACTTCCAGAGACCTTTCTGAGCAGTTCCAGGCAGAACCCAGCCTCCAGTGCCAAGCTGAGCCCTGGCCCAGGTGACGATGCAGGGCTGGGAACTGGGATGGGGCTACCGAAGTGCGGTCCTCCCCAGACACATGGAATTCCCACCCCAGGCAGCCGCCCAGCCTCAGCCTCGGCAGCCCAGACAGTGCCGACTGCCAAAGCACACACCTTCCCCATCGGAGCAGATTCCCCCAGCCCAGGCTGACTGCTGGATGCTGGGGGAGGCGGGGCACACAGAGGCAGTGGGGGGTGGGGGCTGCTGACTCTGACCGCTACGTGGCTTTCTCATCACGCCAGAAGGGCAAGAGGCACTGGCTCTGATCCAGCTCCATTCTCTGCCTCCAGTAGGCTGGGTGTCCTGGGGCAAGTCTCTATCCTTCTCCGGGCCATTGGAGCAACTGGACTTAGGGCTTTCCTGCTGAGATCCGTGACATACCGGGAGGCAGAAGAGGCGGACACAAACAGCTTTGGCACTGATGACCCCCGAGTGTGTGCCCCACTCTCTCTGAGCGCTGAATACCAACCTCTCCCATGTCCTGGCCACTTGCAATGATCCAGAGCATTACGTCCATGACTCACTTGGTCCTTGCAGCTGCCTTTGAGGCAGCAACCCCACTCGTGGACAGATGGGGACACAGACCTTCAGTGACTTGTCCTAGGGCCTGTTTGTTTGCTAACTAGGGTTCTGGCAGTGAACATTCTCGCCCATTTTACAGAATGCACATGCATCCACTGTGCTCACACCACACACACATGCACATATACATGCACACATACCCTCCTCCCACAAATATGAGACAGCTGGTTCCCCCAGTACCTTAGATTCTTGCTGTCAGAGGACCTCAGGTGCCCTTCCATAAATAAACAGAAACCCACCCTTTACACACTTGATCATGTTAATACATATAAGCGGCATGTATTTGTTCTTTTCTCAGTGCTCAGAACCATTTCAAGCACTTGACCTCGATGAGACCATTCAATCTTCAGACCAACCCTATCAGGTCAGTATTATTATTGTCATCATAACCATTTCTCTATACGTGAGGAAACAGGCACACAGAAGTGAGTCGTTGGCCTGGGGTCTCACAGCAGGCGGGGGGCAGAGGTGGGATAGGCCAGGCTAGTCCCACTGCCTCTTCAAAGAGACAGACAGACAGACATCTGAGGAAGAAGGCACAGCCTTGCAGTCCAACCACGTATACAAAATCACCATCTCCTGGGACTTCTCTGATGGTCCAGTGCTTAAGACTGTGCTTCCAATGCAGGGGATGTAGGTTCGATCCCTGGTTGGGGAACTAAGATTTCACATGCCTCGCAGTGTGGAAAAAAAAAAAATCACTATCTCCCACCCAACATGTTCACACATCCAGAACAACCCAGAAAATAACACTGGTAGCAAACATACAGAAACACCCCCCGGCCAATCCACCAGGTAGGACCTTCCTTGCTGTTGACTAAACCTTTTCCCAGGTTCACTTTGACAGGTTGGTGTTGTTTAGTTGCCAAGTCATGTCTAACTCTTTGTGACCTCGTGAACTGCAGCATGCTAGACTCCTCTTTCCTTCACTGTCTCCCAGAGTTTGCTCAAATTCATGTTCATTGAGTCGGTGATGCCACCTAACCATTTCATCCTTTGCCACCCTTTTCTCCTTTTGCCTTCAACTCTTTCCAGCATCAGGGTTTTTTTCTGACAAATCGGCTGTTTGCTTCAGGTGGCCCAAGTATTGGAGCTTCAGCTCAGCAACTGTCTTTCTGATGAATATTCAGGGTTGATTTCCTGTAGGATTGACTGGTTTGATCTCCTTTCTGTCCAAGGGACTCTCAAGAGTCTTCTGCAGCACCGGAACTCAAAAGCATCAATTCTTTGGCACTCAGCCTTCTTTATGATCCAACTTGCCCATCTGTACATGACTACAGCAGGTTGCCAGTGGATAAAAATGTTAGGGGTGAAGGCAGGAAATAACCAGGGATGGCCCAGATGAATGTCCTGGGCTGGGATCTCACTTCAGGGTAAGAACTTTACTCACCCCTGGATTTTGTCAGACTGGATTCAGCTATTGCTTTATCTTCACCCCTACTGGAATTCTCTCTGGTCCTGGGCAAGTGAAGGGGAAATTCTTCTAGATAGCAGTAGTATTTGAGGCAGTACATCTCAGTGACTAACACTGCTGACTCTGGATCCAGACAGCCTAGGTTCATGGCTTACTAGCTGTGTGACCATGGGCAAGTTACTTAACCTTTCTGCGCCTTGGTGTCTCACCTATAAAATAAGGCTGCCTTGTGGAGTTGTTGTGAGGATTAAATGAACTGATACACGTGACACAAGGCTTGAGTAAGCAGTCAGTAAATGTTAGCTATAATTGCTGATAATAATAACAACAATAACAGTCAACATTTATTTAGCACATACTAGATGGGCTTCCCTGGTGGCTCAGACGGTAAAGAATCTGCCTGCAGTGCAGGAGACCAGGGTTCCATCCCTGGGTGGGAAAGATCCCCTGGAGAAGGGAATGGCTACCCACTCCAGTATTTTTGCCTGGAGAATCCCATGGAAAGAGGAGCCTGGCGGGCTACATATAGTCCGTGGGGTCACATAGAGTTGGACACAACTGAGCGACTAACATTTCATCTTTTTTCCAGGTGCCAAGCACTAAGTGCTATAGGGGTCCAAGATCATTTACGTTTTGCTCCAGTTTTATGGATTAGGGTTCAGAATCTCCATTCACCAGACGAAGAAGTGGAAACTCCGAGAGGTTCAGTACCTTGTCCAAGTTCACACAGTTAGTCCCAGTGGAAACTGGATTCCAGTGCCAGGTCTCCGATTCTTACCCCAGTGTTCTTTTCAGACAATAAAGTTGCTTTTAAGAAGAGTCTGTGTAGGGAATTCCCTGGTGGTTCAGTGGTTAAGACTCCACACTCCCAATGCAGATGCACAATGAAAGAAAGCCCGTGTTGTAAACACAAGGAATATGGCCAAAATTTTCTAATAACTGTAAATGGAGTATAATCTTTAAAAATTGTGAATCACTATATTGTTCATGAATTTATATCATATTGTACATCAACTATACTTTAATTTTAAAAGAGAGATTAAAAAGAAGAAGAGACTGTGGAATAGGAGCCTGGTGCTTGAGAGAGGAGACTAAGAAAGTTGGAATGTCCTTAGAGATCTTCCAGATCACCCCTTCATTTGCCAGTTGAGGAAATAGGTTCAGAGTGGGTGAGTGACTTGTCCAAGGACACACAGCAATTGGCAGACTCAAAACTTCAATCCAGTTCTGTGTCACTCCAAGTCCAAACAAGGGAAAGAGGGAACTAGGAGGGAGGCAAACACGTGTGAAAGATAGGAATGGTGATCCACACTCTTCAAAACTCTTTGGTCAAATGTTCCAAGTTCTTCTAAAAGACAACTGAGAAAATGAAAGAGATGGAGGTGGAAGTCAGTAGATAGACAAAAGATAGACTTTTTTTTTTAACATTTATTCTTATTGATTTATTTGCCTGCACGTGGGATCTTCAAAGTTCCTTGTGGCATGGGAACTCTTGGTTACAGCCTGTGGGATCTAATTTCCCGACCAGAGATCGAACCCGGACCTCCTGCATTGGGAGCGTGAAGTCTTAGCCACTGGACCACCAAGGAAGTCCCTACATTATTTTATATGGGCAAATATGGACTCTACTGTTGTGAGTTCGCACAAAGAAATATAGAAGTCAAGCTGTGATTGAGGTGGGACATTTAAGGGGCTCCTCTTTCTTGATCTGACTGGTGGTTACAAGAGGTTCACCCTATTGGGTCCCAAGTTGGTTTTATGTGACTTTCTGTACTTACGTTTTATTTTTCAATACAGAGGCTAATTTAAAAGGTAATTTATACAATGACACCTTCCATCTGTTACTGTCCTAACCCTGCATGAGGATTTTAGCCTTCTTTCAAAAGTTGAGCGTGTGAGGTTCAAAAAAGGAGGTAGCTTTCTGATAGTCACATAGCAAGTAACTCTGGGAGCCAGGACTCAACCCTTGTGGTTGGCGTGTCTCTGCAGCCCTGCTGTGGCAGGGCTGCCAGTGGTAGGTGGTTCCCGATCCAGCAGTGGGGGGTGTTGGGGAGATCCGACAACAGATTCAGAAACACCGACTTCTCGGAAGATAACTAAAGCACACCCAGAAGCACCTCTGGGCTCCCAGGTCTTCTGCTTGTACCCTATAAGTCATGTCACCTCTTCGGTGGTTACCAGAGTGAGGCAGGATGGTTTAGGAGTGGCAAGGACCAGAGCTGTGACCTCAGATGAGTGACCTTGGTCTGAGTGACCTGAGGCAAGTCTCTGAGTTTCAGTTTCCTCATCTGTATAATGGGAACAATAAACAGGCACTAAATTATTTGGCTATTATGATAAATTCAGTGAGATACAGGAAGTGTCAACACACAAAGCAAGTTTGTTCAGTGTTAGCTATTAACCTGCCCAAGCAAACACCACGTGACTCCATTGACAAAATGCTCAAGAATGGGCAAAGCTAGAAGACTTCCCTGGTGGTCCAGTGGTTAAGAATCTGCCTGCCAATGCATGGGGACATGGGTTCAATCCCTGGTCTTGGAAGATCTCACTTGCCACAGAGCAACTCAGCCCGTGTTCTACCCCGAGATGCAGCTACTGAAGCCTGCACACTTTGGAGTCGTGCTCTGCAACAAGAGAAGCCACAAGAAGAGAGTAGCCCCAGCTCATCTCTTCCCCAGGCCCGGGAAGCTCGATAAATGTATATAAAAATTCATCAAGCTGTACACTTAAGATTTGAACACCATAAGTTACACCTTGGTCTTCCCAGATGGCGCAGTGATAAAGAATCCACCTGCCAATGCAGGAGACACAGGTTTAATCCCTGGGTCAGGAAGAAGCCCTGGAGAAAGAAATGGCAACCCACTCTAGTATTATTGCCTGGAAAATTCCATGGACAGAGGAGCCTGGCAGGCTACAGTCCATGAGGTTGCGAAGAGTCAGACAGGACTGAGCAACTGAGCACACACACAAGTTACACCTTAAATAAAAACTGAGTTATAGATGGTTTTAAAAGCCTTTGTTTAATTTCAAAGAGTTCTTTCAACAAGTATCAAATTAAAATCCAAAATAAGAAAACACACACACATACCAACAGAAGTATCCCAATTTTGTCTCCCCAACATACACTCCCTACCCAATACACAGACATATCCTTCCCGGTACACCCACCAAAACCCCCAGCACTTTATACACATAGCCAAAGACCCCAACATCAACACAAAGAGAAGTCACAGCCCAACAGAGCAGACATACCTGCATTCCCACTCAACCTCACAGCACATCCATCTTTAAATAGATGGTTTTCAACTCTGGGTGTGTGTGAAAACACACCTTACTTTTATACATACAGAGACACACACAAACCAAACCCATAGACCAAATTGGCTTGGGCAGATTTGTGAGTCAGACAGACTGGGTGGGGGTCTTGGCTCCCCCACTTCCTCACCGCAGGACCTAGGGCAAGTCATGTAATTTCTCTGAGCCTCAGTTTTCTGATCTGCAAAATGGGCCCAATAAGATCTTCTCTCATGAGATGAAATAAAATAGAAAGGAAGACCAGGAGCAAAAAAAGCTTATTGAGGGAAGGAGTTGCATGATTTGTCTCTGTATCCTTGATGACTCACAGCATGTCATTATAGTAAGCTCATAGGTGTTGTCAGTTCTCACCAGATTAAATTTGCTACAATCCCAGTGGAAATTCCAGCAAGGTTATTGGAGAAAATCGGCAAGTGGATTCTGAACTTCATGTAGGAGAGCCATGGCTCAGGAATTCTCAAGACACTCCGTTAGTCATAATCTTAGTAATATGTGGTGATTAAGCAGACAATAGAAAAATGAAAAATGAGTGGAGGGTGAGCCTGGGACATAGAGGTGAGCCAAGGGGGACAGCAGTACAAGGAGGGGGGACAGCATGGGCAAAGGCTCTGAGGCTGGAGGGCTCATTTGAGGAACTGAGAAAAGGCAGGTTAGGGAGGACTGGAAGGGGCACTAGTGGTGAAGAACCTGCCTGCCAATGCAGGAGACGGAAGGGACACAGGTTCGATCCCTGGGCTGAGAAAATCCTCTGGAGGAGGGCATAGCAACCCACTCCAGTATTCTTGCCTGGAGAATTCCGTGGACAGAGGAGCCTGGCGGGCTACAGTCCGTGGGTCCGACTCACAGAGTCGGACATGACTGAAGCGACTTAGCAGGCACGCACACAGAGGGGACAGAAGGGTACGAGGTGGCCCAGAGGTGGGGGCAGAGGTGAGCAGAGGCTATTTGTGCTGTTGGGAGGCCTTGAACGCCACCCCAGCTGCAGAACTGAGGACCTCAGTTTCACCTTGGCTTTGCTCTGTGCCCAGGCCTGGTGCCCCACTGGGGATAGGGGTTGGAGGGACACAGGAAGAGGAGAGGATGGCTTAGGTTTCGGGGAAATGGGAGCACGTCATCCCACTATGATCTCTTAGCATCTGACTTCCCACCGACCCCCAGAATCCTGAAACCAGAGAGGTGCCCCTGAGGGGTCCTCCATCCTCCTCCTCCCAGTCAGCATTCTCAGCAGGGTGTTTTCAGGGGCTCCCCCGGGGAACCCCCCATCCTCCCCGGTGTCAGAGAGGACTAGCCTCCTTCCATACAGGCCAGGTGAAGAGGAGTAGCTGGAGAACCGGGCTGGTCCAGCGCGTTTAACCCGGCGGGAGTGTTCGGTGTTCCCCGCACCCCTGATCGCTAGGGGTCAAGGCCGTGCCTTCGGGGGCCTGCGGCCGGAGGACTGGGGAATCCTCCTCCCGGCCCAGCCTGGACAGCTGCATGGCCAGGTGTGGCCGCGGAATTTGCTGTGTCGCCCGTCCGCGCAGCTGGAGCGGAAAAGCCTCAGCGTCAGCGCCCCCTTCTCGCCACCAGCGCTCGCGCCCCACATTCCTGCGGAGCGGGGCGGGGGCCAGGCGGCCAGATCAGACGCCAGACCCGGAGAATTCGACCGGGCGGGGCCGGTAAGGGACCGGTGGACCCTCTGGGACTCCTCACCCCTTGGTGGTACCGGAACTGAGCCAGATCTCCCATCTGATAAATGCGGACAGCGACACTTGGCCTTGTCTGTTTCCTAAGCGGTGAGCCACCAAACACGAGCAGCTTAATTTTAGAGGTGATCATCTATTGTGTGCCTACTGTGTACTGTGTACTTCATACCTGGCAAATAAGGTTTCACTTACGTATCCTGGCAAAAAAGTTGGTAGAGTACCGTCCTCATTTTTCATGTGAGAGAGAAATGACTAGTTATAGAGGTACTAAATTGTGAGTTTAGGCTTGAACCCACAGTCTGTCTGACTGTATTCTTTTTTAAAAAAAAATATTTCTTTATTTGGCCGCACCTGGTCTTCCTTGAGGCGGGTGGGATCTAGTTCCCTGACCAAGGATCAAATCCAGGCCCCCTGCATTGGAAGCAGGGAGTCTTAGCCACTGGCCACCATGACCTCTAAACCCTACCAACTGTAAACTTTGCAGAGTGTTGTGACTATGTGGCTGTCATTTTAGCAGTCAGGTAAGGTCAGATCTGGGAGGCAGTATGGACCAGAGGTTAAGCTCTTTGCCCCTTGAGCGCACTGACCCTAGTTTGAATCCCGGCTCTTCAGGATTGCCAGCTATGTGACCTTGGCTAAATTACTTAGCTTCTCTGTGCCTTGGTGTTTCCATCTGTAGACTAGAGTGATCACAATACCTACCTGTTGTGTGAAGCAAGAGAGGAGTTAAGTACAGTGAAGCACTTAGCATAGTGCCTGGCCCCTGGTCAAGGCTCAGTATGTTATAAATCAATGTCACTTCCATAGAAAACAAAAACAAAACAACTAGCTAAATGTTTAAACTAGTAAAGGAGACAATTTAATTCATGCTTAACTCAACTTTAAGAATAGAGGCATTAAACTATGATGTAGGTACATCTGAATTCTTTGCTATACTTTGGATGGGAAGACTGGAGGAAGAAAAAGTTTCAAAACAATCATTCTTCTTAGAACCTAGGCATTTTATTCCCAGTTTGGTGTTCTCTTTTTTTAAAAAAAAAAAAAAACCATTTCTTAAATTGTGAAATATAACAAATGTATGAGATTTATAAAATATAAACATATAGTTTAATGAATATTTTTAAAGCAAATATCTCTGTGACTCTCCCCAGGTAAAGAACCAGAACTTTGTCTACACCCCCAAAACCCTCTGATCCCAACGGCCTCCCTCGGTCCCACAGGTAACTGCTATACTGACACTGGCATAGTCATTTTTTGCCTTTCCCCCGTCCCCTTATTTTACCAATGCTCTTTCAGGCAAAAACAAATGAAAAACCAAACCAAACCAAACCAATCAGAAAGCCCTGCTTCCAAAACTTGGGATTCCCTGGTGGTTCAGATGGTAATGAACCCTCCTGTCAATGCAGGAGACTCAGGTTTGATCCCTGGGTCTATCCCCTGGAGAAGGAAATGGCAACCCACTTCAGTGTTCTTGCCTGGAGAATCCCATGGACAGAGAAGCCTGGTGGGCTACCGTCCATGGGGTTGCAGAGCTGGACACGACTGAGCGACTAACACTTTCCAAGCCTCAGCCCGGTGACTGTTGCAGAGAGCAGGGTCCTGGGGTCTGCAGGGTGCAGTTGCCAGAGAGAAAGCAGGCAGGCACTCAGGGCTGCTGGGGCTGCTGGCCGGCCCTCCTGCCTCTCTCCCTGTGGCCCGAAGATGAGCAAAGCCAGATCGCTGCCCTGCGGTGCCAGCTCTCCTGACTCTGTGCCCAAGCAGTCCCAGAGGCTGGGCGTGTGTGTGCTGGGGGCGCAGCCAGTGGATCCAACCCCCTCCCAGTTTGGCAGTCAGGCAGCCTGGCCTCTGGCAGCTGCTGGCTTTGCTCAGCTGCCTCACCCTAGGCAGTGGCTAGCCGTCCCCTCCAGCCAGAAAGAGATGTGGCCAGAGGTTCGGAATGAGGGAGGCATTGCAGAGGAGAGCTCAGAAGGAAGGGACTGGCTGCTGGGGAGGAATACTTCTGCCCTCTGGCCAGGAGCTGTGGACAGAGGTCTGCCCGCTGGGAGAATTATTGGGCTGTCTACTGCCCTCCCCGCCACGCCAGGAATGAATTATTTCAGGCACACCAGCCAACAAAAAAGCACCTGCTGGTTGCTCTTCCTGGAATGACTGCTTCCCACTGTTCCTCTGGCCACCCTCTGGCCAGTCCTTCCAACCCCAGCTTGGACAGAAATCCTCTCTTCTAAGAATTCTTCCCTGACCCTTCCCTGACTCTACAGGGTCTTCTCCTCATGCCCCCAAGCATCCTCTACTTAGCTCCTTCTCATTTTTTTGCTACATCTTTCAAGGCTTTATGGACCAGAAACCCCTCTCACAGTGATTTATCATCTTGGGAACCCCTTATTAGTAAAAAAAAAAAAAAATTAAAAAATTTATCATTATTACTTTCTGCTGTTTCTCTTCTGTTTATAAGGAAACAATTTAAATTTTAAAATAATTTCCTTTACATTCACATATTAATAGTTATTCTTCATGTAACAAAATAAAATTTTTTGAGTGCTTAGTAGGTGCCAGATATAGTTTTAATGCTTGGGATGCATTAGAGAACAAAACAGGCAATGCTCCCTACCTTCTAGGGCTGTTAAGCAAGTAGAAAAGACAGAAAATAATTAAGTAAATTATAAAATGCATTTTTTATAAAGTACATTTTTAAAAGACTCTTTGATGATACTCCTAATCCATTAAAACCTCCTGCTTTTTGCATTAAATCAAGTAATACAGGCCAATTTACTTTTAAAACTGACCAAGATCATTGTCAAAATAAAGATCTCTTTTCCAGTGGAAACACTCACTTTTTGTTGTTATTCTACCCCAGTAGAATTTAACCTTATGAGTCTGTGGCATTATAATGTAATATGGTTATAAAGCAGAAAAATTCCATATGGGAAGGCAATCAAAGCTTGCATTTATTTATTTATTTGGCTGTGGCAGGTCTTGGTTGAGGCATGCAGGAGCTTTCATTGCTGCCCGTGAACCCTTAGCTGCGGCACGTGGGATCTAGTTCCCTGACCAGAGATTGAACCTGGGCCCCCTGCGTTGGGAGTATGGAGTCTTGGCCACTGGACCACCAGGAAAGTCCCACACTTTCTCCTTTTTGGGTGTGCCGGGTCTTCGTTGCTGCATGAGGGCTTTCTCCAGTTGTGGAGAGCCAGGGCTACTCTCTCGGTGGAGTGCCTGGGCTTCTCACTTCGGTGGTTTCTCTTACTGCAGACCTCAGGCTTCAGAAGTCGCAGCACACGGGCTCAGTAGTTGTGACCCTGAGGCTCTAGAGGAAGGGCTGAGTAGTTGTGGGACACAGATCACAGACTTAGTTGCTCCGCTGAATGTTGAATCTTCTCGGACCAGGGATTGAACCCATGTCCCCTGCACTGGCAGGCAGATTCCTAACCACTGCACCGTCAGGGAAGTCCCCACATTTCCTTTTATTTAATCTTTAGTGCACATATATTCATGTTCAACCTGGCCAAAGTCCAGTTATAGCCTCAGAAGATTCCCACACAACCATTCACAGATTTAGTAATTTTACATTTTTCAAAGAACTCAAACTGCCATCAAAATAAAAAGACAAGTAAATGTGATTTTCAAAAAATTCAAAGAGCATACTGCTTATCTGTTCAAGGGAGACTTAGATGTCAAGATAAATTCTATAATCTCTTGCAGCAAGTGATGTACATGTGGAGCTTGCTTATGAAATTGCATTTTGCATTCAGCAAGAAAAAGCTACTTTTTTTTATAGCAGACATATTTTTGATTCTAGTTCTCCATTTCTTTTTTTTCTCCTCTCCATTTCTATAGTAAACATGAAGCCATGTGCTTATAAAATCTGACAGCAAAAAACCTAAAATATAAAATTCTGAGCAAAGGTCACAATTATGATAATCTGATTTTAAATTTTGAAACCTTATGAGATGGATTTGTAGAGATTTAGTTGAAAGTGCTTTCAAGTATGTATTAAACTTTTCTTTTTATGAATATCCGCAAGCTGACTTTTTAAAAAGAATAAATCTGTCTCACCAATATTTCAAATGAACATTTTAAACTTTCATGTCTGATTCTGTTGTTCCTTCATTTACTTGCTGAGATATTTCTTTAACAAGACATTCACTGGCTCCCTGGTTATTCAGTGACTTTTGTTCCCATAAGAGTGGCAGGAAAAATGCTTGATTATTTCCCTTTATTTAATAGCTGTCAAAATAATGAGAGCTGATTTCTCCAAAAGTAGCCATTACTCTTTTTTATTTATTTATTTATTTTGGTAGTTACTAATTTTAAAGCACATTATGAACCTTTGGGACATCCCTGAAGGTCCAGTGGTTACGACTTCATGCTTCCAATGCAGGGGGTGCAGGTTCCAGGTTCGATCCCTGGTCAGGGAACTAAGATTCCACATGCCTCACAGCACAACCAGAAAAAAAGCTCCTAAACAAATGTGTGTGTTTCCATCCATTGCAGTTAATACTTTTATTTAGGCTCAAGTTGTCCCATCTTTGGCCTATGGGACCTTTTCTAATTGGCTTCTGCGTCCTCCTGAAATGACCTTAGCAGTCCTTGGTAGGTTATGACTTCCTTAGTTTCTGGTTTTGATAAGATGGCCCAGCTTTGTCTTGCCTCAGGCTTGAAAAATGTTGTTTTTTAAGAGATGAGTCTATAGTTATTAAGGACACTCGTCCATCCAAAACATCAGAGGTCTTGACATCTAGCCCAATGCTTGGTGCATGGCAAATAGTTCATAAGTGTTGTTTGCTGAATAAATTAATGATGATCACCTTCACTAGGTGAAGTTGCTTGAGTTCCGAGGCCATATAAGTCAAACAAATTATTTATTTATTCTTGAATAAATAAATGAAGGCCTGAAACCCAACAAATTAGGTGATACCACTCAGTCTTAGGCAGGGCAAAGCCTTGATGTTTGTACTTTTCCATTACCTCCTGGTAGGGAAGGTAGGGCATGGTCCTCCAATGCCCTGGAATCTTCTAGGGAAGTGTTTCTCAAATTACAGATCCACACCTATTAGTGAGCTGTAAAATCAATTCAGTGGGTCATGACCAGCATATTTTAAAAATTCAATTTATAATTGAATAGAAACTATCGGCATGCCTCACACAGTAGAGGCAAACTCTGTCATGAACTGTCATGAAGCTATACTTACAGCTATATCTATATGCATATTAACAAACATAGTCACTTATGCTACATATGTGTGTACTGGATCACAACCAGTGATGTGTTGACAAATGTTCAACAACCCTCTCTCTAAGGGAAAATGTGTAAGTATTGTGTTGTGCTGTTAACTTAATCGCTTCAGTCATGTCCAATTCTTTGTGACCCCCATGGGCTGCAGCCCACCGGGCTCCTCTGTCCATGGGGATTCTCCAGGCAAGAATACTGGAGTGGGTTGCCATTTCGTCTTCCAGGAGATCTTCCTGACCCAGGGATCAAACCCTTGTCTCCTGCATCGCCTGCCTTGCAGGCAGATTCTTTATTGCTGAGCCACTGGGGACGTCTGTACATACATAAAAGTATAATAAATTTCTCTTAATATAAAGAATGTAGCACATAATTTTAAAATAATAAAATATGCAAATACTCTTCACTCTAAATTCCGTATAGTGAACTGCTTCTTCCAGAATGCTTTCATTGATGTCTACTGGTCTCTTGTCTCCACAGCCAACCTCATGTTTCAGTTTAACCATGTTTTGACAAATGGAGTTTCATCTCAGTCCAGACAATCAATAAACACTCAATACACCAAATAAAGCCCTGATTTACAGTATTGGCCATTTCTCTTAATGTAAATACTCCCACCAGAGCTGGTTTCAAGCTACAAATTGATGCCGACAAACACACAGTTGGCGAATTTGCACTGTAGCATACAAGAGATATAAGCAACCTAAGGGGCATGGATAATAATAAAATAGAGTAAAATAATTAGGGAATGATGACTTTTGAATATTTATTCTGCATTTAATTGTTCATGTATACATTGTGATTTTTAATGATGGCTTTAACAATCAACTTGCAAAAGTCCTGAAAATTTAACAATTTGTTCTCACAGGCACACAGCTGGACTTACAACATGAATATGTATTTCTTATTGTAGGTTGAAATTTAACGAAAACAAGCAAAATTCTCTAGAGACCTACCATTTTTCAGGTCTGGGTTTAACCCTGTCTTTGAAAATCTTCAGGGATGAAGCTGCAAAGTTTCAATTGGAACAAACCCATTTCCTTTCTAGAGGAATACCAATCCTGAAATTTACAGGAAGTAAATTTTTTGCTAGTTCCTCTGGGTGATGTCTAGAGTTTTTGTCACCCAGAAGAACCCTTTCCCTTTCTCTTGGGATGGGGGATCAACATCTGGATTTTCACCAGCAGGGACCACTTAGCTTATAATGTCCAGTGTACTTCTGTGTTCCTAACCACCATGCAGCTTGCTCTAGAAAGTGACAATAATTGAGCAACTGACAATCTGCAGGAGATAGAGATCGTTTCAGATACTATTTACGAGCTGCCTTCACAATTAACATCTTTCCGGCTGTGTGGTTTTCATCCCCAATTATGAAAAGCCAAATTAGTGACTGTACAATCACTACTGTTGCTAAGTCGTGTCTGACTCTTTGCAACCCCATGAACTGCAGCACGGCAGGCTTCCCTGTCCTTCACTATCTCTCAGAGTTTGCTCAAACTCACGTCCATTGAGTCGGTGATGCCATCCAATCATCTCATCCTCTGTCATCCCCTTCTCTTCACGCCCTCAATCTTTCCCAGCATCAGGGTCTTTTCCAATGAGTTGGCTCTTCACATCAGGTGGCCAAAGTACTGGGGCTTAAGCTTCAGCATCCATCTTTCCAATGAATATTGATTCAATCCTGAAATCCAGGGTTGATTTCCTTTAGAATTGACTGGTTGGATCTCCTTGCTGTCCAAGGGACTCTCAAGAGTCTTCTCTAGCACCACAGTTTGAAAGCATCAATTTTTTGATGTTCAGCCTTCTCTCACATCCATCTATGACTACTGGAAATGTAAACATCTGCTTTTTTTTTACGAAAGTATGTATTTATTTTAGGCCCGTGTTGGATCTTAGCTGGGGCACTTGGGGATCTTTCATTGCAGCGTGAGGACTTCTCTCTAGTTGTGGCATGGGACTTAGTTACCTTGGGGTCATGTGGGATCTTAGTTCCCAGACCAGAGATTGAACCCATGTCCCCTGCATTGGGAGGTGGATTCTTAACTATTGGATCACCAGGGAAGTCCCACATTTGCTTTCTTAAATCTAGTTTTTTAAAGACCCAGAGATATCTTGATATATAAAAACTATTATCAGATCAATGCAGTTTACAGATGGAAAATCATCTTGAGACAATTTTAAGGAATTAATGCTTTTATTATTTTATTGACTCTCTGCATGAGAGATTTTAAATATCAGCCTATTATAGGCATAAATTAGACAGGTGTTCCCCAAAGTGCAGTAGCTACCCTTGGTTTAGGGACACAGGATTATTTCAGGCAGATAGAAAAAGGTGTCAGTCACTCAATTGTGTCCAACTCTTTGTGACCCCATGGACTACAGGACGCTAGGCTCCTCTGTCCATGGAATTTTCCAGGCAAGAATACTGGAGTGGGTTGCCATTCCGTTCTCTAGGGGATCTTCCCAACCCAGGGATTGAACCCAGATCTCCTGCATTGCAGGCAGATTCTTTATTTGAGCCAACAGGGGAGCCCATAGAGATAATGAATATTTCAACAGAAACATTGTTTTTGTCATAGAAGAAATATAACTGGAACACAGAATCTGTTATTCCACGGATATTTCTGCTTGGGAGGCGGTCCTGTCAGCAGCTTGATTGCAGACTTCTGGCCTCTAGAATTGTCAGAGAATAAATTTCTGTTGGTTTAAGCCAATACGTTGTCGTAATTTGTTATGGCAGGCCTAAGAAACTAATATAGTAGCAAAGAAATGCTTTGAGTTTGGGAAACTCTGAATCAGATACCCAGCCATGACAGGGGATGAGAGGGTTTTGCTGTTGTTTAGTTACTAAGTCGTGTCTAACTCTTTTGCGACCCCACGGACTGTAGCCCTGAGACTCCTCTGCCCATGAAAGGGTTTAATTCTGTGTTAAATGAGTGACTGATTCATTAACATGCTCATTGGATTGCCATTAACTCCCAGGGTCCAGCATTTTCACTCAATACAAATACACAGTTGTTTTTAAAGGGAAGATATAGTATTTTAAAATGTAGATATAATAACAATTTCAAGCAGTTATTTTCTCACTTCCCTGCATCTGGACCACCATAAGGAACCTCGAGTTCATAACTAACTCTTAGGAGAGATAGATCTGTCCTCTTCCCATTTTACAGGTGAGAAAACTAAGGCTCAATGGAAGAAGAGCCGCCAAGAGAGACTAAATGATGCTGGGACCACTGCCCCAGTTCCTACAGTGCTACGTTCATTCTCCCCCACCTGCAGCAAATATTCCCACAAGCATCTATTCCTCTGACCAGAGCAAGGCACAGAGGTTGAAATTCTAATCTGCCTGACTGTGCAGGCCAGATTTGGAGAACAAGGAAAGTATGGATCCGGGCCTAGGGCAGCCAAAAATAAATAGATAGATAAACAAATAGTTGCTATTTAATAAAAAGAGTGAAGGACAGGGAAGCCTGGCTTGCTGCAGCCCAGGCGGTTGCAGAGTCGGGCACGACTGCTCAATTGAACGACAACAATAAAGTGAGGCGAAGTGAAGTGGAGTCGCTCAATAGTGTCCGACTCTTTGCGACTCCGTGGACTGCAGCCAACCAGGCTCCTCCGTCCATGGGATTCTCCACGCAAGAATACTGGAGTGGGTTGCCATTTCCTTCTCCAGGGACAACAAAAAAGAGGGATGAGCAATTCGGAGACAGGCGCGCTGCAGAGGCTCCAGGTGGCCAGGAGGGGGAGCGCACGGGCTCCGAAGCCCGACGCCCCTCAGGGGCGGGGCCTGCGAGCGGCGCGCATGCGCCCAAAGGGAGGAGGCGGTGCCGGCCCAGATGAAGGGCCAGACGGTGGCCGAGAGGGTACGCGGAGGCGGACGGTGGCCGACGAGGTCCGGCATGGAGCACCTAGAGCGCTGCGCGTGGGTCCTACGGGGGACGCTGGTGCGATCGGCAGTGCGGCGATACCTGCCCTGGGCTCTGGCGGCCTCTATGCTGGCGGGCTCCCTCCTCAAGGAGCTCTCTCCGCTGCCCGAGAGCTATCTCAGCAACAAGCGCAACGTCCTCAACGTGTGAGTGCGCCCCGGGTCCTCTCCTGCCCGCGCCGTAGCCATCACTGTCGGCTTGCCCAGAAAGCCGGGGCTTAGCTGCTCTGATGGACGGGTCATTGGAAGGGGAGGTCCTTCTCCGCATCGTGGCAGCTGTGTCTACACGCGTGTCGCGATGAGGGGACCCTGGGATAGCTAGTGTCACTGGCAAGTCGCGTTTGCACATCCAGAGCAGACAGTCTGAGTTTGACTGGGCAGGGGTGACGGGCAGGGTGTGTGTATCTCTGTGTGTGTAGGGGTGGTAGATGGGAAGGGGGCATGAACCAGCCTCTGCGGCTGATCCCCGTGCCTCCCCTCGGGATTGGGAGTTGGCCCCTGCTCTAGGGGAGATGCCACCTCCCTCCTGCCTGCCAGTGTCAGATTCGGAGCCTCTGCCCTAAGCCCTGTAACCCCCTCAGCTGGTGACGGAATCCCATCACACCTGGGTGGGGCAAGTAGACCTGCCTTCTTTCCCCAACACCCCTTCCTTCCCCCCCCCCCCCCCACCTTTGGAAAGCCTGTCCTAGCCTGTGACACCCCACCCCCGCCCCGCGGTCCAAGATAATCACCTCGGAGTGGAACCCTGCAGTCTATGACCTTTCCCCTGGATCTGCTTGGATCTTCTCAGCTACTCAAAGTTCATGGCAGTGGCCCAGGAATGCAATTCCAACTGAGCTCTTTGAGACTTCTCCTTAAGTCCACCCACCTGCTCCTTTTTTTCTTTTAATTTATTTATTTTCTGGCCATGTCCTGAAGCATGTGGGATGCTTGTTCCCCCACCAGGGATTGAACCCACGCCCTCGCATTGGAAGTGTGGAGTCTTAACCATTGGATGGCCAAGGAAGCCCTTTTATTCTTTTTTTAAACCTCTTGGATTTTAAGTTTTTGATACAAACACTGATTTGCAATAGTGAAGGGAAACTCTGAAAGATAAAACTTCTTCCTTGATGTGAGCTTCCATTCTTCTTTGGAATTACAGTGTCTGCAGTATCTCGCAAGAGTCAGTCCAACTTTGCTCATCTACTTAAAACCCTCACATACCTGACAGGTCTTGACTCTAGCCAGATCCTCGCATGTCAGTCCCAGGGAAGACTTTCATGACAGGCGCTTGGGTATTGTCTGAGGAAGCTTTGGGACCCAATAAAGAGTCTTACTGTCTCTGGCCCACCTTCCTTCCTCACCCACTCGTGGACGCTGGGCTGAGACTAGATTATGAGAGTGGTCCTGGCCCCAAGTGTCACTTGCATGTGTGTTGACCGCACCTGGTATCCAGGTCATCCACTTTTGATGAACTCAGGGGTGGCAGGCAAGGCAGCTGCTTGCTTAATCTGGTCTGGGTGAGCTGGGTGCCCAGCAGCCTGGCAGACGAGTTCCTGTCATTTGAGAGTTTCCATGAATTCTGGTGTTTTGTTCCATCCCTCTGTGCTAGTTATTGGGTTGGCCAAAATGTTACAGAAAAACTCGAATGAATTTCCTGGTCAACGCGATAATTAATCAAAGGGACCTAGTGAATTATTGGCTCTGAAAGGGATTTTAAAGGTCATTTCGTCCCGTCAGTTCTATTTAACAGTTGAGGAAACGAAGACCTGGAGAAGTGTGGTCATTAAGTCAGAGTCAGGATTGGAACCTGGGTCTTCTAGCCTGAAGCCAAGCTTCTGTTTGATCATTTCTGCCACATAGGAAAAAGCCTTGGTATAGAAAAAGCATGGGTTTGGGGGCTGGCTGAACCTTGGTCTCACTTGGGCTTGCTGGTCGTGTGAGTGTGATCCTGGGCAAGTTACCAAACTATTCTTTATCTATAATATGGGGCTAATGACACTTTCCTCACAGGGTAACTGGGTGTTCTGTGGGAAAGTGGATGTGCGTGAAAGGTCTGTAATTACTTTCCTGAGCAAATAACATAGTTCTTAAGATAGTAGGCCCTGGATTTGAACCCCAGCTCCACCACCGATGACCTCCGCTTTGAGCATGATGCTTCTCTGTGCCTCTTGTGTTTGTATCTCTGTACGGATAAAGTTTTCTTATCCATAAAGTGGGGATAATAGCAGTACCTCCCTCATAGAGTTGTGTGAGGATTAGGTGTTAATGGCTTCCTTGGTGGCTTAGATGGTAAAGAATCTGCCTGCAGTGTGGGAGACCCAGGTTTGATTGGGAAGATCCCCTGGAGATTCCCTGGGTCGGGAAGATCCCCTGGAGAAGGGAATGGCTACTCACTCTGGTATTCTTGCCTGGAGAATTCCATGGACAGAGGAGCCTGGTGGGCTACAGTCCACGGGATCGCCAAGAGTTGGACACGACTGAGCAACTAACGCTTTCACTTTCTTTGAGGTATTCATAGTTCATACACTTAACTAGGTGAAGTGGTCGTCTCTAGCTTTTATCGCCTCTTGCCTTTTTCCCTGCTCACGAGTCCCGAGTCCTGAGACGTGACACAGGCTGCTCCGCCACATCCCCGGTCTTCACCTCCGCTTTCCTCCTCTACCAGGTATTTTGTCAAAGTGGCCTGGGGCTGGACCTTCTGCCTCCTCCTGCCTTTCATCGCCCTCACCAACTACCACCTGACGGGCAAGGCCGGCCTGGTCCTGCGGCGGCTGAGCACCCTGCTCGTGGGCACGGCCATCTGGTACGTCTGCACGGCCATCTTCTCCAACATCGAGCACTACACGGGCAGCTGCTACCAGTCGCCAGCCCTGGAGGGGGAGAGAAAGGAGCACCAGAGCAAGCAGCAGTGCCACGGGGAAGGGGGCTTTTGGCACGGCTTCGACATCTCGGGCCACTCCTTCCTGCTGACCTTCTGTGCCCTCATGATTGTGGAGGAGATGGCCGTGCTGCACGAGGTGAAGACGGACCGAAACCACTGTCTCCACGCGGCCATCACCACCCTGGTGGTGGCCCTGGGCTTCCTGACCTTCATCTGGGTGTGGATGTTTCTGTGCACGGCCGTCTACTTCCACAACTTGTCCCAGAAGGTGTTTGGCACCCTGTTCGGTCTGCTGGGCTGGTATGGGACGTACGGCTGTTGGTATCTGAAATCCTTTTCTCCAGGACTTCCTCCCCAGAGCTCCAGTTTGAATTTGAAGCAAGACACTTACAAGAAATAAAAGAGAAACAAAAAGGATGAGGGCAGGACCGGGGTTAAAAGGTTTTTCCGTTTCTTTTTCTCCTTAATTTTTTGACTGAATGATCGATCCCGCTTCGGGAAGGAAGCTTACCGGGCAGTTTTGGGGTAGGGGGTGCGGTGGTGGAGTCTGGGGAGCTGGGCCAGGCCCCAGACAGTTCTTGGCGACATCACGCTGTGTCACAAGCACCGCCATCCCCAGTCAGGCACTTTGCGTCCCTGGCAAGACTTGACCTTAATCTGTTACGTCCCTTTTGTCCCTGGATGGCTAGCTCAGGCAGAATCAGGAAGGCCTCTCTGGTGTGGCTGAATTGAGGCGGGGGACTCCCCTGCTGCGTCACTTGCTCCCTGATTCTTAGCTGTCTTCTGTGTCAAGGGCTGCTGATGCTATTAGTTAACAACCATGCCCTCTGGTCAGTTTTGCATAAGCATTTATTTCCAGCAGGGTTCTTTATATATATCAACTACCAACCGCCTAAGACACACTCTGGTTGTAGTATTTGCTCTATCTGTGGAGTGTCAAATACTTCAACTGACTTGTGATTGACTGCCAAAACAGTCACACTTGAGTGCCTCTGCGACAGAGTATTGGATACTTTTTATGTAACGAACACTGATAATTTTCTGTCTGTGTTGTCTAGTATATATTGGTTTTTGAAACAATAAGGTTATCTCCCCTCCCTTTCTGTTTTGAGTGAATGCTTTGTAGTTTTTAATAACAACCATGGTATTTGTTCTTTGTTGACAGAACTTTCAAAAATAACTCACGACTCCAGTGTTGCACTTTGGCACACATGTCGAGTGCCTTGAGGGTTTTTAAGAACACTAAAACACTCTTGGCTTTATGGTATTTATTCAAGCTTGCGGGGCTGTTTTCTTGGTTAAGGATCAAACTGGGAAGCAGACATTTGAATAACTTGTTGAATTTTAAGCTGAGTCAGAGTAATTTTGCAAAATGCCTATTTGCACTGAAACTCTCCTGACCACTCATCAGTGGTGTTAGACTGAACAGTGTTTCAGAGTCGTGTGATAATAAGTCTTCTGTCCGCTGCTATGGCCCAGAGCATTTTTACCCGTTTAGATAAGATTATGATGTCAGAAGTGGAGGAAGGTGTCTTCCCTTGCTTCTGAGGGCAAGAAGCCAACTTCTTTGCAAGAACGTCCCTGTTAAATGGTGGCTTGACTTTGACCCCTCCCTCTTCTTAATTGGACCACCACCGAAACCACACCAAACCAGGGTCTGTTCCTCTGCCCTTGAACTTGACTTTTTCTTTCCCATTTGCAGCATTCTCAATTTCCAGCCTTGTCCTCGTGCGGCCTTCACCGTGAGAATGCTGGAAAGGGTTAGATACTCTGTTCCGTCTGCCCTGCAAAGACACAGTTAGTGCTGTGATAAGATACCCCTTCCGCTCTCAGTGTCTCCGTAAGCCTTTCACACCCAGCCCCTTGCATTTTGGATAATCATCCTGGAAGCTTCTATACTCTTTGCCCCCAGTCAAGCCTGGTAATAGCATTAACTGATAAGCACTTGACTGGTTTAACTCAAGCTTAGGTTGCTAGTAGCTTGATGTCTGGGAAATCTTCAGTGTAAAACATATTGCTTACAAAGATGTATTTAAAAGATGTATTTAAAATACGTATCTCATCCGGCCACAGGTTATCCTGTATCGATCAAAATGTGAGGTGGCAGAAGCGCCTGACAGTGAGATTCTGGAGGTGTCGCCATGGTGCCCTGGGAGCACTGGCAAGGTGCGATGGGCCCCCCTGGAGAATGGTTTTGCTCTCTGGAGCTTCATCTGTAAACCAGGGGTGGCCGAGGGGGTGGGATAGGTGGCAGGGGCTTGCTGAAGGGATCGAAATCTCTCCGAAGTGTCACGTTCAGCACCGAAAGGCAACAGACACAAGGTGACGCCAGATACTTGTTTGTCCCACGTAAATCTCCAGACATTTCTCTCCTGCAGGTCTGATTCAGGCTCAGCCCTACATTAACTCCATGGCACGTGTCCATTGCCGAATCTTGTCGAGTCATCAGTCTCCCTCCACTTCCTGCTCAGTCTTACCGCCTTTGCCTGTTGCTGGGGGACATGCTCTCCATCCGTATGTGAGATATCATGGCAAGGCTGAAAGCGTTTGGGTTTGGGCAGGTGTGAGAGGTGGGTCCAGATCTCAGCACCACCACCACGGAGAGCTGTCTGACCGTGGGCACGCCTCAATTTCTCCATCTGTGAAATGGAGGTGGTCCTGTCGGGATGAAGGGAAATGATGAAGGTAAAATGCCCAGCACATGGGCGGAGCAGGCGACCATCCCCCTGCTTCCTTTTTCTAGATTACGCCTTGAGGACTTTTTGGCTCCTCTAGAGAAGGCAGGGAGACCAGCATCTTCTTTGGAGTGCCATTCAGGGTCTGGGTGTCCTGTTGAAATAGCCTCGTCTTTTGAAAAGTGTCTGTTCCCCCGGTGCTGAACAAGAGGCTTCCGAGGGCATCTGCAATCACAGAACACCGCCGTGCTAGTTTTGCCTCCATGTTGAGGTTCATTCACTGGCGCCTCGTTTTCCACGTGCATCCATCATAGTCTGAGTACCAGTTTGTATTTAGCAAATGGCTCTTGCCACTGTTTTTGTATACACACAGATCGTGTGTGTAAACAGGCAAATGAAGTAAACTGGAAATAATGAAAACCCCACATTGCTGCGTTTTGTGTGTTCTTTTCCACAACCCCTAATTCCAGAACCAGGAGAGCTCAGCCCGCTTTACGAAAGGAGGGTAATTCTTAGTGGAGCCCCTCGTCACAGATAGGGAATTTCAAGGCTGTCGTCACTCTGAATTATTTTCTCCTCAACCCTGGAAACGAAGGATGGGTTGCCGTGTATGTGTTTCTTAGCCTGCTTTACTCCTTGCCTCTGTGCCACATCCGTGTCTCAGCGCCCTGAGGTCTGTATCTGCCAGATTTGCAAGCAGTTTTCTTGGCAGCAGGAGGAAGGCTAAGCCTCGTAGAAGTAACACAAAGGGTGGTTACAAAGTTGACTCAAACGAGGTCATCTGTGAAAACTCCTTCTCACTGTGGAGGCCTGTAGCCTGTGAGAACTTTCTGTACCTTTTAGCACCTACTCCTTTGTCAGCCTGACCTGCTTGGCACCGCCACGCAGTGTCTGTAGAAAGTTCAAGGGCTCCAGGATTTGACGCTCCTCCTACGGCAGAACTTCCCAGTTCGAATGCCCTCAGCAGTACCAAACCCTTCTTGAGTTTATCCTGTGAGCCAGGAGCTGGGGCAGGATAATAATAAAGTCCCTCCCTTCTTAAGCTTGTGGTCCAAAGTTCGTCCCTTCAGAGCTTGAGGTGTGTGCTGGGGTTGCAAAGGTGAATTTGCTACATCTTTGCATCTGAGGAATTTTCACTTATGGAGAAGATGCCTGATGAGCCAACAGCCACCATTAAGTGTTCCGAGCACTGGCCAAGGGCAGGGCCTGGCGACACAGAGCAGGGGACCACCAGCTACCCTGCAGGATCCCGAGAGATCTCCCCAGAACCTAGTTCTTTCGGGTCTTGAAGGATGGGGAAAAGGTCAAACATTTGAGAACAGAATCCAGGAACCTGAGAACAGCACACAAAGGCGCAGGCCTGCACTGCCGTGACTTTCATTCAGATGGCGCTTTCTCAAGAGACCTAACTTTCCCCTAATGGTCAAGAGCAACAGAATGAAACATGGCAGACTAAAGAATGTCAGTGGGGATCCTGGATGCGCCCTGCTGCACTCTCAAGAGCACTCAGCTAGAAGTACGAACGCCTGCTTTGAGCTGGCTTCCCCCACTGCTTTTTCTGCTCTTCTGTGTGACTTTGACCGAGTCACTCAACATCTCTGGGTCTCAATTTCCGTATCTGATAAATGGTGGGCACAGACTGGTTAACCTCACCAACTCTTCTACTCTCTTTCTCTGTTGCACTTGATGAAACGTTCTCCAAAGTGGGTTAGGACTTTTATTTAAGGAAACAGCATGAAAAGAGACTCCCACTCAGCTGAGGTGGCAGCTGGCTTCCCAGTGAGTGATGGGGGAGCTGACCTCTGGGTGCACTTGATCACACCCCAGCTTTTCTCTGCATCAACAATTAATGCAGTTCAGTTCAGAACGAATGCAGCTCAGACCTGATTGCTTGGCTTCGTAGCAACTTCCTGGGCATGGAGAGCTGGACCTGGCTCCCAGAGGAATGAACTTCAGAAGGCTTTTTTAAAAAAGTCTCCAAAATCAAACCAATTTCAATATCTGTCAAGAAGAAGGCAGGTTCTGTTAAGGGAAACCCTGTGCACTATAGTCACCTTCAGAAATTGTCACAGAAACCCCTAACGCTGTCTCTGGGGAGTTTTAAAATTGAACACACACAGCACAGAAAACAGGTCCTCCCATACCCTGGGGAGAGAGGAGATGGTACATTGGGCCCACGTGATTACATGGTAACCTTGTAGTATCCAAACTTAAAATGTGCAGACCTGGGAGTTCCCTGATGGTCTAGTGGTTAGAACTCCAGGCTTTCCCTGCCTCCGCCTGGGTTCAGTCCCTGGTTGGGGAACTGAGATCCCACAAGTTGTGCAGCATGGGCAAAGGCAAAAACAAACCAAAAGTTTGTGCAGACCCGACAATCTCTGTCTAGGGATTTAGGCTATGGGAATGCTCACCGAGGTGGGCAAAGATAAACAGAAAAGATTTTATTGCAGCTATTTGTGATAGTGAAAAGTTGTCAAGATCTATCTGTTGCCAATCAGATAAATAAATTATGGTAACTATATCAGGGGTTTCTCGAGTGCCTCAGATGGTAAAGAACCTGCCGGCAATGCAGGAGACCCAGGTTCAATTCTTGGCTCAGGAGGATCCCCTGGAGAAGCAAATGGCAACCTGCTCCAATATTCTTGCATGGAGAATTCAATGGACAGAGGAGGCTGGCAGGCTACAGTCCATCGGGTTGCACAGAATTGGACATGACTGAGCAACTAATGTACACACCTACCAGGAATATAATACAGTCACTACAAAGAATAAATAGTATTATATTTAGGGAATCTAGAAGCAGAAAGACTGTGTTTGTGCTGTGCTAGAACTTGCAGCATGTGACCTAGGTGAGGTCAGAATCTTGGAGCCTCTTTATGAAGGGAAAGATGGGGCTAATGCCACACCTCACTCAGCATTCATTGCCCCGCTAGTTGAAGGGGCACTGTGCTGGGCACAGTGTTAATTCAGAGACACTGTTCTGCCCCCTGGGGGTTTATAGTCTAGCCAGGCACAGGCAAATCCAAAAGGGTGCAAAGTATCAAAGGCAGAATGTTTCCCCACCCTACCCCAACACTGTCCCAGCTCAGGCAGAGATGATGGTCATAACATACGCAGAAAAGCAGAGAAGGGGACTTGCCTGGTGGACCAGTGGCTGAGACTCTGCACTCCCAATGCAGGGGGCCCTGGGTTCAATCCCTGTCAGGGAACTAGATCCCACACGCTGCAACTAAGAATTCACAGACCGCAACCCAAAGGAGCCCACAGGCTGCAACTAAGGCCCAGTGCAGTCAATTAAATAAATAAAATACTGGGGAGTGGGGGTGGGGGAAGGAAAGAAAAGGAAGGAGGAGATTATTCTGCTTCTGCCATACACACTGGCAGTGTGACCTTGAACAAGTTCCTCAGTTTCCTCATCTGTAAAATGGAAATTATGTAAGTACCTAACTTGTAGATTTGTTGTGAGGATTAAATAAAGCGATACTTACAAAGGGCTTCCTTAGAACAGGGAGGCACTATATAAATGTCTTTCAAGTGCACAGTAAGTCCCTAATGTGCCATCAGTACTATAACTACTTTAAAATCTGGAAAAAGAAACCTCAGTGATGTCAATGTTTCCATTTTAATTGACTCAGAGGTGGTTAAAATGCACAGTCAAATGTGGAAGGCCATGTCCCAGGATCTCTAGAACAAGCAGAGTCTCTGGGATTGCAGTCTGATTTCAGGGTTAAGTAGGGGGTGGGGGAGAGTGAGAGGTGCTTTCAGGGAGAGCTGAAGGGAAAGGACATCCATGCATCCCTGGGGTCCTTTGGGGCAACATAAAGTAAGTGTTTAAGATGCTGTCCCCTTGGAGCTCAGCTAAGGGCTGCCTGGCCCTGGTTTCCAGGCTGCTTATTTGAGGGATTGGGCTGGAAGCCTTATCACTTCCCCTGTCTTCTCTGCCAGGGCGTCACTCCCGCGGGGTGTGTGTCTGACTGCCCAGGAGGTGCGTAGGTGGGGTAGCCTGAGAGCTACTCTGGTTAGCATCTTAATTTCTAAAGCAAAGGTATCAGGCCCCACCTGAGCACGCAGCTGTCACCCTTTCCCAGCTCCACTCTTCTCGTGCTTTAAAAAATTTTTTTTTAATTGGAGAATAATTGCCTTACAATGTTCTATAGATTTCTGCCATACAACAAAGTGAATCAGCCATGAAGATCCCCTGGAGAAGGAAATGGCTACCCACTCCAGTATTCTTGCCTGGAAAATTCCACGAACAGAGAAGCCTGGTGGGCTACAGTCCAGGGGGCTCCAAAGGGTTGGAAAGGACTGAGCGCACATGCACCCATGGATACCTATGTCCCCTCCCTCTTGACCCTCCCTCCCAGCCCACCATCCCATCCCAGGGCTCTAAGTTGTTACAAAGTACTGCCATGAGCTCCCTGTGAGCAACTTCCCACTAGCTATCTATTTTACATATTCTCCTGCCTTCTTGCCTTCAGTTTGCATCTCCTGAGCATCTGCCAGGGATAGGGAGGGATGCAGGGCTGAATAGATGGGGGTATAAACTTAATCTTACCTGGAGTTATTAGAAGCCTTGAACTAGAATAAGCAGACTGTTCAAATCCTGCCTTTCAATGCCTCAGCTGTGTGACCTTAAGCAAGTCGCTTAACCTCTCTGGACTTGTTATCCAACTATGAAATAGGGATGATTCTTTCTACATCACTGGTCTTTGACTGGTTTAATGAGATCATAGACAGGGAGATATGTCATAAGCTTTAAAATGTTGAGCTAAGAGATTTACTTTGGTGACTGTCTCTCAGAAGCCAGGACACTATAACTTCTACATGTTCCCAGTAACCTGAACTGGCTTGGTGTCTTTAATATAATTTTTAAAATGCAGCATTGGGACTTCCCCATGGTCCAGTGGCTAAGACTCCTCACTCACAATGCTGGGGGTCCAGGTTCAACCCCTGGTCAGGGAATGAGAGCCAACATGCCCCAACTAAAAGTCCGCATGCTGCAACTCAAGATTCTGCATTACGCAATGAAGATCAAAGATCCCTCATGCCACAGCTAAGACTAGGGCAGCCAAATAAGTAAATACTTTTAAATGCAGCATTGAATAAGAATTAGTAACAACTAACATTTGTTGTGAATTTTTAAATCTGCTGCCTGATATTTTTAGTGAATTATCTCAGCTGTAGTTCCCAACTAGGCCATAGAGAAAACAGGAAGGGCTTTGGCTTCATCCCAGCTCTGCCACTGTATTAGTCAGCTATTGCAGTAATAACCTCCAAACCTGATGATTTATGACAGCAAATGCTCACAGGTAGCTGCAGCTCTGCAGATATGGGCTGGCCTCAGTTGGTGAGCTCTGCTCCTGGCAAGCTGGACCTGGTCCCGGGTCACAGGCTGGGCTCGAGTCTGTTCTACTTTCATTCTAAGGTCCAAGTGAAAAATGCAGTAACTATAATACCTGGGGATAGATTACACTGGTGGTTCAGTGGTTAAGAATCCACCTGCCAATGAGGGGACACC
Source organism: Cervus elaphus (assembly GCF_910594005.1). Taxonomy (NCBI): domain Eukaryota; kingdom Metazoa; phylum Chordata; class Mammalia; order Artiodactyla; family Cervidae; genus Cervus; species Cervus elaphus. The sequence goes on along the minus strand of NC_057837.1, from coordinate 71,972,174 downwards.
AGTTTGATCCTTGGTCTGGGAAGATTCCGCATGCTGTGGGGCAACTAAATCCACGTGCTACAGCTACTGAAGCTGCACAGCCCGTGAAGAAGAGCAACAAGAGAAGCCACTGCAGTGAGAAGCCCACACTCCGCAACTAGAAAGTAGCCCCCATTCGCCGTAACTAGAGAAAGCTGGCACACAAAGACCCAGTGCAGCCAAGTATAAAAAATTAATTAATTAATTTTTAAGAATACGTATATAATACCAGGGGCCTGTTCTTCTTGTGATGAACACTGAGGCACCCACATGGCACGTTTAAAGCCTCTGCTTCCATCACATCCTTCTACTAACAGCCCACGGGTCACATGGGCAATTCCCTTGGGCAGGGAATATACTCCACCCACAGTGGGAGGTGCTACAAAGTCACATGTCAAGGGTTATGGATGTATAAACCTATTTGTTGTTTAGTCACTAAGTGGTATCTGAATCTTCTGTGACCCCATGGACTGTAGCCTGTTAGGCTCCTCTGTCCCTGAGATTTCCCAGGCAAAAATACTGGAGTGGGTTGCCATTGCCTTCTCCAGGGGATCTTCCCCACCCAGGGATTAAGCCCAGGTCTTTTTTGTCTACCTGCGTGGCAGGTGGCTTCTTTACCCTTGAGCCACCAGGGAAGCCCATAATCCAATCCATAATCCATTAGGGAATCCAACAATCCAATCTACCACTTGTACCTAGGGTGCTAACTCTCTGAGCTGGCTGTTTCCTCATCAGTGAAATATGAGAAATTGCTGGGGACTTCCCTGGTGGTCCAGTGGCTGAGACTCCATGCTCCCTGGGCAGGGAGCCCAGGTTCAACTTCTGGTCCTAGAACTAGATCCCACATGCTGCAGCTAAAGAGCCTACGTGCCACAATGAAAACTTAAGGCCCCGCATGCCACAGCTAGGACCTGGTGCAGCCAAATAAACATTATATATATATATATATATATATATATATATATAGAGAGAGAGAGAGAGAGAGAGAGAGAGAGAGAGATGTATATGCAAAACAATGCTTTGCAGAGTTAGAAATAATTTATGTGAATTTCCTAGTTCCGACTCAAAAGGATGGCAGTTATTGTTATCAGCTCCATTTAGAGATGAGAAAACTAAGGGTTTTAGGCAATGTGGGCCCAGGTTGCAAGGGAAGAACCAAATAGGTCTTTGGAAATATGCTGTTATGACCTGGGCAGTAGATTCTGTGACTTTGGCAGTGAGCAGCCAGTGAACTGAAGAAGATATAGCCTTCAGCAGCCCTTACTGTCCTGCCCAACAGCATCTTTCTGTGAATGCTGGAGAGACCTTCTCAACAGTGTAAACACTGGGGGCACCTGTTACCACAGTCCTGGTGCTGGTGGTGGTGTCTTCATGACTAGACTGAACTCTGATAGCCCCACCCCCTCTTCATCTCTGCATCCCTCCAAGGGCCCTCACAGAAGGTTCAGCAGTGGATGGATTCTGAGTAATCGTTTGCATGTTGACTCTTGTCCACACCCTAGCTCTCTCCATAATATTCCGAGATGGAATGGGAGTGGAAAAGGACACTTGGCTCTCTAGCTCACTCATAGTGGGATCCTGACCAAACCAGGCACATGCCCATCCAAGGCTTCAATTTCTGCATATGTAGAACTGGCAGATGGGAGCTCACAGAGGCTTTGAGTCTACAGGTCTCTCCAGAAGTCTGTCTGTGCCTCTTCTCGTTCAGTTTCTCCTTATGATCTGTTCTCTTCTTCCTGAGCAATAGGCTGGCCAACCAGGGACTACATTTCCCAGCCTCCTTTGCAGCTGGGTGAGACCGAGCAATTAAATTCTTAGCCTTGAACCAAGATTGGAAGTCACCTGACCCTCTTGCACGACTGGGCCTTAAAATACTGGACAGGTGCTCTAATATCCTCTCATATCAGCTAAAACCTGGTCTCCCCAGCTCAAGCCTTGGGCTCCCCCAAAGCCGTCAGTCATTTGTGAAATGGTCAAAAATGGCGACAGAGTCGGGAGAGTCAGAGTCTGAATGTTGTGTCTCTACCCCTCTAGCCCTGACCTCTGGAAATGAGAGCTAGATGGACAGCTCAGGTTTAGAAATGAAAAGCGGCGGCTCCTCCTGGATGCTTTATTGGGGGCTTTCAGTGGTTTTTAAGCATGAGGGGCAGTGACACCCAGACCCTTTCCCAACATGCAAAAGGCACAGGGAAGTGAGACGCCGCGGGGCTGGCAGCGTGGATGCAGAGACCCCCTGCGAGACATGGTGGGGCACGGAGGAAGCCCCGAGAGTGATGGGGGAGGCAGGCGTTGACGGAGATGGCTTTGGCAGAGGCAGGAGAAGGACCCAAGGACCCCATCCATCTCCAGACCCAACATTGTGGCCAGGGCTGAACTTCCGAGAGAAGGTCAACATGGCTTTTACTGCAAGTCCACCTCACATGGTGGGAAAACTCAACTCCAGGTGGGAGGAGGAGGATGGGATGGACGCTGCCTTCAGGAACTTCCGGTAAAGCCAGACCAAGCGCTCTGCTCAAATCAAGAGAGGAATGGGAGGGTGTGCTTGTGGCATCGGTCCAGACACAGCCTCTGGTTGGATGTCACGGCCTAGGCTTCAGCCAGTGCTGACTCAATTCAGGTCCAGGAGAAGAATGAAGCCCCTAAGCCGATCTTCAGGGGTCTCCCATGCGGGTCTCTGGGTCTCCAGCCCCACCCGGAAGTACCGCTTAGAGGAGTCGAGTCTTGATGTAGGCTTTGTCCTGTGGAAGAGTTCCCTGGGCAAGAGGGAAGGGGAGGCGAGGGTCAGGCCCTCTGAGCCCCCAGCACCTCCCAGAATTTGGGCCCTGGTGAATGAAATGGCCTGGGACTCACCTCAGATCCCAACTAGTCCCCACAGTTCCATCTTGAGACCTTGAATCAAAACAAACAAAAGGCATTCGTGTTTTTGTTTTTCCTCTCTCTCTCTTTCCCACTCATTCTTTTTCTCCTTTAGTAGAGCCGTGGCCTCAACTCACGGCATTGACAATATCTACTCCTAAACTATGGAATGTTTTCACACTGACTATAGAACTATTCCGAACAAGGGGTGGGAGGGGGCTGTCCAAGTGTTCGTGAGACGAGACGGTGGTTACCGAGAGCTCGTTGGGAATCACACAGCACAGAGACACCGACAGTCAGACACCAAGCCCGGGGCCTGGCTTTAGATGTATTTTTTCTTGAGGTACCAGTAGGCAAAGTAGCCCATCCCTCCCAGGGAGCCCATGAGGAAGGACGCCCCAAAGAAAGATGGCGGTTTCCGCTTGACTAGCCGGAACGCGTTGGGGATGACCGCTGACAGCAGAGTGGTGTGGATGTCGCCCAGAACTTTCCGGAAGGCAAAGCGTTTCTGGACCCTCTCGAAGAAGGACTGCAGGTTGGGCCGGCTGCCGTCTTCCCAGTATTTCTTGGACAGTCCCAGGAATTTGAGGCGGTGCAGGGTGGCTCCCAGGAGGACATCCGCGAGGGTGAAGGCACAGCCGCAGAGCCAGAGCTCGCACTTCTGCCCTGGAGTGGAAGAGAAACAAGATGGCGGTGCGGCGGGCTCCCCTTCTGTCTTCCCATAACTCCCTTCTCTCTCATCACTTACACCTCTGGCTTCTGTCTGCCGGCCATAGTGTTTCCCCAAGGTCACCCACTTCTGTACTTCTTTCATGATTTTGGCCATATGCATATACTTCCTCTATTATTTTTTTCTTTTAACTCAGGTGACTTGTTAAATGCAAATATATGTATTTAGGGACTTTCCAGGTGGCACAGGGGTAAAAGAATCCACCTGCCAATGGAGGGGATGTAAGAGACCCAGGTTCGATTCCTAGGTCAGGAAGATGTATTTAAACTCTGGACTCACATATCACACTGCTTATTTTCCAGCTCTACTTGCCTGTTCACTGGGTGTTTCAAACTGGACAAGTCCAAGACTGAATTCCTGACCATCACCCCAAATCTACCACACTCATCCACACATCAGTAACAGCACCTCTGTCCATTCAGTTATTCAGGCCCAACGCCTCATGCCATATTGAATTCTTCTCTTTGTTTCACACCCACATACACTTTGGCAGCAGTTCCCATCAACTTTATTTTCAAAAAACATCCAAAGTTGGGTGTTACCTCCACTGTTACCATCCTGGTCTTAACAACAATTATCTTTTGTCTTTGACTCCCTAGAGTCTCTTCTCAGCACACTAGTCGGAGGAATCTTGTTAAACCTTAAGTCAGATCATGTCCTTCTCTCTGATCAAAGCCCTGTAATGACTTCCTGTCATGGTCAGAGTAAAAGCTGAAGCCCTGGGCTTCCCTGGTGGCTCAGTGGTAAAGAATTCGCTTGACAATGCAGGGGACATGCGTTAGATCCCTAGTCTGGGATGATTCCACATGCTGCGGGGCAACTAAGCCTGTGTGCCACAACTGCTGAAGCCTGAGCACCTACAACCTGTGCTTCGCAACAAGAGAAGCCACCATGAGAAGCCTGCACACTGCAACTAGAGAGTAGCCCCTACTTACTGCAGCTAGATAAAGCCTATTCACTGCAATGAAGACCCAGTGCAGTCAAGAATTAATTAATTAATAATTTAAAACATTTTAAATGTGTATCTGGTGGTATGTTCCATGGGTCGCAGAGTCAGAAACGACTGAGCATGTGTGCTGGTCATGAAGATGTGATAAGACACAGTCTCTTCCCTCAAGAGGTTCATGGTTTCATGGGAGGAGGAGCTAAAATGTAATGAAGGCTCTGATCTAAAGTTTGTTCTTGACTATGGAACCTTCCAGATGCTAATGAGACATCTGAGGAGAGATGATGTGTCTGCAGTTAGAGGCACAGTTAGTGGCATCATCAAGGGCATGAGTGGAGACAGAGCTGAGAACGAGACCAAGGGCGGAGCTTTGGGGTCATCACGATTGAGATCTTGGGCAACAAGAGGCAACCAGCGAAGCAGCATGAGAAGGAGCAGCCTATGGGGTGGGAGATGACCCAGGAAAGGGGGGTGCCCTAGAAACCAAGATAAGAAAGTGTGCCAGGGAGAGAGGGCTCAGCTGAGGTCAGATGCTACCGGAAGGTCACAGAAGGGGAGGCTGATACTGAAGACTGCATTCGGCGGCTTCTGACCTTGACAAGAACAGCTGGAGGAGATGCTGACAATGAAAGCCTGGCTGGAGGGAGTCCAAGAGCGAAAGGGAGAAAGGGAAATGGAGATGTTGAGCAAAAGCCCCCCCTCCAAAGAGTTCTGCTGTGATGGGAAGGATACACTGATACTATGAGATGAGTCAAGAGTGTTTTCATAAGTTGGAAGAAAAAAAAAAAAAACACGTTGATGGGAATGATTGAGCCGAGAGGGGAAGAGATGCTATAGGAGAGAGTGGAGAGAATTACTGCTGTGGTTGTCCTTGAGTGGATGAGCGTGGGTGGCATCCATACACAGGGAAGGGACTGGGCTTAGCTAGTTCAAGAACAGTTTATCCTTGTTAGCAAGAGGGAGTACCGCACCGTCTTTCAATACATCTAAGTTTCTAAGTTTCAAATGTAAGATATCCACCCGAGAGAGAACAAGCGATGCCAATTAAACTACTGAAAACCTTCCAATTTCAGGGATGTTGACAAGTGATTTAACAAAGTGCATCTTAGAATCGATAAAATACAGTGTATGTATGGGCACTAAGACTAGGGGGAGGGTAGCATGGGGGTGAGTTGAGATTGAGGATGTGGGAGAAGCAGCTGGAGGGTTCAGGAGAAAGGAGAGGTAGTAAATCGTCATCTAGTGGGAGGCCTGGGGCAGCAGGAAGGCCATCTAAGGCTAGTGGTCCTGAGTTCAAAATGAGACCAGCCAGGGACTTCCCTTGTGGTCCAGTGGCTAAGACTCTGCATTTCCAGTGCAGGGGGCCCAGGTTCAATTCCTAGTCAAGGAACTAGATCCCACATACCACAACTAAGAGTTCGAATGCTACAATCAAAGATACCACATGTGGCACCAAAGATTACTTGTGCTGTAACCAAGACTTGGCACAGTTAAATAAATAATCATAAGAAAGAAAGAAATATCAGCCACTATCCTTGTACATTTCTCCAGCCATGTTTAGGCTCTTGGGTATAGGCTGAATAGGTGGGGAGTTGGGTTTAACTAGGTCTGAGGTTTTGAAACCAGTTCAATTCCTGGGTTGGGAAGGTCTGTTGGAGAAGGGAAAAAGCTACCCACTCCAGTATTCTGGCCTGGAGAATTCCATGGACTGTATAGTCCATGGGGTCAACTTAGACATCATATTAAAAAGTAGAGACATTACTTTGCCAACAAAGGTCCGTCTAGTCAAAGTTATGGTTTTCCCAGTAGTCATGTATGGATGTGAGAGTTGGACTATAAAGAAACCTGAGTGCCGAAGAATTGATGCCTTTGAACTGTAGTGTTAGAAAAGACTCTTGAGGGTTCCTTGGACTGCAAGGAGATCCAACCCCAGTCCATCTTAAAGGAAATCAGTCCTAAATATTCACTGGAAGGACTGATACTGAAGCTGAACTCCAATACTTTGGCCACCTGATGCAAAGAACTGACTCTTTGGAAAAGACCCTGATGCTGAGAAAGATTAAAGGCAGGAGGAGAAGGGGCAAGAGAGGATGAGATGTTTGGATGGCATCACCAGCTTGATGGACATGAGTTTGAGCAAGCTCCGGGAGTTGGGATAGACAGGGAGGCCTGGCGTGCTACAGTCCATGGGGTCACAAAGAATCGGACACAACTGAGCGACTGAACTGAACTGAACTGAACTGAAGTTTTGCAAAGTGTGATGAAGTAGGAGAGGGGTAAGGGAGCTGGAGGTGCAGACAAGGGGCTGCTAATAATGATGGATCAGGGAATTACTGCTGTGTAAGAAGAGGGGTAAGATCATGATCAGGGTGAGGGACAGTGAGAGGAGGAGGGACCAAGGGATGGAAGTGCCGGGGTACGCACTGGATGAGTGTAGACAGATTTGAGAACAGGACCACGGACTAAGCCGTGGGACACGCCAAGGTTTAGATATTGGGCAATGAGAGAAACTAGTGACGGTGCACGAGAAGGCCCAGTCTGTGAGGTATGAGATGAACCAGGAGAGTGTGGTTTCATTTCCTTAATCCACACATCAATCCAATCAAATAGGTGCTATTATCCCTGTTTCACAGGTGAGGGAATTTGAGGCCCAGAGAGGTTAAGTAACTTAGTAGAAGTCACACAGCTAGTAAGTGGCAGAGCAGAGTGTGGATTCGAACACAGGCCATCTGGTTCCAGAGCCTGTGCTTATAACAACTGCATTAAGCTGCTTCTTTCTATGTGCAAATACGCACATCTGTATGTATTTCTACAGACACACAATCCCCTTTCAATGGGTGCATTTTGATTTGGGTCTGTATGTGGACCTATGTGTCTGCAACCTGCATGCTGTGTATGTTTAGCTCTGTGAATGTCTGCTCAGATCTGTGCAGCTGATTGTGTGTAGACATGTAGACAGCTACACACATGGGTGTCTGTGTCCATGAAGTGGGCTGGGTTACCACATGCGTGAGTGAAGTGTACACCCACGTGCATCTGTTGTTTGCCTGCAGACAGATGTTTGCAAGCATGTACATGTGCGTCACTATTTAAGAATGTCCATTCCTGGGACTTCCCTGGTGTTCCACTGGCTAAGTCTCTGCACTCCCAATGCAGAGGGCCCGGGTTCGATCCTTGGTCAGGGAACTAGATCCCATGTGCCACAGCTAAGTGTTCACATGCAGCAACTAAAGATCTCGCATGTGGTAACGAAGATCAGAGATCCTGCATGGTGCAACTAAGACCCAGTACAGCCAAATAAATAATAAAATAGAATGTCTTTCCATAAAGAAGAGAGAAAATAAACTAGTGGTTGGACTTCCCTGGTTGTCTAGTGGTTAAGAATCTGCCTGCCAGTGCAAGGGACATGGGTTCAATCCCTAGTCCCGGAATATCCCACATGCCATGGAGCAATTAAGTCCGTGCATCACAACTACTGAACCCACAGGCCCTAGAGCCCCCAAGCTGCAACAAGAGAAGCCACCGCAGTGAGAAGCCTGTGCACAGCAAGTAGTGAAAGCCCACTTGCAGCAATGAAGACCCAGAGCAGCCAAAAACAGCTAATTAATTAATTTAAAAAACCCCAGTGGTTCCCAAAGTGGAGAAGGAAGGGGGGGCAAATTAGGGGTATGGGATTAAGAGATGCAAGTTACTATGTATGCAAATTACTATGTATGTAATAGGATATAGTGTATAGCACAGGCAATTATGGCCATTACCCTGTAAAGACTTTTGATGGAGTATAATCTGTAAAGATACTCAGTTACTATGCTGTATACTTGAAACTGACTTCCCTGGTGGCTCAGAAGGTAAACTGCCTGAAACTAATATAATGTTACTTGAAACTAATATAATGTTGCAGATCAACTATACTTCAACTTAAAAAGAAAAAGAAAAAATATGCCTAAGATTACTTGATACTTATCTCTTTTGTGGAGCCCAATTTTCTTCCCCTTGAATATAGGCTGTATTTAATGACTGGCTTTGAATGAACAGAATGTGGCAGAAGTGACAGAATGACTTTCAAGGGTAGATCATAAAAGATAATGTGGCTTCTGCTGCTTCTATCTCTCTGGGGTCACTCACTCGGGAAAATCAGGTGCCATGTTGTGAAGAAACTCAAGCAGCCCTAATATGAAGCCTACATAGGAACCGAGGTCTCCTGCCATCAGCCACTGAGGAACTGGGACCTCTAGTCAAGACCCATGTGAATGAGACATCTCCGATCCTTCAGCTCAAAGTGTTGCAGCCCCAGCCAACAGCTGGACTGCAGCCTGCATCATGCAACCCCAAATTAGAACCACTCAGCCAAGCTGCTCCAAAATTCCTGATTCACAGAAAAATGTGTGATATGACAAAAGCTTTTTGTTTAAGCTGCTGAGTTTGGGAACAGTTTGGTATAAGCAATAAATAACTAATAAGCAGGTCTTAATGCATCTTTCTCTCTCCACCATCCTCTACATGACATTATCCAATTCTATAACTTGAATCACAACATATATGGGAATTCCCTGGGGGTTCAGTGGTTAGAACTCTATGCTTTCGCTGCCAAGGGTGTGGGTTCAATCGCTGGCCAGGGAACTAAGATCCTACAAGCCACATGGCCAAAATAAATAAATAAATAACAAAACCAAAAAAGCCATGTATATGCTGAAGACTCGCAAATCTCCATCTCCAAATTCTGACCTCTCCTTTGAAAGTCAGACTGGAATATCTAATAGCTTATGTGACACGCCCTCTTCGGTGCTGCAAAAGCATCTCAAACTGACTGTGTCCCAAACTGAACTCTTGGGTCCCCCTTGCCCATATCAGGAAATGGTATCATCAGTAACTCAGACCAAGACCTCAGAAGTCCTCTTTGATTCCTTTCTCCCCTCTTACTCCCCACCCCTCCCCCCACACCCTCAACCTTTCAGCAAGTTCCTGCCCATTTTGATCTCCAAAATACCTCTCCAGTCTTTCATGCCTTCCCATCTCCACGGCCACCACCTCAGTCCTAGCCACCACCATCTGGGTGGTGGTGATCTGCGTTTCTGTCTCCCTTAAAACCCACTAAAAGTAAAATCAGAACACCTCACCCTGAGTAGCCTGCAAAAACAGCCACAAATTCCTCCCATTCTTGCAGGCATACCCCTTCACAAAGGCTTTACTGATCCTGCCACCAAGAGGCAGAATCCAACCCTCCACCCGTTAAATCCTAGCTCTGCTGTGTCACTTGCTTTAGCCAATGAGGCTTTAGTCAATGTGGCACAAGAAGATGCTTAACATGTGTTTGCACACTGGGTCTCTGCTCTGTTGCTGCTCTCGGAATCCCCGTGACCATCATTTGGCTTAGTCTTGCTTAGCCTTCCCGATGATGGGCAACATGTAGTCCAGCTAAGTCCACTGGCCCCTGAACACTCTTCCATAATAGTCCTTCTCCAGCACCCTGTCAGATAGAAATGAGAAAATTCCTTCTTGAGGTATCAGGTTGGTCAAAAAGCTCATTCAGGTTTTTCCCTAACATCATGTGGAAGAATCCAAAGGAACTTTTTGGCCAACTCAACATATATTCTTTTTACTCATTTAGAATACTGTGCTTTTTTTGTAGAAAGGATTTATGACAGTTGGTCTCAGCATGCATGACAATGTCCCTATTTAGGACTTTAGGTACCTGTGTGTGCCTTGCACTTGGAGCCTCAGCTGTGAAATGCTGGACGAACATTGGACCCACCAAGATGGAAGCTGTTCTTGCCCTAACTATGCCATTTAAGAGCTGTGTGACCTTGAGCAAGTCACTTTACCTCTCTGAGCCTCAGTTTTCTGATCTGAAGAATGCACATGTCTTTAGCTGTCACATGTAATTAACTAGTTTGTTCTAAACACTGTGCTGAGTGCTTTTCACTATTTAAAGAGTTCAACAGGATGGAGTTAGGGTTTTAAAGTGTACTATTACCATCCTATTTTGGGCTTCCCTGGTGGCTCAGAGGTAAAGAATCCACCTGCAGTGCAGGAGCCACAGGGGACGTGGTTTGATCCCTGGGAAGATCCCCTGGAGGAGGCCATGGTAACTCACTCCAGTTTTCTTGCCTGGAGAATCCCATGGACAGAGGAGCCTGGCAGGCTACAGTCCATGGGGTTGCAAAGAGTCAGATAAGACTGAAGTGACTGTGCATGTGCACACATATCCTCTTTTACAGATGAGGAAACTGAGGCTCCAATAGGGAAAGAAACTTGTCCAAGTCACATAGTACAGGCAGCAAAGCTGGAACCCTAATCTGACTCTGTCTGACTCTACACCAGTCTTTTATTTCATGCAATGTCTCAATATCTCTCTGAAGTAGGTCTTATTATTATCCCCATTTTATAGACAGGGAACTGAGGTCCAGGGAGGTGAAGTACCTGGCCCAGGGCCATTCACCTAGCAAGTGGCCAACCTAGGACTTAAACCTAGGTTTTCTGACTCCATGGCCCATGATCCTAACCACCTGGGTAGTCCTCTGAGATCTTTGGGAAAAGATGATGAGACATAGACAGGGTGGGCTGGGTGAGCTCCAGCACTCACCTACCCCAGAACTGGCACCCACCCTCGTTCTCAAGCTTCCTCTTCTCCAGCTCAGCCTCTATCTGGTCCAGCACCATGGCCAGCTCCCCCAGGATCTTCTTCAGGTAGCTCACGTCATCATGTTCCAAGATCTTGGCCTGTGGGCAGGACAGGCAGGAGCTAGAGGAGCTGAGCTGGCTTCAATAGGGCAAAGATGACCAGGGATGGAAGAATCTTGGTCCAAACCCCCTTCTGCAAACCCAGTCTCCAAATAATTCCTCAAGTGTATTGGATACCCCAACATTACAAACCATCCTCATCTGCTGCTCACAGCAGTCTGGTGAGCTTAGCTGTCCTGACCAGACCCCTTTCATGGGTGTAAAAGCTGGTCGATAGTGGCTCACAGCTGCCCCTTCTCCAGAGAATTGCTTTTGGCCAAAAAGGAGTTTCCAGAAAATACTTGAGAAATACTTGTGCCAATGGCTAATACAGGGGTATAAAAGTCTATCCCTTTGTTCAAGGTGACTTTGTGGTACCCTTTAAGCTCCAGATCAGGTGAACTTAGCTCCTTCTTCATTCCTAACCCATCCTTACTGGAGTCTCCTTAAAGCACTCCCTCAATACTACATTTACCCAAGAATCTCAATACAAAGCTCTGCTCTTAGAGATACAACTGAATTCATGAGGAAAGGGAGGCTCCAGGGGCACATTGACTTGCTCAAGGTCAAAGAGCCAGTATATGACAGAGGAGACAGGATTGGAAAAGCAAGCTGGTGGTTTTCCCATTTCAGGTCATCAAATGATTTCTACTTAGAATAAGCTCCTCCCAATTCTTCTCTTCCATGGAAAAGATGGTGGGAGAGGGGAATGAGCAGGCCTAAGGGCACTCACCATGAGCTTCTTCTGTTTAGAAAGGTAGGGCTCAGATAGCTGGGGCTCCACTTCATGGTCCAATTTCATGAGGTCTGTGGTGGCATTGGCTAAATGTCCTGGGGAGAAAATAGAAAAGGTCCCATTCATCTGACACCTGGTGCTTTTCCTTTCCCTTCCCCCACACAACTTGGAATAGGTCCCACTCAAATACTAGTCTGCGAAGTAACAATATCAATAGGCATAACTAGCAGACACTATGTCACTTCAGGCCAGGACATAGGGATGGATGAGACGCCTTCCTGCCGTAGGCTCAGGCTAGTGGGAGAGACAGACCCTTAAGAGACATTGCATGGCGAAACTCTAATGAAGAATGAATGGATGCTGTGGGACCCAGAGGGCCACCTGTCTAGAGCATAAGGTATCAAGAAACCTCAAGGAGGATGAGACTCTGGGGGATGAGTAGGAGTTTGGCCAGAAATGAATATCACCCTAAACCTGGACAAGCTCCTATTTCAGTTACATTTCCCCACCCCTTTCTGTAGTGAAGAAACAAGTTCAAAGAGGCTAAATAACATAACATACTAGTAAACAACAAGTGGAGATTTTGAAGCTGAATCTGTCTGATTCTCAGTCTGGTGCTCACTCACTGTAACCTACAAGGAAAAGCTTGTTCAGTTAAACAAATGAAAAATCATAAGAGAGCTTGGTATCCACTTCTAGTGAGGGAACTTCCCTGAAGATATAGGGACACACTGACCATGTTTTCTGGGAAAACTGGCTTTTTAAAGATGCCAAAAAGGCCAGAGTGATGGAACATGGGTCAGTGATGGAACTCAAGGCAGCACCATGAGAATTATTCTTAATGGGTGAGAGAAACTGTCCTATAATCTACCTTAAAAAGTCTAACTGTGAGCCGTAGGTTTTACAAGAGGAGGTGGAAAGATTAAGTGGGATAAGATCCTGTGTGGGAACAGTTTACATGTGTGGGGTAGAATTTCTCCAGAATTCTTAGCCAGTGAGCCTGAGACATAGTGGGTCAGGTGGTGTGCAAACCTGACCTGCCCTCTCCTCTGAGCCCCAAGTCCATTTGGACATCTCTTGGGCTCCTCAAACTCATTCTCACCCACCCAACCCCATCAGATTCTCTGCTCCACCTCCTCCTTGTTTGCATACTCCCCAGACTGAAGCACTAAGCCAAGCCAGATGCCTGGGTGTGCACGTGTGCTAAGTCACTTCAATCTTGTTTGACTCCTTGCAACCCAATGGACCATAGCCTGCCAGGCTCCTCTGTCCATGGGGCTCTTTAGGCAAGAATACTAGAGTGGGTGGCCATGCCCTCCTCCAGGGGATCTTCCTGACCCAGGGATCGAACCTGCATCGCTTATGTCTCCTGCATTGGCAGGTGGGTTCTTTATCACTAGCACTACCTGGGAAGCTCAGATGACTGGGGGTTGTCCTCAACTCTGCCTTCTCCTTCCTCCCCAAACCAAATCTGTCACAGTTTCCGTTGATTTTCCTATTTAATCTTTCTCACATTTAACTTCTCCCTTTCATTTTTCTGACTCTCCTTTAATTCAGGCCCCCCTTCCCCCACTGACATCTTTCCTGGATGCTGTGACCTACCCCCGGTCACCTGTACTCTTTCCCCTCCAAGCCCTTCTTCCTGGTTCTGCCAGAGAGATCCTCCTCAGACACACACCTGACTATGGCACTCCAGCTGAAAACTCATCTACTGCTCCTCACTGCCCTCGGAAAATGGTCAAGCTCTTCAACTTGCCTTAAAAGATGCAGCAGGATCACCCCCTCTTCCCTTACCAACTCCATCTTCTTCCACTGAGTTCCCCCAACTGCCTCTGTCCCCGTATGGTAACATTTCAACCCCTCCAAATGCTTGATACTCCAGGAATGTCCAGATCATTCCAAACCTCTAGGCCTTTGCTCTGACTGCTTCTTCTTCCTGGAAGGGCCTTCTCCTGTATTCCTGAAACTCCCTTTCCAGATCCAGCTCAAGATTACCTCTTCTATGAAGCCCTTTCTGATCCTCTTGGAGGTCTCTTTGTCCTCCAGCGTATGCTGTACAGATTTCCACCAGAGAATCCAAGCACATTAATTAGCTGCCAATGCACAAATCTATTCACATTGCAGTCTATGTGAAAAGTGCCCCTGGATTTGTGCAGTGCACAACATGTACTGCTGTACATGGAGATTTTGATGCCAATGTACTAATCTCTGGATGTACGTGTCCTCCACTGGAATCTGAGTCTCTGGGGAGCAATGAATATATCTGATTCATCTCTGTTCCCTTAAAACTCAGCACAGGCCTGGCACAGAATAGTAGTTTATGAATGAATGAATGGTATAGAATGAGAAAATAAATGAGTGACTGCAATTGTTCAGCTTCTGCCCTCTGAGGTTTCACTGTCCACCATCCCATCTCCTGGCTTGATAGCAGCAAGCACACTTCCCAGATCTTTCAGCTATGGGGCTATATTAAGTCTCATTGATGTTTTATGAGTTTGAAGTTCAAGGACAGCATCTTCTCCTCTTGCCAGTCACCCAGGGCTGCCCATGTGGCTTTCTTTAGACCCCAGGAGGGCAGACTAGGCCAAGGAAAGACATTTGACTAATTGGGATGGGGGAGGGGTCACTGCAGAATGACTTCTGCATCCTGTGAGGTCCTTCCTCTCTCCCTCAGCTGGGCTGGAGCCTTGAGATCCTTTCTGCACCCCAGTGCCTTCTAGGTACCTTCAAATAACTCAGGACAGGATAGGGGAGCACCTCTATCTTTCAGAAGCACTTAGGAACTCCTTCCACCTAGTCCAGACCAGCATCATTGCTTACCTAGATGACAGTCAGGGCCCTTTAACTGTCCCACCCACTCTTCTTTCTGTTGAATGATTTTTATAAAATGCAAATCTGATCCTGTCACTTTCCACCACTGTTTCTCTGCTGCTCTTCAGATAAAATTCCAATTCCGCCAGTCCTACTCCCTAGATTCACACCAGGACCACACCTACCCCCATTGGGTTATATACATCAACCCCGTTAAGTGTCCTTTGGTTTCACACCATGCCCTCTCTTATCCCTTCACCCAAAAGGATTCTCTCTTTTACTTCCCTTTCCAGTTCCTGGTCATCCTTGAATATTGCTGCCTTCCAGAAGCCCTCCACGACCCCAGGGACTGGGATGGGCATCTTCTTCAGCCCTAACCTCTGTGTTCCCTGATCAGAACACTGACTGGTACTAGAAAAGAAAAATTTAAATCAATTAGTCCTGAACAGACTATACATGCATACTTGCTTAAGAATTCAAGCAATATTAAAGAATGTACAGAGAAAAGTAAATCTTTCTTCTCTCAATCTGCAGTCCCTTAGTCCTGCTCCCTTAATCTTCTCATGCATCCTTCCAGAAATATACTTTGTGTTTGCAAGCACTTGTGTAGCCACTGGACCCCCTTTTACATATATAAATGATAGTGCATCAGATGCTTCACTTTCTTCCTCTTTACTGATATGTCTTAGAGAGCATTCCATATGCCTATTATTTTTTAACAGCTGCACAATATTCCATTGTTTGTGAGAAATAGAATTTATCTACCTAATCCCCAAATCATGGACAACAAGGTTATTTCTCCGATGACTCAGTGGGTAAATAAACTGCCTGCCAATGCAGGAGACACAGGAGACTCGGGTTCGATCCCTGGGTTGGGAAGATCCCCTGAAGAAGGAAATGGCAAACTTGTCCAGTATTCTTGCCTGGAAAATTCCATTGACAGAGGAGCTTGGGGGGCTATAGTCCATAGGGTCACAAAGAGTCGGACATGACTAAGCACGCATACACATTCACGCATTCATTTCCCCAGATCATGGACAACTAGGTTATCTCCAGCTTCTTGCTATTAGCTCCTATGCAGCAATGCATATCTTTGTACATATTTCTTTGGCTCACACATCCAACTGTCATTGCAGGACACTCTCCAAAGGTGTGGGCCTTTTAATATTCGATACAGTGTGCCAGACTGCTCTCCTGAGAGGTTGTTCAATGTACTTAGTCCTGCATTGTAATTTCCTGGTCATCTGTCTTTCTGCTTCCAGGAAACTATGACCCTGGGAGGGTAGAAGCTGTGACATTCTCTTTCTGTCTGCAGCCCCCCATCCAAGGCCTGAGTCATAGAAGACCTTAAAAATGTTGTTGATTCACTGGGGACAGGACAATATAGACACATCCTGGGTCTTGTTCAGGGGCACTCTAAAAGGATGAAATCAAGTTCCACAACCTGCTTCACCTTCAGACATGAGCCTTGTTTCCTTGAGAGGAAGTGACCATTTACCAAGCATCTATTTACTTAGGCTCGTCACACTTCCTCTGTGTATAGGACACCATGGTGTCTGCATACAGCCTGGACCAAAGTCTGTAAACAGTTGTTGATGGATGATCTGATTTCATCCAACCTTTATTTACTGAGTACTGAAAAAAAAGAAAAAAAGAAAGGATAACATAGGCTATGGGCACATTCAAGCTGGCAGTTATGACAATACTGGGTGATGGACGAATCAGAAATCAGAGACTCCACTGGGGGCCTTTCAATATCTGGGCAGTCATCTTTGGTGATGCCAGCCCTAATGCCACTCAATGCCCTGGGTTGCCAATCCCAGGTGTCTGGGGCTGGGATGCCTTTGGAGAGGTGTCCAAGCTCCCATGGACAGACAAGCCTCTGGGGCGACCTATAGCCTAATAGCCTCTGTATGGGATAGCAGGACAAGAGGAGGGGGCAGGAGAGGGGGACAAGAAAGAGGGACTTTCTTGTCCAGAGATGGAGAGAGATGTTCAGTTCAAAACAGGGTGAGTGAGATGGAAAGCCAGAAAGAGAGAGAGACAGACCCAGAGTGAGAGATAGAGAACTGAGCAGAGAAACAGACACAGGGATGGAGAGAGATATCCACGGGGAAGAGGAGAGAAGGAGTAAAAAGAGGAAAAATAAAAGGAAGAAAGTGAGTAAGACACAGAAATAGGAGGAAGAGGAGGAGGAGCGAGGATTGGGTTTATAGGGAGGAGGAGGGCTAAGCCAACGTTACCGGAGGGTCCGGTGGCCCCACCCCCGAGCCCGGCACTCACTGCGGATCTCGGCCGTGGCGTACTTGGGGATCATGGAGTCGGTGGTGAGCTCGGGGTGCAGAATGCAGCCGTGCGTGTAGGCGTCCATGGGCAGCGCGTCTAGCAGCTCGCGGTACTGCAGCACCCGCGCGTGCTGGGGGCTGCCCGCCTCCGGCATTAGCGCCACCACGTGCTCTGCGGGGCACAGTGCGGGGCTGGGGAGGGGATGGAGGGCCCAGTGTTGGGCCTCCCGCCCCCCTGCTTCAGAGAGGCCAGCCTCTGGCACCACACCCCCCAACCGCAGCATCCTGGAACCACGAATTATCCAGCGGTCTGGTGCCCACTCCCTCTCCTTGACTTCCCAGGTAATGCTAGTGGTAAAGAACCTGCCTGCGAATACAGGAGATATTAGAGATGCTGGTTCAATCCCTGGGTCAGGAAGATTCCCTGGAGGAGGGCATGGTAACCCACCCCAGTATTCTTGCCTGGAGAATCCCACGAACAGAGGAGTCTGGCCGGCTACAGTCAATGGGGTCATACAGAGTCGGACATGACTGAGTGACTAACACTTTCTTGGGCCCACCCTCTTTCCTTGACTCGAGATAGAGTCCTTACCAGGCTAACACGGGATCCCAGTGTGGTCCTGCCTGCCTACCTCTCTTCAAGGGAGCCCTACCAGACTGTCCTTCAAGGGACAGCTCCTCAGCTGCCGGGGCTTGTTTCCAGGTGGGGGTCTAGGCCTAGTGTTGCCAGACTTGGCGAGAAGTTGGAATCCTGGATGTTTGAAACCGAAACATCCTTGGTTTTTAAATGTTGGCAACTAATTCATATTAAAAAAAAACAAAACAAAACACTGCGCATCTGGGCCTGCCTCTGCCATGGGGACTGAACTCCTGAACTTGAGCAGGGCCAGAGGGAGGGAAGGAGACAGGGAGGGGGCGGAGGAGGACTTTGGGGCGTTCTGAGGCGCTGGGCCCTGCTCACCTCTAGAAAGTTCTCAGATATGTGAGCCTGTCTCCAGGGTCCCCGAGAGTCTGTTGGTCCTGACAATGCTTACAGGGTTTCAGGGTCCTGCCCGAGCCCTGGCCTCTCTGGGAGATCTGGGTCCTGTCTGTGGGGACTTCGAAGGGGGTCTGGGCCCTGCTCGAGCCTGGGGGGGCTCCGGAGATTCTGCAGCCAAGTCTGTGACTCCTGAGTTCCCGGGAGGAGGCTACAGCCCCAGTGCTCCAACTGGGAGTCCCCGGGGATCTGCGGGTCCTGGGGGTGCGGTATCTGAGCCCGGCCTGTAGCCCATGGTTCCTTGTCGGGGAGACCAGGCCTGGGTCGGGGGTGGCGGGGGTGGGGGTGGGTCCCCAGGCTTTCCAAGCTTCCGGGGTGCTGTCTGGGCCTGCGCGGCCGCCGTACCTCCCGTGAACGTGCGCTCCACGTAGTCGATGATCTGGTCGTAGTCGCTGATGATGTTGTCGCGGTGGATGATGACGGGCACCTCCTCGCCCAGGTTGAGCCGCATGAACCAGGGCTCCTTGTGCTCGCTCTGCGGCAGGCTCACGTCCCGCTCCTCACACGCCAGGCCCTTCTCAGCGATCACCAGCCGCACCTGCGGGCGCCAGGGTCAGAGCGGGGAAGGCGGGCGGACACACGGGGACCCTCTGCCCCGGTGGGGCGGGGCGTGCGGGAAGAGGGGTCAGAGGTCACACACCGGAGGGGACACTGTTGCTGGAACCCATTCCTGGGCCCCTGGGGCACAGGAGGGGGTGGGGTACCTCCCGGGGGCCTGGTGCCTGGTGGAGGGAGGAAGACAGCTCTGCCCTGGGGACCAGGGGCAGTGCTATGGTTAAGGAGCTGGGTGTTATAGTTGGAAGTAGCTGGGATAGGATTTCTGGCTCTGCTGTGTGAATTTGGGCAAATTCCTTACACTTTCTGGGCTTCAGGGTTTTTTGTTTTTTTTTTCTCAGAATTGAAGTATTAACAATAGTACCAACACAGTGTCTGGTACATAGAAAGCGCTTAATTCATAATTCTCATTATCAGGATTGGACTCTCAGCCTGGTCTCCAAATGTGAATCTGGCCAGGAAATTTGCAGAATTTCTCATCATCATCATAATCAAGAGCAAAATTTCTCAAATGATTTGAGAAATCTAAAGTGAGGTGAAAAGAATTTGCTGACATCAGCCTAGCCCTTTATTGTCCCCAAACACCTTCCTATCTGGTCGTCGGATGCTCACAGCAGCCTTCCATAGCTGGGCAGAGTAGGGACCATCTCCCTGTTTTTCTTGATGAGAAAATTGCCCAGAGAGGGCAACTAACTTACTCAAAGCCACACAGCCATTTTGGCAGTAGACCTAAAACTAGAAAGTTCCTGACTCCCAGACTAGTGTTCTCTGCCCCAGGGGCTCCTTCCAGGGAGTCCTGGACCTGCCCTCTCCAGAGTCTTTCTCTAAGGTTCAGAGGGTCCCAGACTGGAGCTGGTAGATGCTAATGGAGAGTTTTGAGGCTAGCTTGCTCCTGATCCAGCCCAACAGTTCTGAGTTGGGAGATGGTTAATAATCACCTAGTCCAACTGTCCCCTCCCTGTGAACTGAGACTCAGAGAGAAAGCTGGCCTTGTCCAAGGTCCCCCAGCAAAAAGATGGCAAGATCCACACCTACAAGCTCTTCCTACTTCTGACTCCAGCCCAGGAGAAAGAGAAGGCATCTGGAGAGAGGCACAGGTCTCTTCTGGTAAAGCATTGATGACCCCCATCCATAGCTAGGTGGTATCTCCTGATCCTGGGTGTCCCAAGTCTTCCTCCCAGATGCCAAGAGGTAAGCTCCCAGAAGAGGCAACATGGTGTTATGGTCAAAACACTGAGCTGCTTGCCAGACTGTGCCAATTCAAGTCCCAGCTCTAGCATTTAATTGCTGGACGGCTTGGCTTTACAAGTAGCTCTCCATCTGTGTGCCTCAGTTTCCTCACCTGTTCAATGGAAGTCTCACGAGTAATTTCCTCAGAGGGTTGTTGTGAAGATTAGATAAATTAGTCCCTGTGGAACAGTGCCTGGCATATGGTAGGGGTAATGTGTGTCTTGGCTCCTTGAATTAGACTAGGTTTTGGAGGCAGACAGACCTGAACTTGAAGCCTGACTCTGCTGCTTATTTGCTATGTGACTTTGGGCAAGTCGCTTGACTTCTCTGATCCCTAGCTTCTGTGAAATGAGGAATGTATTCTACTCCTTCAAGGCTGGCAAAAGGTTGAGGTGGAATGACGGGGATAAAGTGCCAGTGTGGGAGGTTAATACATGGGTTCCAAAATCACTGTTAGTGCCCCCCCCCCCCACACACAGACTGGCCTGCCCGGCACTCCTGGCTGATGTCTTAGAGTACTTCATGCCCCACCCTCACAGCTGACATGAACAACCCCTTCTGTGTGCTGGACTGTGGGGAGGGAGAGGTAGACAGCCCTTGAGCCCCTAGCCCTCACCCAGATTCATTTGCGGCAGCAGCCAAAAGCAGGCCCTGCGGGTGGGATGGGGAGGCAGGGACTCAGGTTGTCAGCCTGGCTCTGCCACAGCAATGCTGTGTGACCTTAGAACTACTGCTGCCCCTCTCTGAACCTCCTTTTAATTGTTAGTAAAATGAAAGGGTGAACTCTGTGTTCTCAGAGTGCCCTATGGCCCTGCTTTGAGCTGATGCTACATCAGATCCTGCGGGAGACAGGGCTGGCTCTGCCCTCCTCAGCAGAGGGTGGGAACTGCTGGTTCTAAGGTGGGGAGGGGACTGCGGCAGAGGGAGCGCCAGGGTGGCCTTTGTTAGATCTAGCCGTGTGAGTGTGTGTGCGTGTGTCTGACTGGCAGCTGTGTAAGGGAGCAAATGTCTGTGCATGTGTGTGCACGAGTGTGCGTGGGTATGGATACAAATAAGTGTGAGCATCCAGTCTTGTGTGAGCATGTGTACATGAGTGTGGATGAGTGTGTGTGCCCATGTGTATATGTGTAAGTGTGAGTGGACACGAAGGAAAGCATTTATATGTGTATCTTTGAGCTCATGGGTGGTGCCCGTGCCCTGTAGGAGCTTCAGGGCAGTCGAAGCTGGAGTTCAGCTGGAACCCAACCAACCCATTCCCCTCCAGCCCATCCTGGCAGGCTCCGCCGGGCCATCCAGCCTCTGGGTCAGGCTGGGATCTCTGGATGTATGGAAACAGAAGCTAAATCAGGCCTTTGCCCTTGGCAGGTCCAGACATTTGACGGTGCATCCTGGTAGGGTATCTGCTCCCAGGGCTCTGCCCTTCAACTTCAGTGAGGATGCCTAGGGTGGGACTCCTGCCTGGGAAGGGGACTACTTTTAGAGGAATGACAGTCCTGCTTGGAGCTGCTTCAGGGTCACGCTGGCAAGCAGCCAAGGAGACTTTCTCCTTTAGCTGTGCTGCAGGCCACAGCCATGTGCCATTCTGCGGGGGAGGAGAGTGTGGGAGGAAGCCAGGCCCGGGGGAAGGGCATGCAGCCATCAAGGCCATCTGCCATCTCCACCTCTTGGAGGCTGGGTCAGACTTAGGTGGTCACCACTCAGTGTGACCAGGCATCAGCCATCTCTGGGCAAACTGTCTCCCCTGTGGGTGCCTGGAATTCACCTGCTGGTGCCTCACTGTCATGGTTAGGCACTGTCCCCCCTCACCCAGGCCCTTGAACAAATGGTGATGGGCTGGGTTGGTGTCTCTGTCCAGCCACTTAGCTGCTGTGTGACTTTGTAAAAGACACTTGGAGTCTCTGAACCTTAGTTTATTTGCCTCAAATACTTTTTTGAAAAAATTAATAAGCTTTATTTCTTAGAGCAGTTTTAGGCTTACAGAATCAAATGCCTTTTAATATAACATCGTAAAGCTTACACATGAGCCCTTTTTCAACACTTATTTACTGAATGCTTACTCTGTGCCAGGGCTTGTTCTAAGTGCTCGAAACTCAGCAGGGGACAAAACAAAGGTAACCGCCCCCGGGGAGCTGACATTCTATCGGGTGCAGACAGAAGACGAGCAGTTAGAATGAGATAGTGTGGCAAAAGATAGTTCATTGGGGAAAAAAGGAAAAAAGTAGAGCCAGGTAAGGAGAATTGGGGGTCCAGGGCACTTAAAATAGGGTGATCCAGGGGCTTCCCTGGTGGTCCAGTGGTTAACAATCCTCCTACCAGTGCAGGGGATACAGGTTCGATCCCTGGATGGGGAACTAAGATCCCACATGCCGTGGGGCAACGAAGCCCACACGCCACAACTAGAGTGCCTGTGTCGAAACTACTGTGCCTGCCTTCAGTAGAGTCAGTGCTCTGCAACAAGAAAGAAGCCGGGGCATCACAGCTGGAGAGGCCCACGCACTGTAACGAAGACCCAGGGCAGCCCAAATAAAAAACAATAGAGTGATCCATCAGGGCAGGCCTCTCTGAGAAGGTGACACTTGAGCAAAGAACAAAGTGAAGGGGTAGTTCAGTGATCTGAGGAAGAGAGTTCCAGGCAGAGGGGACAGCCCGTGCAAAGGCCCTGAGGTGGAGATGTCTGAAATTTTTGAGAAATGGTGAGATGGCCAGGGTGACTGGAGCAGGATGTATGGGAGAGGGAGGAGAGGGGATCAGGAAGAGTCGTGCACAGGGGTTTTTAATGGAGATTCCTAGACCCAGGGGTCTATGAATAAAATCAGGGAGTCCTTGAACTAGGATGGGAAAATTACAGGTTTATTTTCAGTCATCTCAGGCTGACACTTAGCACTCTCTTCAATTATGAGTGTAGGCGACAAAGCATGGTCGTGTCAGCAGTGCCTGCAATATTGTCACCACTAGGAATCAGGTACTGTCATCCCTTCACAGTTGCCGCAGTTAGAACTGTCATGACTTCGGCATTACAGCAGTCATCAGTCCTGCCACTCAATCGTGTGATATGGGGGGTTAATACAGAAACACGTATTATTATGTAATAAATTTGTTTTGGAAAATATGTCAATAGCTGTGCTTTGGTAGGACTGGTTTTCCTTCTAATCTAATTCTCCTTTGTATTGATGTTACTCAGTGAAAAACACTATTCTGAGAAAAGTTCACAGGCTTCCCCCGATTGATGAGGGTTCCACGACCAGGCAAGGTTAGATCCTGCAGGAGGGCCTGAGGTCATTATGACAACTCTGGCTTTTTCCCAGACGGACTTGGGAGCCACTGCAGACTTCTGAGCAGAGGAGTGGTGGGCTGTGCAGTCCTCGCCTGTGGAACTCCTGGGAGTGGGGGTGGAGGTGGTCCATGGCCACATGGCCAAGGGCAGCAGGGACAGGGCTGGGCTGCCAGTGCCCAAGAGCTTGAAATGCAAGGCCAGAGGGGCAGGTAGAGGCTATTTACCTGCCTTCTTCCATGTCTGGGAGGGCCCTCTGGGAACTGCTGTGCATACAGGCAGGGCCCTTTAGGACTGATGGGAAAGAAGGCAATGCTAAGCTGCTGCTGCGTACCTGACACTTAACACATGTCCATGTCCTCTGAATCCCCCAGAAATCCTGCAGAGCCAAATGCAAATGTCCCCCTTTCCAGAGGAGGATATAGAGGCATAGAGAGGTGAAGTGACTTGTCCAAGGTCACACAGCCGGTGAGCACCCAAGATGAAACCAGAAGCCAGGACCATCTGACTGCACAGCCCAAGAGTTTTCTGCCAGGCTACCCTGCCTCTAGAACCCACCAAGGGCACCTGGGCAAGAAGAAGGCCCTGGTAGGAGAGGCAGGAGAATGCCTTGGTCAGAGGCTTGGTCACAAATGGGATTGCAGTGGGTGGTCCCATCCTTGACTTAGGGGACAACTTAGCCCTGAGCTCATCCTGAATAATACTCAGGAGGCTTCCTGGGGAAATGGTGATGGGAGGTGCCACCCCCAACTTCCTGTCCAGTCCTGGACACTGGGGCTTGGCTCCTGAGGTTCTGGGGGAGGAGGAGATCCTGGCATCTGGAAGTGGGTCTGACTCATTCCCAAATCCCCAGCAACTTTATCGAGCTTGGCATGCAGTAGGTGTTCAGCACACATGTATATAATTTATGGACGAGTCCCCGCGTGACCTTGGTTAACTCCATCTCCTCCTTACCTAACACTTTAGTGATATCATTATCAACAGAGCCCTGGTCTCGTGCCAGGCACTGCTCTCAGCACTTTTTGTGCATCATCTCATTTCACCATCACAAATAGCCCTCTGTAGAAGGTACTGCCATTAGCTCCATTTTACAGATTATAAAACTGAGGCTTTGGGGGAGGCAAAATGACCTGCCAAAAACTCCATGGTGAATTATTGGGGAAGATGGCTCTCCTGCTGGGGACTGTCTGGCCTCAGAGTCTGTACTTTAAACTCGGAGCTACTCAAAGGAGAGTCAGTGGACTAACTTCATCAGCATCACCTGGTAGTCTGTTAGGACGCAGCATCTTTGACCCCACTCCAGATCTACTGAATCAAAATCTCTGAGGTGGGACCCAGTGTTCTGTGTTTGAAAGAGTAATGTATGCTCACCTGTGACTAGTGCCAGTGTAGAGCAGGACTTAGCGACTGAACAAGTGTAAAACTATAAGCTATAACACCTTTTCAACAACGCTCTCAGCAACCCTGAGAAGGGGCTGCAATTAGAGGAAATAGCTATAATTGTTATTATCATCCCATTTTCCAGATGATGAAAACTGAGCTTGAACCCCAAAATCAAACCAAAGACTGGTTCCAAGGCCATTTCTCTCTAAGGCATCTATTTCTCCATCTGGGAAATACGTGAGTGGAACAGAAGGATCTTCCAGGGAGAAGTGGAAGGGTCAGGCAATGGGTGACCCGTAGGCTCCACCAGGACCCGGCTGCTGGGACCTGGCCATGGTGCTGAATTTGTGCCTCATAGGGAGGACAGCCCAGGGTTGGAGATTGCGCCCCTAGAGGTGCCCGGGTCTTACAGGCACGGTGTTCGGACCTCACCCCCAGAAAGCGGGAACCCCGATAACTTAACACCGGCCTGGATTCCCAACCACCTTCCTGCTCCCCTGAGTCTGAGAGAGGGCCGTGGGGTTGTCTGTGCCTTTAAGAGCCGCAAACACAGATCTTATGGGCCGAGCTGAGGTTTGGGGAGATGGGTTAACTCGTAGCTTCTCAGCTCAAAATTAGGGGGGATAAGGGGAGGGCTAGGGTCAGACCCTTCAAACCCCAGTCAGAAGACGGCCCCCGGGCGGACAGAGAGGGAGGGAAGCTTTGACCCGAGGCCTGTGGTATCGGGATAGCAGCGCAGAGGGCAGGCCTGCGATGGGACTGGGGCTGGAGGCTGGACCCCAGGAAGCTCTCCTCCCCCTCCCCGCAGCAGCCGCCCCCTCCAACAGGCCGCCTTCCCAGCAGTGCCCATTCCCTTCCTCTTGCCTTTGTCTCTCTTCTCAGCCCTCCAACAGATTGGGTCTTTCTGGGAGGGAAAGAGGCAGAATGTCTGTGCCTAGGATGGGAGACGGTGCTCCTGGGGCCCAAGACAAAGCCAGTCCCCGGAGGGCAGCCCAGCGTCCCCCGTCCTCCAGGCCCCCTCGTCCTCCAGGCCCCCCCCCCCCAACCCCAGATTCTACCCTCCAGTCTCTGAGCAGATCTTCAGATCTTTAAACCCTCCCGGGTCCCCTCCCCCAGGTCTCCTAGCCGCGGGGCGCATCGGGTTCCCCGGCTCCCTCCTGGCTACCTTCTGCGAGCTGAAGGACTGGGTCCAGTGGTACAGAACCAGGCTCTCCTTGGGCCAATGGGCGTGGCTGGCCGCTTCGGGTGCGTCGGGAGCCTCTGCCGGCTTCGCAGCATCGCTCTCCAGCGCCGAGATGGGCCACCAGCTGCAGTTGGTGGGGGTCAGGTTGTTGGGGGTCGCCATGACAGCCCGAAATCCGAGGGAGGAAAGCAGGAGGCTTCGGCGGCGGCGGCTCTCTCTCGCCCAGCATCACATGGCCTCGCGAGCCTGCCCCTCTCCTTCGCTCGCGCGCTCCCTCCCTTCCCCGTGAATGTCATTACTCACTGGGCGCAGGGGGAGGGGCGAGGGGATCCCGGGAGCTCACTCCCTCCTCCTCCCCTTGGCCCGCCCCTGGCCCGTGTCGGAAAAGCCGTCAGTCCTCGGTCAAGCTCGGTGGAAGGGCGCGAGGCGCCGTAGGAAAGTGGACCATGCCCCCAAGTAGCTCCAATCTGGCCAGTCACCTGCCGAAGATTCCACCATTGCAAACGCATTCTGCTTCTCAATCTTCTAAAAGGCAAATGGGACCGCTGGGATTATAGCAATCCATTCCTTTTATCAATTAAAGTCTGGAAATAGCTGGTTTCTCTTTGAAGCTGTTGTTTTCTAACTTTTCTCCAGAAGGACCTTTAAGGGTTAAAGGGAACACATTATGATCTATTGAACAAACACTTATATAGCACTTCTTGTGTGTCCAGACTCTTGTCCTAAAGGCTTTTCAACCATCCATTCATTTAACCATCACAATAATCCTATTAGCTTCATTTTATAAACAGAGGAGGAAACTGAGGCACAGAGGGTCTAGGTGACCTTGGGCAAGGTCACCTAGCTAGTAAGTGGTGGAGTTGAGATCCAAACCCAGGCTTAGCAGCTCCAGTCTCTGATTTTAGCCATAAGGTCATTATCTGACATTAATATAAAGGACAGCAGAGCAAGCATTTATCAACCCAAGTAATCTACATGCATCAGCTCATTTCATCTGCACAGTAATCATTTTTCCCAGGTGAGGGAGGTGAGGCTCAGAGGCATCAAGTCATTGGTCCAAGGTCACATCTTCACCCCAGAAGACTGAAGCATAACTAAAGAAGCCCTGTATTGGCTTTGCTGTCACATGATTTACCCTAAACATTCATGGGTGTGTGCATGCTAAGTCGCTTCAGTCGTGTCCAACTGTGTGACCCCATGGATGGTAGCCCACATCTCTTCTGTCCATGGAATTCTCCAGGCCAGAATACTGGAGTGGGTTGCCATGCCCTCCTCCAGGGGATCTTCCTGACCCTGGACTTGAACCCAAGTCTCTCACATCTCCTGCAATGGCAGGCGGGTTCTTTACCACTAGCACCACCTGAGAGGCCCAAAATTCATGGAACTTTACGTAAAGTTCCCTAATATATTCTTGCTTGCCTTGCTGTATTTTATTTATCATTGAGCAAATAGATGCAAATAGAAACGTTAGCTTCTCAGTTTGCCCTCTACTGCCCACCCTAGGTCATGCTACCAAGGGCCCTTGAGCCCATCACCCCCAGATCAGTTAGCATATCTTTGGTGGAACGAGTGTCCTTTCTTCTACCAGATAACAACAGTTCTGTGGTCCGAGAGTTTCCTGTTTGTGTTGGTTGCCAAGAACCTTGAAACGATGTTCTAGTTGCCACATCAACCTCCCTGGTTCAGCAAAATCTCTCCCTCTCTTTTTAAAAAATTTACTTTATTTATTTATTTTTGGCTGTGTGGGGTCTTTGTTTCTGCTCTTGGGATTTCTCCAGTTGTGGCAAGTGGGGGCTACTCTCTAGTTGTGATGTGAGGACTTTTCATTGTGGTGGCTTCTCTTGTTGCAGAACGTGGACTCTAGAGCATACAGGCTTCAGTCATTGTAGCACACGGGCTTAGTTGTCCCAAGTAGGCGTGTGAAATCTTCCTGGACCAGGGATCGAACACCTGTCCTCTTCTTTGGCAGGTGGATTTTTAACCACTGGCTAACCAGAGAAGTTTAGCAAATTCTCTTTTTATGAAAGTTTTATTTCTTCCTCAAAATGTCTTGTTCACAGTTTAATTTTGCAAAGGACATGATGTGTCTTGGAAAATTCAAAAATCTGTGAATACAGGAGAGTAAGACCTTAGAAATCTGATAAGTGTGGAAAATCTGGGCCCCATCTGTATCTTTGACCTGAATGCATACAGAGAGCCTGACTCAGAGCAGTCACATTGAAATATGTATTATTTATCTCAATAAACATTAATATTAATCATGTACTCACTATGTGCAAAACACTTTTTGAGGCAAAGTAATAAGACAGACACTGGTTTGTTCTTTGCATTTTTCACTTAGCAATACATCTTGGAAAGACCTTCCTACTAGCACAGGTATAACCCATACTTTATAACAGTCCACGCTGTGTGGATGCAACATAAACTGATGAATATACGTGCTGTCTCCAGTCTTTTGTTATAAAAACAATGTAAATATCCACAGTAAATATCCTTATTCATATAAACTTATGCACATGTTTGAAGATAATCTACATGATAAATTTTAGAATTGGAATTGCTGGATCAAAAGTACGTCTTTGCCAAAGTTCCCTCTGAAGAGGCTGTACCAGTTTATGCATGCATGCTAAGTTGTTTCAGTTTCTTTGCAACCTCATGAACTGTAGCCCACCAGGCTCCTCTGTCCATGGGAGTCTCCAGGCAAGCATACTGGAGTGGGCCGCCATTCCCTTCTCCAGGGGATCTTCCCGACTCAGGAATGGAACCTTTGTCTACTGCATTGCAGGCAGATTCTTTATTGTCTGAGTGACTAGGGAAGCCCATACCAATTTACATTCCGCCACTAATGATCTATGAAACTGCCCATTTCTCTACACCCTTGACAACACAGCATACTTTGAAACCTTTTTTATGTTTTCTATGGGTGAAAATGATATCTTGTAGTTTTTATTTGCTTTTCTTTTTTGACTTTTATTATAAAAAATTCCAACATATGAAACAACAAAGAAAATAGCTCAATGAACACCCATCAATCAATCACCAAGACAGAATCATTGTTAAAATTTTACATTTGTTTAATTGGGGGGGGGGTGCAGTGAGGACTTGAAGTATTTTGAAATAAATTATATGATATTTTGAAATAAATTGTATGATATTTTGAAATAAATTGTATAATATTTCATTCATTAAATATTTCAGCATTACTTTACATCTAACCTAGGTCATTTTTAAACATCATTTTCACATTTAAAAGGTTAAAAATGAGATCCTAATATCTAGCTTAGACCGTAAGTCCCTTACATATGAATGAGTTCCATTCCAAGAGCATATTCATAAATCCAGTTTGTAAGTCTAACAAAGTTAGCCTAGGTACCCTATTAACACAATCGGCTATATACTGCTACACTATAAAAGGTTTATAGTATTTTTCACATATAAATAGCACATAAACAAACAAAAAATGAAGAAAACATTTTTAATCTTACCATACAGTGCCTTGAAAAGTAGTAGTACAATACAGTACTGTAATTCAGCACAGCGTCTGGCATATGGGGCTGGCATCAAGTGTATGGGCAAGAAGAGTTACTGACCAGAAGGAGGTGGGAGATGGTAGAGCTGAAGGACCAACAACAACAGGAGATGGAGGGCAAGCTGCAGTTTCACTCAGGCCTGAAGTCAATGACACAGGTTCTGGTTCTTCGCTGAGTTCAATTCTATCTACCTTTTTGAAAAAACAACCCAGTGATGTCTGGGTAGTAGCTCTCTTTTTCTCACCAGAGATGACACGGTAGCACCGGATTGCATTCTGAGTGGCGGCTGCAACCTACATGTTCATTCTATGTTCAGGTCCTATACCTCAAAAACTAACAATGCTTCCTCAAATAAAGAAAATCCTCTTGCCATTTCCTGCATTGTGGATCTCTTTGACTCTTCAGGGACTTTTTCCTCTTGCCTCTCTTTGTCCTTTCTTTGGGCCTCCGATTCCATCATTGGTAAGTTCCTCCTGTTGCATGGCAAGGGGTTCAGTGCAGCTGTCCTCTTGCAAATGTAGCTTGAAATAAAGATACCGTACTCTACAATACTGTACAGTAAAGTATGGAAAAGCGCAACCACTTGTAGGGGATTTACGCATGTGACAGTGTACACCAGACATATGAACTAGCTCATGTGATTGGACATGTGGATGCGTGTTTGAATACACTTTGAAAGTTTACAACTTGAAGGTTCATATGTAGGGGACTCACTGTATTTGAATTTCTCCAGCTGTACCAGAATGTCTTTATAGCTGCTTTCAATCAAGGATCTTGCAATGAGTTCTGTTTTAATTCTGTTACATCTCTTAAGTCTCTTAATCTAGAATGGTTCTCACCCACTCTCCCCCAACATTGACTCACAAAGAGACTGGACTGGTTGTCTTGTACAATGTCCCACTTTGGGATTTGCCTGATTGCAGCATCCTTTAACTTGTGGTGCGCCCCCACTTGCCCTGCCCCCTGGATTTCTTTAAACTAGTCAGTTCAGTCACTCAGTCGTGTCCGACTCTTTGCGACCCCGTGAATTGCAGCACGCCAGGCCTCCCTGTCCATCACAAACTCCTGGAGTTTACTCAAACTCATGCCCATTGAGTCGGTGATGCCATCCAGCCATCTCATCCTCTGTCGTCCCCTTCTCCTCCTGCCCCCAATCCCTCCCAGCATCAGGGTCTTTTCCGACGAGTCAACTCTTCGCATGAGGTGGCCAAAGTATTGGAGTTTCAGCTTCATCATCAGTCCTTCCAATGAACACCCAGGACTGATCTCCTTTAGGATGGACTGGTTGGATCTCCTTGCAGTCCAAGGGACTCTTAAGAGTCTTCTCCAACACCACAGTTCAAAAGCATCAATTTTTCAGCACTCAGCTTTCTTCACAGTCCAACTCTCACATCCATACATGACCACTGGAAAAACCATAGCCTTGACCAGACGGACCTTTGTTGGCAAAGTAATGTGTCTGGTTTTTAATATGCTGTCTAGGTTGGTCATAACTTTCCTTCCAAGGAGTAAGCATCTTTTAATTTCATGGCTGCAGTCACCATCTGCAGTGATTTTGGAGCCCAGAAAAATAAAGTCTGACACTGTTTCCACTGTCTCCCCATCTATTTCCCATGAGGTGATGAGACCAGATGCCATATCTTAGTTTTCTGAATGTTGAGCTTTAAGACAACTTTTTCACTCTCCTCTTTCACTTTCATCAAGAGGCTTTTTAGTTCCTCTTCACTTTCTGCCATAAGGGTGGTGTCATCTGCATATCTGAGGTTATTGATATTTCTCCCGGCAATCTTCATTCCAGCTTGTGCTTCTTCCAGCCCAGCGTTTCTCATGATGTACTCTGCATATAAGTTAAATAAGCAGGGTGACAATATACAGCCTTGACATACTCCTTTTCCTATTTGGAACCAGTCTGTTGTTCCATGTCCAGTTCTAACTGTTGCTTCCTGACCTGCATACAGGTTTCTCAAGAGGCAGGTCAGGTGGTTTGGTATTCCCATCTCCTTCAGAATTTTCCACAGTTTATTGTGATCCACACAGTCGAAGGCTTTGGCATAGTCAATAAAGCAGAAATAGATGTTTTTCTGGAACTCTCTTGCTTTTTCAATGATCCAGTGGATATTGGCAATTTGATCTCTGGTTCCTCTGCCTTTTCTAAAACCAGCTTGAACATCTGGAAGTTCTCGGTTCACGTATTGCTAAAGCCTGGCTTGGAGAATTTTGAGCATTACTTTACTAGCGTGTGCGATGAGTGCAATTATGCGGTAGTTTGAGCATTCTT
Source organism: Cervus elaphus (assembly GCF_910594005.1). Classification (NCBI taxonomy): domain Eukaryota; kingdom Metazoa; phylum Chordata; class Mammalia; order Artiodactyla; family Cervidae; genus Cervus; species Cervus elaphus. Next base: position 71,940,606 of record NC_057837.1, on the reverse strand, counting down.
TGGGATTGCCTTTCTTAGGGATTGGAATGAAAATGGACCTTTTCCAGTCCTATGGCCACTGCTGAGTTTTTCCAAATTTGCTGGCATATTGAGGGCAGCAATTTCACAGCGTCACCTTTCAGGATTTGAAATAGCTCAACTGGAATTCCATCACATCCACTAGCTTTGTTCGTAGTGATGCTTTCTAAGGCCCACTTGACTTCACATTCCAGGATGTCTGGCTCTAGGTGAGTGATCACACCATTGTGATTATCTGGGTGATGAAGATCTTTTTTTTTTTTTTTTAGGATAGATTAGATTCAGGTTAAACATTTTGACATCAAGAATTTAATCAACAAGTCATGGGTGTTGCTGTTTGCTTTATCCTGTCTCGCACCAGGAAGTCCATGATGTCTTGCTGTCCCATTATTATTGATGCCAAGTCTGACTCCAGGGTAAGGTGGTGATCATGTCTCTCCCCAAATGTCTGTTTTTCCTCTTCCATCAGAACCTGGGGTATCCAGTTTCTTATCCATGGATGGTCCTTGACTGAGCCAATAATTGGAGGTTGAACCATGATTTTCTAATTTTGTCCTTTCACTTGCATTTCTCAGCTGGCATTCTTCATTTGAATTTCATTAATTATGAGTGGAGTTGACCATCCTCTCAAGTGTTTAAAAACCATTTAGATTTCTCTCCCAGTGAATTGTCTGTGTTTCCATGGGGACCTGGGCAATTATGGCACAGCGTGATGAGGGCTATGACCAGGGTAGGAACATGGGGTTGAGATAGAGCTGGGAAGGGACCATGGGTCTGCCCCACCTAGATGATGGACATGCCAGGGAAGGCTCTCAGGAGATGGAGGCTCCTGATATGGGTTCCTCCAAAGCAGACCTTGAGACAAGAATTGAAGGAGAAACAATTGATTTGGGTGATGAATTAAACCCTGGAGGCAAGGGGGGGAAATGAGACAGGAAAAGCAGCCAAAGAAGGTGTGTTATCAAGCAAGTTAGCACTGTGAATGTCTAGAGCTTAGTTTCCATGGGAAAATTCTGAGGCCATTGTAAAGTACCTTGGCATTATACACTAAAGGAAGAGAACTCTTGTAATTGTACACCAAGTCCAGTTCGTCATTGCTTAAATGTTTGTCCTTGGGGGAGAGTTAATTTCCCAGCATTTCAGGCCTGCCTTGAAGTTGGCAGAGTGGGCTCTAGTGACCACAAAAGCCCTCAGGCAACAAATGTGGGTGTTGCTAGCTGGGGTCAGCCAGCATGCACTGACATGGTACAAGTGAGGACCACTGGCTTCTGCAGGGATCTCTAAGCAGAGATTCTAAGGATGTGGAGACATGAGTCTGTTGAAGAGACGATGGGGAAAGGGATGCATGCTCCAGGCAGAGAGAGAGCAGCAGGTGCCAGAGCCCAGAGGTGAGAGTTAGGTGAGCCTGAGGGACCAATGGACTTTCATGTGGCTGCGGGCAGAGGTGAGAGGTGAGGCCGTGTCAGACCGGTTCAGCCACCTTTAGGACTTGTCACGTCAGGCCGAGGGCACAGGGGAGTCACTGGAGAGTTGGTTTTTAAATTTATTTTTGGCTGTTCTGGGTTTTTGTTGCTGCACACGGGCTTCCTCTAGTTGGAGAGAGCAGGGCTACTCTCTAGTTGAGGTTCGCAGGCTTCTCACTGCAGTGACTTCGCTTGCTGGCAGCGCACAGGCTCTAGGGCCTGCAGGCCTTCAGCAGTTTCGGCGCGTGCGCTCCAGAGCCCAGCTCAGTACTTGCGGCACACGGGCTTAGTTGCCTTATGGCATGTGAGATCCTCCCAGACCAGGGATTGAACCCATGTCCCCTACACTGGCAGGCAGATTCTTAACCCCTGGATCACCAGGGAAGCCCACCTGGAGAGTTGTGAGCAGGGAAGTAACATCAGTTTGGGTCCCAGAAATGTGGAAAAGCTCAAACTGTGCATACTGGCATGCCAATGGATTAATCCACATTGGAGGCTAGATGTTCCTTCCTCGCTAGTGATGGGACTCCTGTCCTTCTTCCATGACAACTAGGGATGGACTGGGCTTGAATGTGAGCTCAGGGCACAGTGAGATGGAGAGTCTTAGGGAAACATTTCACTTGGCCCCACTACTGGCAGATTCTAATGTATAATACATGTTTTTTTTAATAACAGCTCTGAGGGTTTTCCATGTGCCAGACACTGTGCTAAGCACTATATAGTCATTGTCTCAGTTGAGGTGATATTTTTGTCATTCTGATAACACAGATGAGGAAACTGATGCTCAGGAGGATGGAGTTATTATTAGGTCAAAGCCAGAAGCTAACAAACACCCAAGTCCATAGAAAATGGAATTATGATTGAGACAATTAAGGATTAAATATATGAGTAAATCCTTACAAGGGGACAATTTATATTCATTATACGAGGAAGGTTACAATTAAAAACAAGTTACAATGATATAAATTACTGTAAATTTTCTATTTAGCTTAGATTACTATAAATGTAAAAGGGAAAGAAAAAGCAGGTTAACAAAAAATTATGTAGAATTCAATTTTAATTTTAAAAATATATGAATCATGGAAGGATAGTCAATAAAAGTGGTTCTGTGGTTAGACTGGGGTGGGTGGAGACAGGCGCAAGAGAAAATGATGAGTGATTTTTTTTCCTTCTTAATTGGATTTTCTGGTTTTCCTACCATTATTGTCTGAATTTTGCATCCCCACAAAATTCATATGTTGAAGCCCTAACCCCCAGTGTGACCGTATTTGGAGGTGGGGCGTTTATTGAAATAATCAAAATACCTAATAGGACTGGTGTCTTTTAAGAGGAAGAAACACCAGATCTCTCTCTCTCTCCTCTCTCGAGCACCACGGAAAGGCCATCTGGGGACACAGTGAGAAGGTGACCTTTGACAAACCACAAGAGAGATCTCACCAGAAACCAACCCTGGCGGGACTTTGATCTTGGACTTTCAGCTCCCAGAACTGTGAGAAAGTACATTTCTATTGTTTAAGCCACCAATTTGTGATGCTTTGTTAAGGCAGCCAGAATAGATTAATACACCTACAACAGATTAATATACCTATATTTTCAAAAGAATTCGAAGTCAATTAAAAAAAAAGATACTACTGGATTTCCCTTTACTCCTGGAAGAAAAACTAGTCTTGGTTCCCACACTACAGGCTTCAAAGAGGAAGGAATTAACGTGGTCTGTGTCTGACTTTTTGCAACCCTATGGACTGTAGCCTGCCAGGCTCCTCTGTCCATGGGATTTTTTGGGCAAAAATACTGGAGTGGGTTGCCATTTCATACTCCAAGGGATCCTCCCCACCCAGGGACTGAACCCAGGGATCAAACCTGCATCTCCTGCATCAGCAGTCGGAGTCTTTACCACTGAGCCATCTGGAATCCCCTCTGTGTTCTGTAGCCAGACCCTTTACAGAAATCCCACAAGAAGAGTACTAATGTCCACACTTGACAAAAGGGAAAACAGGCTCAGCAAATATGAAATGCCGGACCTCACATCACTATCTAGGGGCCAGCCGAGCTCATGCTGGGCTCCAGGTCTACCTGATCCCCAGATACACCTGAGTTCTCTTCCCCTCCTGCCACTGTCTCCATGGAGCAAGTGCTGAAATGGTCACAGACATGGGTGGGATGGAGGTGGCCGACATCCTTCGGCCAGTAAGCATCAGTCAGGAGATTTTCCTTCCAACTTCTGGGCAGGATGAATGGTTCTCCTGAAAGTTATTAATAGATGTCACCTGAAGGAATTCACTGGGAAAAATCCTAACAGCAAATGATTCTAATGGCTACATTTATTACATCAGGAGCTGCTGACTCAGGAAGCTACAGGGATCAGAGAAATGCCATAAATGCCGTAAATATGAGGTTAACCAGGTATGAACCCACAGGGTGGGGTAGAGGCTGTGGTGAGTCATAGACCACAAGTCCCACCCTGTGGGGCCAGATGCGTCCTATACTGCCTTACGGGAATGCAAACCCAGCTGCCAGTTATTCTGGGTTTTCAAGAACCTGGAAATGCAGATGTTCATGGGAAATAGTTCAATTAAAATTTTTTTGGTAGATTAAAAAAAAAAAGCCACAGGGAAGGCATAACAAAATGACTTGTGAGTCAGAGTTAAACTCTCATACGGTTAGTTTGAAGCCTCTGTTTTTGATAATTTAATTTTGCCACAATCCTGGAGGCAGTGTGTTAGTTAATGTAGCACTAGCCACTGTAACAGCTAAACTGCCAAGTCATAGGGACTTTACGCAGTTGAAGTTTATTTTTTCACTCATATTGATCCAGTTAGCAGCAGGTGAGGAGAGAGGCAGGGAGTGCAGTCAATCTACCTCGGTGGCTTCAAAGATCACCCAGGCATTGACATCCAATGGGCATTGATCACTAACGGGCAGATAGTGAAGAGAGAAAACAGAAGACCAGATGAGCACCCCTCAGTCTGCCCACCTTCATTGGACAGAACGCTGTGGCCACCTCACTTGAACACAGATCAGAGCTGGGTTTGTAAGCCCCTGGCCTGTGACAGCCACTTTCCAACAACTCTATTCTGCAGACCCATCCACAGATCTTATCCATCCCTGCCTCAGGCAGTTATTATCATCTCTGGTTTATCAGTGGAGATCCAAATCCCAGAGAGGCAAATTGACCCATGAGAAGTCACATAGCCAGGAGCACTGTTTTTCTGACCCAACCGAGGGATCATTTTTCTACCTTAACCTTTCCCAAACTTGCCATCTAGTGAGCATCACTTGTTTAATATACAGATTCCTAGCCCTCATCCCAAACCCTGAACTGAATGTCTGGGGGGAGAATGTGGTAACCTGTACTTTCACTGAGAATCCCAGGATGCACCCCGGAATTGTCTGGGGAGCTTTGTGAAATGCTAATCTCTTGGTTCCAACCCCTAGAAATTCTCATTCAATTGGTCCATAGGGAGGGCCCCTGACATGGACCTGTTGTCAAGCTCTCAGGTGACTCTGATGTGCAGCCAAGACTCAGAAACACTGCCTCTGGTCCCCAGTCTAATGGAGCTGGGGGAGATTTACAAACTAAAGCGGCAAGAAAGAGGAAGGAAGGAAGGGAAGGAATGAGGGAGGAAGAAAGGGAGAGATATCACGTGATTCTCAATCTTCAGAATCAGCATTTAAAAAAAAAAACTTTTGGCCACACCGCATGTGAGATCTTAGTTCCCTAAACAGGGGATCAAACCCATGCACTCTGAAGTGGAAACATGGAGTCTTAACCACTGGACCACCAGGGAAGTCCCAGAATCAGCATTTAAAAAAAAACTCTTCAAATGATTCTAACATGCAATCCATGTTGCGACCTACTGAATAAATGGACCAGAAGATTCTGATTCAGTAGATTTGGCATAAGCCAAACTTTCTGTATTTTTAAAGTGGAGACTGTGATTCCACTGCCCTAGGGCTTTGCTACTCAAAGTCCGATCTGAAGTATCAGTGCATCACTGGGAACTTGTAAGAAGTGCAGACTCCCAGGCCCTACCCAGGACCTGCTAAATCAAAACCCACAATTTAACAAGACCCCTAGGAGATGAGCATGAATGGGGGAGGCACTGCTCTCAGGCTCACAAGCTTTTTGCCGGGAGGACAGCAGTTTAGTCCTTCAATCAGGGTCGGTCCAGCTTTTCTCCCATCTCCACTCACCCCCTTTTGAGGCTGCAGAACCTTTTCTAGTGTCACCAGCATAGTCTATCCTCAAAAGATAGACTGTTCTCAAAGGTCTGGGCCTTGCTGCCCCCATACCATGGGCATCTGTTCGTGGATACTTTGTTAGAAGGTCTGGGCATGCACACTGGTTGGTGACTCAACAGGGGGCTTGCAGGTGCCTCCAGCCAGAGCAGGACATCACAGATGTGAGGCATTGACTTGAGCACCAGATCGTGGGATTGGTTGCTTCACAGGAAGATCTCTTTACGGACTGCCCTGGTGGTCCAGGGAGTAAGAGTCCACATTTCCAATGTAGGTAAGCCTGAAGTTCAACCCCTGGTCAGGGAACTAGACCCCGCATGCCGAAACTAAGAGTTCACACGCCACAGCTAAAGATCCTGAGTGCTGAAACTAAGACCTGGTGCTTATAAATTAATTAAAGAAATATTTTTTAGAAAGAGGAAGACAATTTCTTTAGATCTGCAGGTTGGAGAAGGCAGACTTGTTTTGTGAGGTTCTGGGACCAACCAGAGTCATAGGGATGGAGGGTGCAGTTCAATAGAAGGAAAAGTTTCAAATGAGCAGGAAGGGCCTGAGTCAAGCAGAGGGAGCTTCTTGTTCCTGGAAGTTGAATGGCCTTCGTTCAGAGGCACCTAGATGCAACCTCTGGATTGGACGTGAGCTTGGGGGAGACCCCTGGTGGAGGCTGAAACATATAGTGCCCTAGAAGACAGGGAGGCTTGGTCAGGAAGTGAGAGGACCAAGATAAATTAGGGTTCCATTGTGCCCGTCAGTCATGAAGGCCATTTGGCTAAATATAAACTATTGTTGGTGCATGAAATAATTTCCCTGTGGGTCCCCGCTAGCATGAAAGCTCAGTGAGGACACTGGCTGGGCTGCTGGTGGGGTCCACGGCAGCTGACATACAGTCTGGCATATGAGAGCATCAGCCCAGTAAATGTTTGTTGATGTAAATGTAAATGGCTGAAAGTGAAAATGTTAAAATGGCTGAAAATAGGTTTAATCTTTTCTGTTTGTGAATGGTAATTTTTGTGCACTCCTTTTGTGTCCTTTAAAGCGTTTTTGTCAGGTGTTCCGATTGAGTTTTTCTTGTTTTCTCATTAAGTTCGAATTCTTTTTCATCTAGCCTCTCTCTACATGGTGTTCATTGTAAAGGTAAAACAACTGAAATATCCTAAATTGCCCATGAGAGGGAGTTTGCTAAATCATCGGTAGGGGGGCAGGGATTGGGGAGGGAACTTCCCTAGCGGTCCGGGGGTTAAGACTCCACACTGCTAATGCAGGGGGGCTTGGGTTTAATCCCTGGTCAGGGAACTAGATCCCAAATACCGAAAGTAAATATCTGGCATGCTACAGCAAAGATTGAAGATCCCACATGCTGCAACTGAGACCCAGCACAACTAAATAAATAAATATTTTAAAAAATTATTCCTGAACTCTCTTCCCCCAAAGGCTATTCACCAATACACATTAAAAACTTCCGAGCTGGAAGGATCCCAACAAGACATCAACAGCATGGTCTCTGGATGAATGATAGTATGAGTGTTCTCTAGGAATTCTCTATGAACTACTTTCTGCTTGGCTCTATCTTCTGACTTTTTCTGTTCTGAGTATCTGTTACTTTTGAGTAGGAAAAACTAGCCAACAGGAACTGGACCTGTTCTAAACTTGATTATCAACCTCTCATTTATTTTAGCCAGCTTTATCTAATTGACTGTATATTGTCACCCTGCTTATTTAACTTATATGCAGAGTACACCATGAGAAATGCTGAACTGGATGAAGCACAAGCTGAAATCAAGATTGCTGGGAGAAATATCAATAACCTCAGATATGCAGATGACACCATTCTTATGGCAGGAAGCGAACAAAAACTAAAGAGCCTCTTGATGAAAGTAAAAGAGGAGAGTGAAAAAGTTGGCTTAAAACTCAACTTTCAGAAAACTAAGATCATGGCATCCGGTCCCATCACTTCAAGCAAATAGATGGGGAAACAGTGGAAACAGTGGCAGACTTTATTTTTGGGGGCTCCAAAATCACTGCAGATGGTACTGCAGCCATGAAATTAAAAGATGCTTGCTCCTTGGGAGAAAAGCTATGACCAACCTAGACAGCATATTAAAAAGCAGAGACATTACTTTGCCAACAAAGGTCCATCTAGTCAAAGCTATGGTTTTTCCAGTAGTCTTATATGGATGTGAGAGTTGGACTATAAAGAAAGCTGAGCACCAAAGAAATGATGCTTTTGAACTGTGGTGTTGGAGAAGATTCTTGAGAGTCCCTTGGACTGCAAGGATATCTAACCAGTCCCTCCTAAAGGAAATCAGTCCTGAATATTCATTGGAAGGACTGATGCTGAAGCTGAAACTCCAATACTTTGGCCACCTGATGCGAAGAACTGACTCATTGGAAAAGACCCTGATGCTGGGAACGATTGAAGGCAGTGGGGAAGCCTGGCGTGGTGCAGTCCACGGGTTCTCAAAGAGTCAGACATGACTGAGCGACTGAACTGAACTGATCTAATTGACAATGTTTTTATTTGTGAAAATTGCACATTGGAAAAAAAAGTTAATGTTACCAATAACCAGTGAGCAAGGAAGCTGAGAGCCAAAGAAGTAAAGGGCTTTCTGTGCGCCAGAGAAGCAGCCGGTCGGGGCAGAACGCAGGCCCTGTCTCCCTCCCTCTCTCTTTCATTAAGTCACAATGCAGGGGTGTTTCAGGCATCCATCATCCATGGCTTCACAGGCTGGACATTCTGCTGCGTGGATGGTCTGCATGGATTCCAGAGACCAGGCAGAGTCCTTAGCCCAGGCAGCTTCTTTCGTCTGCCCTTTGCTGTGCTGTGCTTAGTCGCTCAGTCGTGTCCGACTCTTTGTGACCCCATGGACTGTAGCCCACCAGGCTCCTCTGTCCATGAGGATTCTCCAGCCAAGAATACTGGAGTGGGTTGCCATGTCTTCCTCCAGGGTATCTTCCCAACCCAGGTCTCCTGCACTGCAGGCAAATTCTTTACCGTCTGAGCTACCAGGGAAGCTCAAGAATACTGAAGTGGGTTGCCTATCCCTTCTCCAGGGGATCTCCCTGACCCAGAAATCGAACCGGGGTTTCCTGCATCGCAGGCGGACTCTTTACCAGCTGAGCTACCGGGGAAGCCCTCATCGGCCCTTACTTCCTGTAAAACCACAGCAGGCTGCAGAGCAAACGCACTGAACTGCTGACGGAAGTCCTGCCCACCCACCCAGCCCCAGGCCGGGAGCTGTCTGCCCACTTCATAAAGCTTTTTAAAAATGTGTTTAAAAAAAGCAAAATAAACAAACAAAAAAAATGTGTTTATTTTGGCCGCTGTGCACAGCATGCAGGATCTCAGTTCCCAGACCAGGGATGGAACTGGTGCCCCCTGCGTGGGAAGCCAGATTCCTAACCACTGGACCACCAGGAAGTCCTGTCTGCCCACGCTGAAAGTCTGCTTTTGGGAGATCTGCAAAGACTGAAGGCAGGCCTTTGTATTTCTGTCACCTGGGACGTTACCTGGGAGGATCCAGGTAATACTGACAAGTCCTCCAGGGGCATTTCCTCAAGGCTGGCTGTGGCTTGCTCTGAGCTAAGTGAAAGGAATGGGGCTCTTCTGTAAGGGTCCTTGGCATTTTGGGTTGGGCTTGGGATGGGGCTCTAGCCCTTTTTCCATTTGGGTAAGACCCAGTGGAGGTCAAAGCTAGTCAAAGCTATGGTTTTTCCAGTAGTCATGTATGGATGTGAGAGTAGGACCATAAGGAGATCAAATCAGTCAATCCTAAAGGAGATCAACCCTGAATATTCATTGGAAGGACTGATGCTGAGACAGAAGGTCCAATACCTGATGTGAAGAGCTAACTTACCGGAAAAGACCCTGATGCTGGGAAAGACTGAAGGCAAAAGGAAAAGGGGGTGACAGAGGATGAGATGGTTAGATAGCATCACCGATTCAATGGACATGAGTTTGAGCAAACTCTGGGAGTTAGTGAAGGACAGGGGAGCCTAGTGTGCTGCAGTCCATGGGATCATAAATAGTCAGATATTACTTAGCAACTGGAAAACAACGACAGTGGAGGGAACGTGAGAGTGTCCCTGCTGCATCAGAGCCCATGGCAGCAGCCCCAGGCTCTGCAGAAGCCCAGTAAAGGCTGACTATGCTGCCTGGGAGATACACGGGTGAGTGGATATCAGGTTTCACAGCTGAGAAAGGAGCTTGAGGATTTTTTTTTTTTTCCTGGCTTCTGGGCAGATGGGTGCATGGCAGGTGCTCTGGGGGCCCTAAGGTCAGCCTGGGATACATTTTGCCCTGGAGCCCTGGTCTGTGGTGAGGCGTGTCTCTCTGGGCTAAAATGATTCTTGGAGGCGGCTCCTAGGCCTGGGTGTCTGCTGGGAGATGGTGCTTTGGAAGAGCAATCAAGAAATTCTGAAGACAGAGGATGGGGGATTTGAACTTGAAATCCTGGCAGCTTTTCTGTTCTGAGCATCTATTACTTTTGAATAACAAAAACTAACCAATAGGAACTGGGCCTGTTCTGAACTCGATTTTCAATTTCTCATTTGTTTTAGCCAGCTTTATCTAATTGACCATGTTTTTATTTGAGAAAATTGCACCCATGGGAAAATGGACCAGGCAGGAAGCAAGTTAACACAGACATACAAACCCTATCCAGGGTTTGTGGGACACCTCAGTTAATTTATTAACGTTATAAAAGGTAATGTATGCGGAAGTGCCTTGGGCAGGAAACCATCTCCCATCAACTCAGAGAAATGTGTTAAATAAAAGTGACCTTATAAAAGGAAGGGCAGCCACAACAAGCAGACTTAAACACACTCATCTCACTGATGGAGAGGGTGTAGGGAGGTGGGCCTGAGTGTGTAAATGGGCGATAATCTTTCATTCAGGCAACTTATCAGTGTGTTACTAGAGACTTTAAACAGTTCATACTTTCTTACTCAAGTGTTCCAGGTATAAAATTCTACTCTAAACAAATAATCATTCTTACATACATACACACACACATGTTTTTATGTGTATGCATGCGTGTGTGCAAAGTCTCTTCAGTTGTGTCCAACACTGGGCAATCCTGTGGACTGTAGCCCACCGGGCTCCTCTGTCCAAAGGATTCTCCAGGCAAGAATACTGGAGTGGGCTGCCATGCCCTCATCCAGGGGCTCTTCCCAACCCAGGGACTGAACCCATGACTCTAATGTCTCCTGCAACGCCACCTGGGAAGCCCTTTGATGTGTGTGTGTGTGTGTTAGTAGCTCAGTCGTATCTGACTCTTTGCAACAACATGGACTGTAGCCTGCCAGGCTCCTCCATCCATGGAATTCTCCAGGCAAGAATACTGGAGAGGGTTGCCATTTCCTTCTCCAGGGGATCTTCCCAACCCAGGGATTGAACCCTGGTCTCCTGCATTGCAGGCAGACTCTTTACCATCTGAGTCACCAGGGAAGCCCCTTTTTATGTGTATATGCACACAAACAAGGGTTTTTCAGCTCAGAGTTCTTCTTATTTTTATTGTTATTTTTATTGAAGTATAATATACATACAAAAAAAAAATGCACATGTCCTAAGAGTACAGTTTGATGAATTTTCACAACTAGGAGGACCCATGGACCCAGCACCCAGATGGAGAAACCATATGTTATGAGAGTCCCAGACAGCCTTTCTGCTCCACTTTTCCAATCACTTCTGCCCCCCACCCCCACCATGTAACTTTGACCCTGACTCTTTTTTTTTCTGACTTTTAAGAGCATAGATTAGTTGTATTTTTTGCATTTTATATAAATGGAATCGCACGGTATGTGCTCTCTTTCGGAGTTCTTTATTATAGAAAACTCACACACATACAACACACACACACACACACCTGTCCAAAAAATAAAGCAATGGTTAACTACAATAGAAATTATAAGTATATTTAAATAATGGACTAGAATTCGATCATTAAAATTATGTTTTTGGAGCTTATTTTGTGCCATGGAAGATGCTTCCAATAGTTAACAGGAAAAAAAGCATAATATAAAACTGTATATAAGTTTATTGGCAATTAAAATAGATACATTAATAATTCATAATAATAATAACAGCAGTTGATATTTGTTGGACACTCACCAGGAACCAGGCAGTGTCCTATTACATCACTCGCTCAATTCTCTCCAAGCCCTCTGAGGTGGAGCCTCTATCATTAGCCCCATTTTTCAGAGCAGTAAATGGAGGTACCAGGCTTGGGCAGCATGCCAAGGCCACACAGAGGGGTGGACGTGGTGAAGTCAGACTTCTAACAAAGCCAGCCTGGCTCTCAGGCACGTGACAACACTATGACAAAATGCAGACGGGGGTCATCCCCGGGTGCCAGCACTGGGGGAGAAAGTCTGCCAACCGCCGCAGAGCCTCCCTGGGCTTCTCTCATCAGAACCCGAATCCTCTGCAGAGGGGCATGAAGGGGGGTGGGTCACAAATGCGTGGCATCTGATGCCCCAGAGATACTGCCTGCGAATTCCTGGCACCTGGGAAAGGCTCTGTCCCTAGCCTGATGAGGTCTGGCCGATTCAGCGTTTTCTTCTGTTGAGTGAGCTGACCGCCTTGCAGTCAATTCCTTTTCCACTCAAGCAAATCAGAGTGGATTCCTCTATGCTCTGACACAGGTTCATCCAAGGGAGTGAAGGGGAGGTAAGAAGCAGCGTGGTGCCGGGAGGTCCCGGCACGGCAGAGGGGCAGAAGAGGAACCTGGGGAGGAGATGGAACAGGAGAGGCAGCGAGGATGGCCCTGAATGCTGGGACCACAGAAGCTGGGAGGGGACTGAGTTAAGGAGGCCATGTCCAGTGTCAGATCGTGCACAGAACTCGAGCAACGTTAAGAACTGAGAAAGGGGCTGCTGGATTCAGCAGCAAGGAAGCCTCTCCTGCCCTTGGCCACAAGCACTTCAGTGCGGATGGAAGTCTGGTTGAAGAACGAGAATCAAAGGGGAAGAGACATTGACTGTGGTTCTAAAGGGGAGATAAGGACAGGTGTTTAAGGGAAATCCAGGTAGAAGGGGGCTTTGTGGGTTTGGGTTTTATGGGCTGTTTTTTGTTTTCATTTCTTTTTTTTAAATATGGGAGAAGACACATGGTGTGTTTACAGAAAAAATAGTGTGAGTTTCCCGAGAAGGTACGTGAGACAGGCACCAAAGTGACATTATGCTGGGGGCTGGTCTCGGAGGGAAGACCCTCTGAGGAGGAGGAAGGGGAAGAGAATGGCTGCAGAGACAGGCAAAGACGAAAGGATGAAGAACAAGATCTCCAGTGGTGTCTGTGGACACACCGAAAAAAAGGTGCACTTGTTTTTGTGTGAAACCTTTTCCTTTTCCCTCAGGCAGAATAAGATGCTCATGAATTATAAGTAAATGTCAACACTTGAGAGAGCAGACCAGGTTAGAGAACAGGCAGGGCAAGGAAAGAATTCTTGGGAGTCAAGGCTGAGCCAGGAATCCTTGACACAGCAACTCAAATGTATCAACAGAGTAAGCTGAAGACTCTTTATCGAGACACAGCTTCATTCAAATTAAAAAAAACAAACCCCGCCATTGTGAAGTTGGCAGCTAAGTATGAGAGCCTTGAGGCTTTAGCTCAATAGCTTCAGAGCAGGACTTTTTAAAATCTGCTGCTCTTGTTTTGCGTAGGGAAGACAGGGACAGGATTCAAAAATCAGAACACAAGGTCCAGGCAAAGAAGTCTGGCTGCCCCCGCCCCACCATTCTCTGACCTGCTTCTCTTGCTGTCCTGTACATACATATTTTCATTTTTTATTCAGACAGAAATAATACAAATAAATATTCCTAGCTTGCATTTTTTCTTTTTTCCTTCCTTCTTCCCTCTTTCTCCGTTTCTCTCTTTCCTTCCTTCCTTCCTTTCCCTTTCTTTCTTTTACCGCCTGCATCTTGGAGGGCTGTCCTAAGTCCACAGAGAGCTTCCCGCTTCCAGGACCTAGCACCCCTGCACGTGGCTGCCCCGCAGTTTGTGTCTAGTCTGTGCAGATGGACACCTGGGTTGTTTCCATACTTTCGCTTTTAACAACCAATGCTGCAATAGCTAACCTTTACACAAGTCATTGCATAGACGTACAGATGTCATCTGCAGGGTGGGGTTGCTAGACTTGTCACTGCAATCCCTCCAGTGATATCTGAGACAGCCTGTTGCTTACTGCCCCCATGGCCTACCTCCAAGCCCACCCCATGTGCTGTCAAACTTTGGGATTGCTGCCAACCAGAGGTTAAAATTGGTGTCTCTGTGCACTTTTAATAAGCATTCATCTTTTGCAAGTTAAAACTGAGCATTTTTTCATGTTTGTCATTTGAATTTCTTTTTCTGTGAACTATCTGTTTATATCCTTGGCTCCTTTTCTGTTTTGCTGCTGCAGAAGTTCTTAACCAGGGGTCTTTTTCAGAGGGTCTTGTGACTCAGATAAGGTTAAGAATTAAGGGATAAAAAGAACAGTCACCCTAATCCAATACATATCTTGTTATACTTAAGAGGATTTTTTTTTTAGTTTTAAAAACATTTATTGAAATTTAATACATACACAGAAAAATGTATTTATACTATGTCACAGCTTGATGAATCTTCACAAACTGAACACACTCCTATAATGGACATGAGACCAAGAAACAGGATTACCAACACACCAAGAAATAAGTAATCCTTCTCAATAAATAATCCCTCTGGTCCTCACCATTTACAGACTCTTTTCTTCTGTAGTTTCATTGCTTGATTCTATTTCTTGACCTTAATACCTTCCTGATGTCATCATTCAGTTTCCATGACAAAGCTGAATGAAATTTGATCAAGAAGGCAAGTGATTCACAACTCTCAGTCTTCAACAGTTCTGAAAACCCACTCTACTCTGTAAAAGAGTTTTATCACAATTACGGAAGCAACGATCTTAGGGCGGCCCCTGCTGGTGACCAGTTGCTGCTGCTGCTGTTACTAAGTCGCTTCAGTCGTGTCCTACTCTGGGCGACCCCAGAGATGGCAGCCCACCAGGCTTCTTTGTCCATGGGATTTTCCAAGCAAGAGTACTGGAGTGGGGGTGCCATTGCCTTCTCCGCTGGTGACCAGTAGTTACCAGGAAAAGCCTCCCGTTTCCTCTCCAGGCTCTCCGGGACTCGAGTCGCTGCAGACTTACTGTGAACCAGTGCACAGGAGTGTCAAGTACAAATTGCCACTTACGTCTACAAGGATTAAATTGTGTGCTGTTGCTGCTGATGATTTTCAACACTCCCTGAAAGGAGTTCAGGGTGGAGAGCAGAGATGAGGCACTCTGCTCTGGGAAAAACTGGCAGAACAGGTCTTCAGATAGTTGGACACTTTCAGGAGCCCACTTTATGAGCCCAATTCCTGTATCTCTTCAAATCTAGAAAAGCACTAAAATCCTTCATGGTGACAACTACTCCTCATGATTAGCAGAAACTTTCTGCAAAAAGTATGCACTCGATTGCATGTACACCAAAATCACATATATACTGACCTTCCCCCTGCCTCTCTGAGCCATTTCCCAGAGCTGTCTGAAATAGTGTCTCTTGGGCTGTAGTCCTCATTTTGCTCCAAATAAAACTTAACTCACAACTCTCCTGTTGTGCATTTTTTTAAGTCAGCAGAGGGATACAGTGAGGTCACTTAGCAAGGCAACTGGAAGTCCCCTTTCCCTTCCCATTCCCTCAGCCAACATCTGAGGAAGGCAACTATCAACTAATGGACCACAACAGCTTTGGGGGCTATGAATAGAATGACAGGGAAGTGCAGTTAATCTTTGCTTCCCCACCTCTTGCCTATTCCTCCCCAAACAAGGGACTGTTGTGAAGGGCCCTGCTGACTAATATTAACTTATCAAAGGAGCCAACAGCCCCAGTTACGGGTCTCAAAAGCCAGCAGGCAAATAATTATTTACTGAGCAAGATGATGGATTGATCAATTGGTGGGCTGTCACTCACTCAGTAGATTCTG
The DNA here is from genome assembly GCF_910594005.1 of Cervus elaphus. Classification (NCBI taxonomy): domain Eukaryota; kingdom Metazoa; phylum Chordata; class Mammalia; order Artiodactyla; family Cervidae; genus Cervus; species Cervus elaphus. The sequence continues at coordinate 71,924,907 of NC_057837.1, read as the reverse complement.
TAGCGTGCTCTGTGCCAGGTACCCTGGCCACATGATGCAATCCCACTGATGATGGGCAAGTGTGAGGGCCAGGGGAACACCGGGTGTAGGGACATTTAACCTACATACCCACAGGGGCAATAGAGGCTGGGGTGGGGGGAAATGGGGGAAAGCTGGAGGAGGAAATATGCTTCTTGCTCTCTGGAAGCTTAGAATCTAGTTAGAGACACAAGAAATGTATGACTAAAAGGCTAAAAAAAAACTAACTTGAGGTGGTGCCTGGAGTTGAGAAATGTCACTTGGGACTCCAGGCACCTCATTTCGGAGCCCTGGAGACGGAGAGGAGCCCAGGGCTGACAAAGCTGACAGGGGGGAGACAGAGGAGCTGGAGGTCCTTCAGTTGCTGTGGGGGGCAAAAAAATAAAAAAGATGTCCAGGAAGCCAACAGGCCAGAGTGGGATCTCAGGGAGGAAAGAGCGGGGAGGGTCACCACCACTCAGGATATGTCCTTAGGGCTGTGGATCCAAGAACTCTGCCATGTCAGGGGCCCCAGAGATGAACAAATTCAAGGATGTGGACTCAATGAATATTGGCTGGTGACCTAGAGATCTGATGCCAGTTTATTCATGTACAAAGGAAAGATACCTTCCCCACAACTAGAACACTTACCGCTTGCCTCCCAGGGTTCCCCCCACCTTTAAAAAAAAAAAAAATTTGGCTATGAATGGCAACCCACTCCAGTGTTCTTGCCTGGAGAATCCCATGGACAGCGGAGCCTGGTGGGCTGCAGCCCATGGGGTCACGAGTCGGACAAGACTTAGTGTTTAAACCACCACCACCAGGAAGTCTTAGCACTGGAATTGCAAGGGAGTGACCCCCTGCCCCACTTGTTTCTTTCCTCGTGATAGTTCCCACCTCTCGGGGGGTGGGGCTTGCCCTCCCTACGGCTTCATCAGCCACCTGCGTGCTGACTTTACAATCTCTTTCCAGTCCAAATCTCTCACTTGAACTTCAGACCCGTGTCTCTTCCTGGTCCTTGGACACCTCCATGTGGCTGCCTCCAGAATCTCTCAAGGTCAATGTATGTAAACTGAGCTCATCATTTAGAAGTATTATATCACAGGAAGGCACAGCCCATGTGTGAGCAGACTCGAGCTTGAGCACCTCCATTCAAATTCCAAATCCAACACTCACCAGCTGTGTGACCTCAGGCACAAGTTACTTAGCTTCTCCTGGCTTCAGTTTCCTCATCTGGAAAATGAAGATGATAAGGATAATCACATGGGACCATTGCGAGAATTAAAATGAGTCTTCTAACACATAAGGAAAGCTAAAGAAGTACCAGCTTTTATTGTGATCTTCTACTTAATTGTGGTTCATCTGTCCCCTGTCAACTGGATTCGACAATGACATTAGAAACAGGCAACGGGAACTTCCCAGGGAGTACAGTGGTTAAGACATCACACTTCCAATGCAGAGATGAGGGGATGTGGACTTGATCTCTGGTCAAGGAACTAAGATCCCACATGCTGTGCTGTGTGGCGTGGCCAAAAAAAAAAAAAAGAGAGAAATAGGCAACAATACCCATTCAGTTGCTCAAACCAGAAAGTCAATTGTTATTGTTGACTTCCTTTCCCGGCCCCTACTGGTCACATGCAACTTCTGATTTTTTGAAAATCAAAAGCTTTGATTTTAAAATAAAAAAAAATTATTTTAAATCAAAAGTTATCTTCCTATATAAATTGTTTCTGCAGTATAATTTGATGGAGTTAAGTCTCCTCTATTCAATCACTTTCCTGGAGAAGGAAATGGCAACCCACTCCAGTATACATGCCGGGATAATCCCATGGACAGAGGAGCCTGGTTGGCTAGAGTCCATGTGGTGGCAAAGAGTTGGACACACCGAGCAATTGAGCACACACGCACGTTTTCCACGCCTTCAGTCACTTGTAAGATTCATGTAACAAGAAGGAAATCAACTGTTGGAGGAATTTGACAGCTACCTTAGCTTTCTGATGGGCTTCCCTAGTAGCTCAAACAGTGAAGAATCTGCCTGCGATGCAGGAGACATGGGTTCAATCCCTGGGTTGAGAGGATGCCCTGGAGAAGGAAATGACTACACACTCCAGTACTCTTGCCTGGAGAATTCCACGGACAGAGGAGCCTGGCGTGCTACAGTCCATGGGGTTGCAGAGTCGGGCACGACTGAGTGAATAACTTTCATTTCATAGATTCTGACTAGATGGCATTACTATGTGTGTTAATACCAAGTCAATTTCCTGAACATATAGTCTCCACATAAGTTCAGGGCCTTTTCTATGGCTAGAAAGATCCTGTGTTGCCGATGTAGGTGGCAGACTGGGATTCTGGTTCCCTCAGGTCACGTGTTTTGTGGCTTCTCCCTCATTCTAAGTCAGGAGGTACCACACAATGAGTCAGACCTATAACTAATGACTTGAAACTTCAGGTCACATCACTGAGGTCTGAGTTAACAGACTTTATTTCCTAGAGGCTCTCTCTCACCTTCCAAATACTCCCCGAGAAGTGAGCTACATCCTCAGAAAGCATCCAACTTTATGATGAAGACATGCTTACCTAAAACGAAGCATTTAAAACCACTTTTGTTTTAGTATTTTAATGCCATATGGGTATAAATAAGGTAAAATGAAGAATTCATCAAAACTGTATGGAGCACCTACTAACCTCCAGGATCTGTCTTAGGCTTTGGGAATTCAATTCATCTAGATATAGTCCTAGCCCTCAAGAATGTGTGGTTTTATCTGAAGCAGTATTTTCAAATGACAGCTTAAGAACACGTCTTTGGTCATGATGAAATTCACTTGGGAAATTCACTGAGGGAAAAAAAATGCATATTTTCCTGTTTCTTTCTTTTTTTTAAATAATTTTGGCCACATGAAGCAACTAGAGGGATTACAGTTCCCTGACAAAGACAAAACCCTGGCCATAGCAGTCCACTTTTGTTTTAGTATTTTAATGCCATGTGGGTATAAATAAGGTAAAATGAGGAATTCATCAAAACTGTATGGAGCACCTACTAACCTCCAGGATCTGTGTTAGGCTTTGGGAATTCAATTCATCTAGATATAGTCCTAGCCCTCAAGAATGTGTGGTTTTATCTGAAGTAGTATTTTCAAATGACAGCTTAAAAACACATCTTTGGTCATGATGAAATTCACTTGGGAAATTCACTGATGGAAAAAAAAACGCGTCATATTTTCCTGTTTCTTTTTTTTTTAATAATTTTGGCCACATGAAGCAACTAGAGGGATTACAGTTCCCTGACAAAGACAAAACCCTGGCCATAGCAGTGAAATGCCAAATCCTAACCACTAGACCACCAGGGATACTTTCCTGTTTCTTAATCTTTTCTAAGAGATGTTGAGAGATGTGCAGCAGTGGATGGCCAAGCTTTTGAGACTGTTTCAATCCTTATTCTGTCACTTTCTAGCACTGTATGACACAGAAAAATGGGCGACAGAACAAGTTATCTGAGTCCAAGTTATCCTCATCTGTAAAATGGGCAAAAATCACAAGAATATTAAATGTGCAAACATGTGCATGGCTGTTGCATAGTGGAGGACAGTCATTATCAGCATTATTCGGCTTGATGTTGGAAGTTTGAAATTAACAGGCTTTTTTCATCCGTTGTCAGTTACTGAGCCTCTCCTACTAACAAGGAGATTTAGAATGTTTTACCCAGCAACCATGGCAGGCTTTAACCACCTTATCCAGTGACCTGTACACAGGTCAGGCCTTCCAAGATCTAGCTGTAGGTAGGTTAAATACACATTTTCAGCAGCCTATCTAGTTAGGTGATTATAGCTAAGGTATTGGGGAGTGGGAGGGTCCAGTTTTGGTTCCGGTGACAACTTCACATAAAGGTTGGGCAAGGACCAACTTTAGCCCATTCTATTGAGGAGAGTCATCTTTTCCCATACAGCGCTGACAGGTGCTCTGAGAGATGCAGACGGGAGTTTGGGTGCGGTGAGGAGAGGTACAGTGAACTCCGCAGAACCACTCTTCCTGTTGGAGGGAGTGGCAGCTGAGGGGAAGCCCACCCCTTCTCAGCCTGTTATGAGTCATACAAATAGACAAGATACCTAAAAATCACCTACTTAGGTGACCTGCCCAAACCTTTTTGCAAAGTTTAGTATGCATGTACGTCTCTCTGTCGACAGGGTCTACAGATCTCTCCAGATTCTCAAAGGAGTCCATGCCTGGAAAACAAAAACAAAACAACAACAACAAAAAACGAGATTCGCTGAAATAGTCCGAAGGGAGAAACTGAGGCCCAGAGATTTTAAAGCGAGTTGCCTCAAGTCGAACAACAGGGATATACTAAAACAAAGGCATTTCAGTTCCGATTCCGGTGTCACGTTCACGGTTCTGACCGTGTCGAATAGCTCCTTGCTTTCTCTGCAGCCCTAGAAGATTCCTTGGGAGGCGAGGGCTCTCGTCGGAGTTCTGGAGATGTCGCAGGAAGTTCAATTCGGGCGTCGAGGGGGCTCTTGCCAATCGCTCAGACGGGGTCCATTGCCGTGAAGATCCCCACCATCATGGCCTCACCCCCGAGGAATCCCGCAGCCTTGTCGACTACAGGTACGGCTCCAGACACCAGGAGACCCGAAGTTGAGGCGACTGGCTGGTGAAGCACAGCCACTCACTCACCTGACCAAGGAGGAAGCGGGCAAACCCCCAAATCCCAGCCCCAGCGAACCCTTCGCGGAGGGAGGAGCCAGTGAAGAGAATAACAGGAAATGACGTCAGGCGCACGTGTTTCGTGAGCGGCTGGCGCCAGGCTTTTGAGACGCGCGGCCATGGCCTGGCGCCTGCGCAGCCGCTGCCTCCCGCGTCGCCGAGTCCCCGAGATGGGAGGAGAATGAGAAGGGGGCGGGGCGCGTGCCTGGGGGACGCAGGCGCAGTGCGACTTCGGAGGCGCTGGTCGTCCCTCCGCGGATTTGGATCCGGGTCAGTCAGGCGCCGCGATCGGGGAGAGACGTTCTAAACTGACCGGACTGGCTTACCGGAGCGCCCCTGCTGCGAGAAGGTGAGTATCCTGACGTGACGCGGACGCGCCGCGTCACCGCGTCTGGGCCTCCCGGCCCGGCCTGGCCACGGGCGTCTTCCTCTGGGCCCTCCCGCCTCACGTCTAGCCGCGTCGCCCGCCGGCGCTGGCCGCCTGGGCCGGGCCGTCCGGGCCGGGCCTGCGCCTCTCCGCGTCCCCTCGGCCACTACGGCCTGGCCCTGCCAGAGGCTTTTCTCTCTCGCCCCTTCCCGCCTCCGCGGCCCCCGCCCCGTGCCTACGCCCTCTCCCGCCGGTCCACAGCTTCCCCTTTTCGCTCTCCTCGGCCGCCCTTTGCCCCTTCCCGCCCTTTCCCGCTGGTTCCCGAGCCCTAGTCTCGTTGGCTGCCTCTTCGGCTCTGTTCCCGCCTCCTTCTGGATCCTTCACCCCTTTGGCCCGACGCAGGCCTCTCATCCTGGCTGGGGGAGTATCCTCAAGGGGAAACTTTGCAGCGGGAGAGCCCGGGCGGGTTAGGGCGCCGGACAGCTTCCCACTTCCCGAAGCCCCCCAGGCCCTGACCTTTCCCCACCCCATCTTGTTTAACCACCGACCCAGTTTCTGGGTGAAAAGAATTAACGTTGTGCTCTAGCACCGAGGGTGTAGAAGTTGAGTGGGTAGAGAGAGACGTGAACGGCCGATTGTTGCAACTTCGTCTTGTTTGCGTCTTTCAGAGTTGCTGGACAGGATTTTCTTTTCCCGGACTCCACGCTTCCTGCTGGGCTGGGAAATTTTCTAAAAGCTTTATTTAACATTGTGATGACACGCTTACGCGTGGATCCTTTATTGATCGTTCTCAGGTCTTTTCAGGGTCCGGGAAATTTGGACCTAGGCTTGTGGTTGTTAAGTGGGCTTGGTTAAAACTGCAAGATATAAATAATATTCTGAGATCTACTCTTCGTTTAAAGTCAGAGAAAATTCAGGAATTTGCCCTTTTGATGAAGGAACTTAGAAGAATTTTGTGTTTTTGTTTTTTTGAAAGGTTAAGGGAAACTCCGAATCCCCGTGTGATTTGACTTAAAGTAACTTTAAAAGTTTGACCTTTGCGGGGATTGTTCAATTTCAAGAAGATAGTACAGTAAAAATCGGCAAGAACGCCTCCCACAAACTTAATGAAGATAAATCAAGTGTAAGATCCCCAGAGTTGGTTGTGCAGCTCTTGATTTGAGTGAATGGGAAGAGGGAGGAGCATGGTAAAGCCTTTTAAAATTACAAACACGCTACTATTTAGCTGTTAAGATCATACCTGAGATTCACCTTTGCTCTGGGTTAATTTAACTGAAGAAAAAGATGAGTAATCAAAATGCTCGAAGTCTGAAAATAGTAGATGGAACTTCATTCCTAGAGTTTTAGTCAGTAGCCAGTCTTATTCTGGCCTGTTTTGGTTTGTAAATGATGGATCTTTTACTGTGTCAGTAAGAATATTAGTGGAGTTTGTATTAACATCTGGAGGTCACCTACAGTATATTAAGTTAGCCCTGTATAGTTAAAAGCTTTATATGAGTGCAAAACATCCTAGCACAGTGTTAGGGCAGGAATGGGGTTCATAGTCCTGGTGTCAGGAATGGGGTTCATAGTCCTGGTGTCAGGTTCACACTTAGACGCCTAAGCATCCAGACTAGTGCTAAAAGTACATCGTAGTGATTCTGTCAATATTTGTGTAAGGAATGGATTTCTGCCCGAATGCATATGTAGATGTGATGTGTGCTGATCCAGAAGAGGGATTGTGTGGGGTCCACAGGAGTGGGGAGACTGGTTCAGATGATGTCTGTCTGTGAGGGCCAGTGTTTGACTGGTCATAAAGTAATTGAGGAAAACTAATAAATAAAAACTTTATTTTAGTTCTGCCAGCAGGAGGAATTTGTTTACAGCCTACAGATAGCACCGTTTTAGATGCTGTGGAGCTTCAAAAATAAGAGAATATCTGATCTTTGGTCACCCCTTTCCCCAGGTACATATATATATATATAGGACGTTATTGTGTATCTGGGAGAGGAGCCTCCTCTAAATCTAGAACTGAATTAGGAGCTAGTGAAATACGGAATCGACACGTTTCTTCTGGTTAAATAAACCAGCAAAATATATGTGGGGAATGTATTTCAGTATTTTGTTTTAAGAAGTTGAGGTGAAAACTAGATGAATTCTTTTGAGACTGTTTTCAATGTTCTCAGAGAAGTCTACCTAAAATACCTTTTATACATAAATAAAACAAATAGTCTTGATTCCTTGCTTCCTAATTCTGCCTCTGGTACTGCACGGTTACATTATCAAACATATCATGACACTCTGACCTTTAGAATATTAGAGATCTCACAATAACATCAAACCCACCCCTGAGAAATGAGGAGATATAGAATCAAAGAGGCTCCAAGGATCCAGGCACTGCTCACTGGGAGAGTGCCCAAGGAGGGGTGGGGGTGGGGGGATGGGGTAGCAGGTTAGAAATAGAGAAGGTGAATGCTTAAAAAAATTCCTCATTTTATTATTTTTTTGTTTTACTTTTTTCTTTCTGATTTCCAGTAATATGTTTATAGAAACTCATGTGTTTTTCATTCCGGATTTGGTATCAGGAAATTTTTTACCCTAAAAGTAAAAAAAAAACAAAAAAAAACGGTGAGATTAGAGTCAATGAATTGATTAACTTCTCTATTGTATCTTGTTGTTTTGGTTCGTCTCCCCCCCCCCCCCCCCCACCTTTTTGGTTTAAATATAAAAATCGGGGTGGGAGAAACGGAGAACTTTGGTTAATCAAACTAGTTGATTAGGTGGAGATCATTTAAAGGCTTATCTGTAGAACAATTTCAATTTTTTCCTTTACTTCCTATCTTTTTAGCTACCTTTAAGATTTTGAGTTACAAGTATAGTTCATCTATTTTTGTGAGAAAGTATTAGAAGCTAAAGAAAGCAAAGGTATCAATCTTATAGATGTGTGCGGAGTAGTCAATATCACTGAAACATGTTTGTAATCCTGCCTTGATAGTGGTAACAACTTGATACCTATCTGTGTGAATATTAATACAAGTATAAATATTGATAACTGCTTCAGGATTGCCTTAGAGAAATGCTGTCATGTGTCATGTAGTTACTCTTATCTGAAATGTTTAGAGTTAGATGAGACAAAAAATAGCGGGTTTTTTTGTTGTTTAAAAATTTTTGTTGAAGTATATATAGTTGATTTACAATATTGTATTAGTTTCAAGTACACAGGAAAGTGAATGTTTGCATATACATATATACACTTTTTAAGAGTAGCGTTTTAAAGATCAGAGTCTTGTAGGCTAAACTTTTCCCTTTTATTTCCAATGCAATGATCATCTTTTCTGTAGGTTTCTAGACTTCTACAACTGGAAAGATTTCCCTTCTTGTTAAAAAGTATACTGAAACACAGATTTTAGGTAATGTGATCTAATTTCCAAAACTGTGAAACAGAGTATTGGCATCAAGTATTTGGACAATTTAAATACCATCATAATAAACACATGTTTTCTGTATCATTTCATTTGTCTCCTCTTAAATAAAACCTGCAGTTTCCTAATCATTGAAACTTCCTTTTAGAAATAGAAATTTGCACTTTATCCCACTAAGAAGCAATGGTAGTATCAGGAATACAGATTTTAACCTGTTTCCACTTTGCTCATTTAATTTTTATTTTCTTTTTTTTAGTATTAACGGGAACATCCGTAGTATAAAAACTTTCACAATGAAATCGGAAGCCAAGGATGGAGAGGAGGAGAGTCTACAAACTGCTTTCAAGAAACTAAGAGTGGATGCATCAGGGTAATTAAATATGAAGTATATTATTGGGGAATTGTTTACTCGATTTAAATAGACATTTCCTCAGGGGAGCTCTTTCTCTTCTAAAGTTTCTTTTTATTTGTAGGAAGTATAAAATGTTAATAGTGTGATATTTTACCAAATTCTGTATAACATTGTTCTAAAAGAAACTCTTCTGTTAAATTTTGAGAAGTAGCTGCTCATTTGTATTCCAAGGTTGGGAATTATCCTTAACTTTGGAAGAGTACCGCTTTCCCTGCCCCCTGCCTCTTTTTAATCACACATTAGCAGTCAGTGTCGCAACAGAGAGTTCCTCCTACTCCTCTAGGGAATCACAGTATTTTTCACTGAAAGTGAGTTGGTTCAATAGGAATCTCTGCAGACATTGTCGATTTCATGGGCTCTGATCGCGGAGCCTATCACTATGGAAACCTCTATTCATTAGGGTTCTGTCACTGAGATCAATAGTCTTGGACCCTTTGGCCAAACTAATTAGAGCACCTGCAGACCAGCTGCTGTCTGAATGTTAATATTTCACCCTTTGCAGAATGTTTTATACAGGACTCTTCATCCCCATTCTTTGCCCCAGGCCAGAAGATATCTTAAATTTTAATGGATATAACAATATTTCATTTCATGAATGGAAACCCAACACTCAGCAAGACGCAATAATGACTATTAAAATTTATTACTCATTTTACTATGCCCTCAACACTGACTGAAGTACTCTGTACATATCATCTAATCCTCACTACCAACTTAGAAGATAGACAGCACAGAGTATACTGTATAGTTTACAGAGGAGCTACAGATGAATTGTCTTGTAAAAGGTCACATTGGTAAGACGTGGTAGAGCCAGAATTTGAACCCAGATAATTTTTCTCCAGAACCTCTGCTCTTAACCATTCCTTTTTATGGTACCTTGAAGACAACATGAAGAAATGCATTCAGTACCTGGCACATAGTAAAATTAAATAGATGTTAGTTGTTACAGCTGTCTGCCTATTGCTAATACTGTTTTTGGCCTACCAAATGAGAAAATTTATGCTCATAGATTTGCACAGTAGCTGTTACAGGTGCTGACATTCGTTTCCATGATACTGCAAATAAGTATCTTCTCCTAGTGATTTTGCCAATACAGTCATCTTGCTGTTAGAATTGATTAGTACTTGCTATTTGGGGAAGCAGAAGAACACGTAGTTCCTGACTTGAGTCATGGTGTGATTTCTGGTATAGACATGCAGCTTTTAATCAGGAAAATACTTATAAATGCACAGGTATACGTAAATCCCTTAGTGTATAAATTTACTTAGCTCTTGATACGCAGACTTTTTTCCTGGTTATTTTCCTTGGAACATAAAATTAAGCTATTTCTGTGCCCCTAAAAATTACTTGGAACATAAAATCTTTCAAAATACAGTTTATGTACAGTTTATGGTCCGATATTATTTGTTCATAGCTTGCAGTCTACTATGTGTAAAATTATAAAGAGAAGGAGCAGTGGAGAACATCTGAGAAAACCAAGTAAGGGTACGTGGGGTGAGTCATTACTGTGACTAAGCAGAATGCGGCTTGCATAGTGTATCAGACAGTCCTAGTTGGTGGTTTGGAATTGTTGCTGATTTACAAACGGAACATGTGAGGTACTGACTCATAAACTAACCAAGCCTTGCCAAGGAATTTAGTATGATCCTGTTGAACGGGTTTTGGTTTCTAATGGTATTTGTCTTATCAGGATAGACTCTGTATATTTAATTGCAAAACAATATAGTCCTTTTTTTCAGACTGTATATATATATTTAGCATAATACATGCTTGTTATGTATAAATCATAAAATGGATAAAAAAGTAAAAATCACAACTTACCATTACCACTGTTACTATCTAAATCATCTGTAATATCACTTTCTTTACACAGTCGAAATCATAATATATGTACAGGTATTCATCCATGCTGTTTTCCCTTAATATTATAAGCATTCTCCCATGTCATTAAAAGTTCTTTGTACACTTAATTTTTAATAAATTCCTAATATCCCATTGTATACCGAATGACAGTAATTTTATATAGTATGGTATTTTCTGTTATTAGACAGAAATTACAATTTAGTTATTGCCAGCTTTTAAATTATATTTCAGTGAGTGAACATCTTTTGACTTAGTAGACTGTCTCTTTCTATAGGATATTTGTCAGTACCACAGCATGTATAGTAGGAGCCCTGTGTACGTGTGTGTGTGTGTGTGTGTGTGTATATTGAAAAAGTCCAGAAGAATTTGATGTTAATGTTGATCTCTGGATTGTGAAATTAGAGTTGATTCTTTTCTCTTTTAAATTTTTTCATCTTCTTTACTGAGAACCCACGTTACTTGTGTAGTTTTAAACTGCAGAGGTTTAACTGAGTAATATTTCAGGTTTATTGGTTGTAAAAATCAGAATATTTTTGTATAAGTTGTATAGTATTTGAAAAAGGATTCATTTAGATTGAGTCTCCCAATGTTAGATTGAGTTTCCTGAAGTTTATCCTCCTGAACTTAGTTTCCACAGCTCTGTTTTGCCCACATAAAATAAGTGGTCAGTGTCATTAGCATTCTCCCTGGACATAAGGCCTGATCTGCCCCAGATAAACAGTCTATTTATATCCGACTGCTGGTTATACTTAAGAGTCATTCTTTGGCTTACGATTTTGCAACTGTGAACTCTTAGGGATCCTCCAAATTTGGTTTTGGAGGACAGTTTACAGTAAAAGCTGAGCAATTCTTGAGAAAAGCAAACAGCAAAGGCAATAAAGGTATTAACACAAGTTGCATTTGGGTTGGTGAGAGCAGTGTGTTCTCCTGGCGTGGTTTTCTAAGCAGTAAACTCTGTTCTTGTCTTCAGGTCCATAGCATCTCTGTCTGTTGGAGAAGGCACAAGTGTCAGAGCGTCAGTCAGAGCAGCAGCAGAGGATACCAAACCTAAGACCGTGTGTGCATCTAAAGACAGTTGGCATGGGTAAGAACTTCTCAGTGCAGATGGTTTTTATCCCAGCACCTTGACGTATTACTGGATTTTCTTTCCTGAAAATTCAAAAGAGAATGTCTTACGATACAGAACCCAAGATGCACCATTAAAGAAGAACCTTTCTTCTCATTGTGAATTTGCTGTATGGCCTGGTCCGTAGTCAGTTTTTATAAATGTTCTATGTGTGTTTGAGAAGAATGGCTCTCCTCTAATCATTCTTAGGTTTTATAAATGTCCATTAAAGTAAGCTTTTAAATGTCTTATTTACAGGATCTTTTTTCAAGTAATTTTTGTTGTTGTTAGCTTGGCCTATTAATAATTGAGGGTTTGTTGAACTGTCCCCCACTGGAGTACATTTGTTTATTTTCCCTGTAAGTTCTATATTTTTGCTTTATTGTTTTGAAGCTGTTTTGTTTATAGGCTAAGTTCATGCCAGTTTAGAATGTTTTCTTCCTGATGAATTGAGACTTTTACTGTATTTAGTGACCTTCTTAATCCCCCATAATGGCTTTTGTCATAAAGTCTGTTTTGTCTGGAGTTGATAAAACTAATACAGTTGTCTTTTAGTATTTGCCTAGTGTATCTTTTTCTATTTTATTTTCAACCATTTTGTGTTTCAGAATTTTTGGTGTGTCTGATATAAATATGTATGGCTTATTTAATTTTACTCAGTCTGATAATCTTTTTTTTTAAACTTACATTTATTTTGATTATTGATATATTTGGATTTGTTCTGTTCTTTTATACTGTTTGTCCTGCTTTTTCTTTTTTCTTTCTTTTATTCTCACCTTCCCTCTTCTCCCCATTTAAAAAATTGTTTGAAATATGTTTGTTCTTCTCCATACCAGTTTTCCTTTCATTGGTTTGGAAATTACATACTTTTGTTTCTCTTAGCCCTCCTCCTCAGAACTCTTTTGCTCCAGTCTCCTTCTGCGATGTGATGGCCTGGTACTTTAGTTCTGTCACTCATTTTTTGTCTTACCAGTTCAGTTTTATTTACCCTACTTCATTTTATTTAAATTAGAGAGTGTTTGTTTAGATTCATCTCATGTACACTTTCTTTACTCTCACCATTGTGGCATCAGACCTTCCATGTAGCATCAGTGTCTTCCTAAAGAAGTCTGTTATTTAGGTTAAAAAGGGGAGGGGGCTCTCTGTTAGTTGTCCATATAGAATGTTTCTCTGAAAATGTCTGTATTTCATCCTTTTTCTTGAAAGTTATACCTGATTTAATATACCTGAAATCATGGTCCTAGTTGACAGCTGTTTTCTCTTAGCACTTGAAGGTATTGTCTTCTGGCTTCCATGTTGTTGTTGCAAAGCCTACTTTCAGACTTAATTTTTCTTCTTTTGGCAATAATCCATCTAGTCTCTAGCTGCTTTTAAGATGTTCCTGTTGTTTTTGGTATTCTCCAATTGGTTGTCCTGCTTTAGCGTGTGCTTCTTGTGTTTGTAGATTCTTTTGCATCAATTTAGAAAATTGCTCGGCCATTATCTCTTTCAGATTTGCTTGGCAATTTTGAGCCTTTTTCTCTTTGCACAATTCTTATTAAAGACTTTTTATAAAAATTACATAATGTGCCTGATAATTCCCAATATCTGAAAACTTGAGAGTATCTAAATCTGTTTTTCAGCTGTTTCCAGTGATAGAAATGAATTCTAAATCTGTCGTTCTGTCGATCGAGTGACTGTTTGTAGCATTAGCGCCCCCCGCGATGGTACTGACACTGCCTTGTTCAGAGCATGCAGCCCAGCACTGAGGTTTTTCTAAGTTGTCTGTGCAAGGTGCTTCCCCAGACCACTGGTCAGAGGTTCCTAAGCCAAGGGTTGGGACAGGGCAGACAGGTCTTCTGCACCAAATGTTTGGTCAGAGAAATGTGACTTAAAACTACCCTTTACCAGTCCTGTAGTAAGGGTGTGTTGGAGTTTTTGAGATGCACAGACTCAGGCAGCTTGACAATGGAAGTGGGTACACGTCTTTGGGGAGAACTTACTTCCACTCAATCACCAGAGAGATGGCAATTTCCCAACCATGTTAAAGGATCTCTTTAGAAGAACTCTGTATCCTAACATCCTCTTGTGTGTTTTTTCCTCTTAGGTCTACTAGGAAGTCTTCACGAGGAGCAGTGAGAACCCAGCGTCGACGCCGTTCCAAGTCTCCTGTCCTTCATCCTCCAAAGTTCATACATTGCAGTACAATAGCTTCTTCCAGCAGCCAGCTCAAGCACAAAAGCCAGACTGACTCCCCTGATGGCAGCAGTGGGCTGGGAATTCCAACCCCTAAAGAGTTCAATGCAGGAGAATGCTCAACTTCTCTCGATACTAATCACACAGGGGCGGTTGCTGAGCCTTTGAGAACTTCGGTTCCAAGGCTCCCATCAGAGAGTAAGGAGGAAGATTCCTCTGATGCGCCCCAAGTCTCCCAAGCAAGTCTCCAGGCCAGTGATCTCTCTGACTTTCAATCGGTTTCCAAGCTAAACCTGGGCAGGCCATGTGCATGCGTAGGCCAGGAGTGCCAGTGTACGAGGTGGCAGGACATGGAGGTGTACTCCTTCTCAGGCCTGCAGAATGTCCCCCCCTTGGCCCCAGAGCGAAGATCCACACTGGAGGACTACTCCCAGTCGCTTCACACGAGAACTCTGTCTGGCTCTCCCCGTTCCTGTTCTGAGCAGGCTCGTGTCTATGTGGATGACGTGACCATTGAGGACCTGTCGGGCTACATGGAATATTACTTGTATATCCCCAAGAAGATGTCCCACATGGCAGAAATGATGTACACCTGAGAGTGAGAATCTCCTTCCTATGCTTTAACCAATGAAGGGTTGTCAGAGAGTTAGTTAACAGCAGACCTTGCAGCTACTTTGTGTGAGAAGACATCTCCTTCTGCTCACTGTGCTTGCAATAAAAACTTTTCTTGGCATCTCAGTCAGTTAATCTTCGTTCTTTAAACTTTCTGAGTTCTTACATACCCACCAAAGTGAGCAGATCATTTAGAAATGTCCCTGGGGGATGAACAAACGGTCATTGCTTGACTGGTAGCAGTGGGTTTATGGTGAAAGCCTTTGAAAAAACAGTGCATTTTTCAAATGTGTGTAAGATTTGGGTGCCAAGGAAAATGAAATGTGGTTTTGTAACTGGACTGAATATGTGTCATGCTGTAGTTGCCAGCCCAGCAGTATTAGAAGTTACACAACTGGTTTAAATCATCTGATTTACATGAGATTTATTGTGTCTTTAAAGGTTTCTTATGTTACTGTTAAGCCAGAGATCTAAGGTTTAGATTCAATATAAATAAACTGGCTGGCCTGCCCTATATTGTTTGAGAGAATCATTAACCATCACCAAGCAGACCCCTGGTGGTGCTATTCACCCTGAGACACATCACATAAAATTTCTTACATGAGAAGCAGCTTGGAGTGAGCTGCTTCATTGCGGGAGACGGGTGTGATGTTTGACATTGCTGTGTATCTGCTCCATCTCTAGCATTCTGGTATATATGGTATGTTTCAGTCACTTGCAGTATAGATCTCATACCTCAGTTTCAAATGTTCTGGATGGACAGTATCTCTTTGCACTGCCCTCCTACCCCAGCAGGCCCCAAAGAGAATTTTATCCATGCCATGTCCTGTAATTAGACGAGATCGGGTGCGTTCAGGGTGGTATGGCCGTAGACCATGTCGTGTAATTAAAGGCCGACCAGGCCACTGCTCCTCCAAAGTTTGGTACAAAAGTCTGTCCCCAGTTTCCACTGGAGGAAGAACTCTCTCTTTCCCGGGTGGTTCCAAAGTGAATTTTACATACGGCCATATAAGGCAAGAGTACTGGTTTGCCATTCCCTTCTCTAATTGAATATATCCAATGAATATACTCCAATATTCATTGGAAGGACTGATGCTTAAGCTGAAACTCCAATACTTTGGCTACCTGATAACGAAAAACTGACTCATTGGAAAAGACCCTGATGCTGGAAAAGATCAAAGGCAGGAGGAAAGAAGGGGACAACAGAGGATGAGATGGTTGGATGGCATCACTGACTCGATGGGCATGAGTTTGAGCAAGCTCCAGAAGTTGGTTATGGGACAGGGAAGCCTGGCATGCTGCAGTCCACGGGGTCGCAAAGAGTTGGACACAACTAACCAACTGAACTGAATCTAGGCCATTAGTGCTTCAGGTTATAAAGGCACCTATGGCCCCTCCCCCTACCCACTCCCCAACTTAACACAGCTAGCGTTTTGCTTTACTAGAAAGAAGTGGAGCAAATTGAGCTGAATGTGTTACTTGAATTAAAATAGTTCCTAAGTCTGTTAAGTCTTTTAAGGTTTTAGTTTGCTTTTCAAAGCAGCAGTCCAATTATTAATTCTGTATATTAACAGTCACAGGAGAAGGGTGAGTGATGACCGCTTCTTTTTTTGAGTTGTTAGGAGAGTCAGAACTGAAAAGGACCAAGTTCCAATGGCTGAGTAACCTGTTGGAGAAATCCACACTTGGACAAAAGCTTGGCAACCCCAGATTTGCAGGAACGAGTTGTAAGATTTACATCTCAGAATCTTCCTTTAAACGTAAATCTTGGAAGTCCAAGATCACGCCACTCAAAACCCAGTTGGGCCAGCTTTAATATGTGTCCCTAATTGGAACAGTTAACCATTTGTAAGTCCAACTTACGGGACCAATGTTTGTCACATGTATTTTGGAAGACATTCAAATTGTGGTTTGAGGGATTTTTACTCTGATGTTTTGGAAAGTAGCATCCTGACGTGTAACTTCATTGAACATTCATTCAAGAAATCTTTACTGAGTGCTGACCACACAGTCATGCTATACTAGGTGCTGGGAATAGGACATCATTTTATCCTTGGTGGAGAAGATGCTATGGAGAGAGAAGGATTAGGAGACAGCAAAGGCTAGGGCAGGGAGAGGGGTTGCTGTTTCACTTGGGGTAGTCAGAGAAGCTTCTGTGAGGAGGTGACATTTGAGCTGAGACCTGAAGATAACAAGAGTGAGCCATGTGGCTATTTGGGGGAAGAGCATTCCTGGCAGCATTCCTTGAAGCAGGTGAGGTCACAGAAGCATGGGTCACAGGCAGATCATGGATACTCGTGGGCCGTTTTAAAGGCTGATTTGTGAGGAGACAAGGGAGCCTTTGAGAGGGTTTGGAGGACAGGAGAGACGTCAGACTTGCCTTTTATAAAGAGCACTGGCTGCTCTGTAGACTAAGGGGAGCTAGGAAATGGAAAGGAAGGAGGCAGTCAGGAGGCTACTGCAGTGAATCAGACAATGGTTTCAAGTGGCTCGGACCCTTGGCAGTGCAGGAGAGAAGATCTATTCTGGAATTATTTTGAAGGTCGAGCTAAAGGGATTTGCTGATGGATATAAGGTGTGATGGATATGAGGATATGGGCTTCTCAGGGGGTGCTTGTGGTAAAGAGTGAGTGAATGAAAGTCGCTCAGTCATGTCTAACTCTGCGACCCCCTGGTCTGTAACCCGCCAGGCTCCTCTGTCCATGGGGGTTCTCCAGGAAAGAATACTGGAGTGGGCTGCCGTTGCCTTCGGGGATCTTCCCAACCCAGAATCAAACTCAGGTCTCCTGCATTACAGGCGGATCCTTCAGCATCTGAGCCACCAGAGAAGTTCAGTGTAAAGAACCCACCTGCCAATGCAGGCGACATAAGAGACATGGCTTTGATCCCTAAGTCAGGAAGATCCCCTGGAGGAGGGAATGGTAACCCACTCCAGTATTCTTGTCTGGGAAATCCCATGAACAGAAGCGCCTGGCAGACTTAAGTCCATAGGGTCTCAAAGAGTCAGACACGACTGAAGCAATTTAGCATGTGTGCACATAAGGTGTGAGGGAAGGATTGAAATTAAGGATGATTCCCAAGGTTTAATACAGTGGGAGGTGGCTGGAGGAGCAGATTTGGGAGGAGACTTTGGGAGTTTGGTTTTGATATCATGTAGAGATGCTGAGTCGGTGGTTGGATATGCAACTGAAGATCAGGAGCGGGACAGGTTGGAGATCCAAGGTTAGGAGCCATCAGGGTGTGGGTGTTACTGAAAACTCTACTACCAAAGGAGATCACCTAAAGAGTAAATGTAGGTATACAGTAAGAGGACCAAGCTCTGGGCCAATTTCCAAAGTCTAGAGCTCAGGGCAATGAGGAAGAACCTGCAGAAGACTTGTGTGGGAGCAGCCAATGAGGCAGGACAGAACCAAGAGACAAGCCCTAGGAGTAGAGTGAAAAAGCATCTCAAGACGGGAGTTGTCAGCTGCCAAATCAGAAGGAAAGATGAGGGCACGTAGTTTGTGCGGGTGCTGGGCTTTTTTTTTTTTTGGAATGAAGATAGTTTTTGCTTCAGACAGCTCATAGGTGGGGGAAGGAGTCAGCGTGTGGGAAGGCACGTAACCCAGCCAGATCACTTGTCTGGGGAGGTGAGGCTTCTTTAACTAAGTCTTCGGTGCTGAGAAGGAACGTGAGACCCGAGTAGATTTCTGTGTGCATTCCTTCTCTCTGTTCTGGATTTTTAGTCCCTTCCTCTCCTCCCTCCCTAGGAAGCAGTCATGCTAGAGAAGTTGAGAAGGAGACAAGGGAAGCAAGTGACTGCGCCTTCTGACCAAAGAACAACCCGGTGGAGTGAGAAAAACCTGCAAAAAAGAGAGAATGGGATAGCTACGTTTAAAAGCAGTTTAAAATTCGTTCCAAGTTTAGTATACGTTTCAAATGTAGAACTTGGTTTTTCTAAGAAAAATCTGTTGTAATGCACATATGGCCACAAGGGGTCTCCCTTTCCCTGAAACGCACTGGTTTAAAGGGAGAGGCAAAGAAGTGAGGGCTGGTCAGGTAAATCCGGTACCAAATTTGGCAAAAAATTTACTGAAACTTCTGGCTGTGCTGCACGGCCTGTGGGATCTTAGTTTCCCGACCAGGGATTGATCCCGTGCTCCCTGCGTTGGAAGTGCAGCATCTTTACTGGACCGCCAGAGAAGTCCTCACTTAAACTGTCAAGAAATCAGTGTCCCTTTGCCAATAATATAATTTATCAGTTTGAAAAGGGGAAAACCACAGGGCAATGTTGAGTAAATACCTATTGGGAAGAGTAAGGAGTGCTTCATTGTTAAGGTACTTAGTATTTAGGGGGTGATTCTTCCCTTTGGTAATAATTTTATTAAGCATGATAGTATGAAAAGCAACTTATTTTTTTAAATTTATTTTATTTTATTCAAGTATAGTTGATTTACAACATTGTGTTAATTTCTGCCTTACAGCGCAGTGATTCAGTTATATGTACACATGCATTCTTTGTCATATTCTTTTCCATTATGGTCCATCACAGAATATTGAATATAGTTCCCTGTGCTACAGTAGGACCTTGTTTCTTATCCACTCTATATATAATAGTCTGCATCTGCTAATCTCAAACTCCCACCGCATCCCTCCCTCACCCTGCCTGCTACCTTGACAACCATGAGTTTATTCTCTATGTCTGTGAGTCTGTTTCTGTTTCATAGATAACTTCATTTTTTGTCATATTTTAGATTCCACACATAAGTGATAACATGTGGTATTTGTCTTTCTCTTTCTGACCTACTTCACTTACTAAGTGATAATTTCTAGGTTCATCAATGTTGCCTCAAATGACATTATTTCATTCTTTTTATGGCTGAGTAGTATTCCCTTGTGCATATGTACCACATCTTCTTTATCCATTCACTTGTCGATGGACATTTAGGTTGTGAAAAGCAACCTCTCGTGTGAGGGTAATATTAATAATAGCAAACCTTTATTAGGTATTTAGTGTCTTCTGAGCCATTTTACAGGCTTCCACAGGTGGCGCTAGTGGTTAAGAAACTGTTTGCCAATGCATGTAGAGATAAGAGACCCAAGGCAGACTTCCTTGGGTTGGGAAGATCCTCTGGAGGAGGATACAGCAACCCACTCCAGTGTTCTTGCCTGGAGAATCCCATGGACAGAGGAGCCTGGTGGGCTATGGTCCATAGGGTCACAAAGAGTCAGACATGACTGAAGTGACTTAGCATGTGTGCACAAGTCTTTTTACACCATTAACTCACTTAATCCTCATCCAGCCATATAAGGTAGATACTATTATCCTTGAACCAGAATCCTTGGGAGCGATGTTCAAGAGGGAGGGGACATATGTATACCTATGGCTGATCCATGTTGGTATTTGGCAGAAAACAACAAAATTCTGTAAATCAATTATCCTTCAATTAAAAAATAAATTATTAAAAAAAAAAAAAACCCTGAGAATCCTATGCTGCTGCTGCTACTAAGTCACTTCAGTTGTGTCCGACTCTGTGCGATCCCATAGACTGCAGCCCACCAGGCTCCTCCATCCATGGGATTTTCCAGGCAATAGTACTGGAGTGGGTTGCCATTTTCTTCTCCGGAGAATCCTTTGAGATAGGTCCTTTTGCAGACAAAGAATTTGTGACTTAGAGAAATTAACAATTAGTCCAAAGCCACACAGCTTGTGAGGGCCAGAACTAGGATCTGAACACAAATCTAGCTCTGTGGCTATCTACCCTACACAACAGATGGTGAGTAAGTAAGGGCATGGATCTGTACATTATTAAGAAACTGTCTCTTAATTGAAAACCTACAGTGATTCTTTCCCGGGAATGAGAGTCAGATTTGTCCAAGGAGATTTTAAAAAGAATGCAAGTGCCGGAGCCTTCTCCCAGGACAATCCAGTAGGTTGGGGAGGGGGTGGGATTCCAGAATCTGTTCACGTTTTTAAGTTGCACAGGTGATTCTTACGTGTCCCCACCCTTGGGAGGGAACCGCTGTAGAGAGGCTTATGGATGAAGAGTTGCTACACTTGGAACAGCTTGCTAGGACACCGCAGCCAGCTACCCAGCCTTAGAACCGGATTATGCCGATTTGCCTGGCGTTTAAACTACAAAGGGTGTTGAACTCAGAGTCCTCTGGCTTCCATTTGGAGATGCTCTTTCCTCTCCCCTGGAGAGCAGAGGTGGAAAGAACGCGTGGCTTTCCAGGGTTGGTCAGAAGTGGCAACAGCAGAGTTCTATGGGGCCAGCACTGAGGTGGTCTCTGCAGTGAGCCGGACGAGCAGGCTGTCAGGCAACCTTCAGGGCAGGGGGCTGGGGTGAGTCAAAACCCAGACGAGACAGTCTTTATCTACTGCTTTTTGCTGCATGTCTGCTTGGCAAAGAGCTCCGAGGCTGGGTGTTTCTATCGGGGGGTAAAATGTGGGCAGAAAAGGGTTTTTTAAGGCAGGGTACTGAAGAAGGAAGGAACCAAGCGGCGATAAGAACCAGGATCAGCTAAGGGTGAAGGGAGAGAGGCTTGTCTATCCATTTCCTAAACAAGAACACATCTTTGGTGGTGACTTGAAGTGGCCTAAGTCATCATGGGATTCAGAGTATGACAAGTCAGTTTGAAGTCAGATAATAATAGTTGAATGTTCTCAAGTGCCTTCTGGGCTTTTTGTGTATGTGTGTGATTTCTATCCTCCTCACTGCCAACCCCCCCATCTTTCTCACACACACAGACACACACGTACACACAGCTTCCTGTGCTTGGCGGCTCCTATCTTTCACGGAATTACTGTGTTCCTATTAACCCTGGATTCAGTTGGGATTTCCATTTTTTAAAAACAAAACCCTAAATCTTGTATTTATTTATTATTTTTGGCTGCACTGGGTCTCTGTCTCTGCTCGAGGGCTTTGCTCAAGTTGCGGTGATCGGGCTTCTCGTTGCGGTGGCTTCTTGAGTTGCGGAGCATGGGCTCTAGGCGCTCAGGCTCAGTAGCTGTGTCTCGTGGGCTTAGCTGCTCCAGGGCATGTGGGATCTTAGGGAACCAGGGATCGAACCTGTGTCTCCTGCACTGGCAGGCGGATTCTTAACCACTGGACCACCAGAGAAGTCTGAAATTTCCATCCCTTGGTCTTGGCCACCGCCTCTCACCATGGAGATTTCTTTGTACCTTTTCCTGGAGTTCGGTGGGAACCCGAGGGCTGGTCAGCCCCTTTGCTCTTGACCTTGCCCTAGGAGCTTTCTGAAATATGGCCTCCCAGGCTGTTAGGAGAGCACAGCAAAAGAGAGTTTGGAAAGAGAATTAAAAAAAAAAAAAAAAAACCATGATCCTTGAGTATTTCTAGAGGATCTCCTGGCAATAAAACCAGTCATGCAGGGTCAGAACTAGAGAGCAGAGGGCGGGCTCCTCACCCTTGAGAAGAGAGAAAGGGAGTGATCCAGATGATGCTTCTTGCACGGGGCTCTTCCCGGGGTTTTCCCAGGGTGCGGGGGCAGGGACGGAA
This sequence comes from Cervus elaphus, assembly GCF_910594005.1. Taxonomy (NCBI): domain Eukaryota; kingdom Metazoa; phylum Chordata; class Mammalia; order Artiodactyla; family Cervidae; genus Cervus; species Cervus elaphus. The sequence continues at coordinate 71,902,775 of NC_057837.1, read as the reverse complement.
CTGGGGCTGTCTTAGATCTACTTTATCTTCCCCACTCTGTTTCCAGAACTTCACCTTTCCTCCCGAGTTCCCTCCTCCACTTTCAAAAGCATATGTGACCCCATGCCCGTTCCTTTCTCTTTAGGTCACCAGATTCTTTTATGGGGTTGGCAGCGATGCTCTGATAGCCCCGGGTCCTGTCGGGGCATGTGAGTGGTGCTGGGGCTGAGGTTCGCCAGCTTCTACACTCAGGGGGATTTGAAAGTGTTTCAGGACTAGGTCTTCCTCTCCCCACCCTGCTGGACGCTCAAGGGACAGGGAAGGTGGAAGGGAGCTCTTCTTTACCCAAGAGAAGAAAAGCCGCCCGATCGCCCCTGCTACCCACACTTCGCTCTCAGCTTCCCTTCCTCATCCCTCCAGCCACTCCCGGAGTCTGAAGCACTAGCCCAGTTTGAAACACCCCTCCCGCTTTGAAGGAGGCTGGGCTGGCCTGGGGGTTATTTTGGGAGCAGCCTCTGAGATCCAATGGCCTTGTTAGGGCAACACTGACCTTTCCATCCCAGGAGGAGGGTAGGATTGGAGGGGGGCGGGGCAGGGCGCGGAATCACAGCCCGGCACACCCAGGGGGGTGGAGGAGAAGGGGGCCAGCCGGCTGCGGGAATTCAGCCTCTGGGCTGGGGGCTGTCACCGAGGAAAAGTTTTCCTTTTTGAAGACGGACTGGGGATCCCTCCACCCCATCCCTCCCATTGCACTTCTTAAAGGGATCACAGCGCTTTTCCCTTTGACTCCATGGAAGCCAGGTTGGGGACACTCCGTGGAGACTTCGAACCTTTCCTTCCCACTTCCTCCTTGGCTGGCAGCCTTCCTCTGGCCGACTGAGTGGGGGCCTCCCAGGCATGGCACTGACCGCCCGACCCAGTGCTGACTTGGCTCCTGGGTTCCTGCAGCCTCGGGTGGCATCTCGCTTCCCCTCTCCCGGGGCGCGGTGAGTTAGGGGGCGCCCAGCCCTGAGCTGCTTGGAGAGAGTTGCTGGCACCCCCTCTCCCCATCACCTTCTCCCCCAAAGCTGGAGAACGGTGAGGAGGTCGGGGGCTACGATGAGATGAGCGGGGGTCGCTTTGATTTTGACGATGGCGGGGCGTACTGCGGGGGCTGGGAGGGGGGCAAGGCGCACGGGCACGGCCTGTGCACGGGCCCCAAGGGCCAGGGTGAGTACTCGGGCTCCTGGAACTTTGGCTTTGAAGTGGCGGGTGTCTACACCTGGCCCAGCGGAAACACCTTCGAGGGATACTGGAGCCAGGGCAAACGGCACGGGCTGGGCATAGAGACCAAGGGACGCTGGCTCTACAAGGGCGAGTGGACACACGGCTTCAAGGGACGCTACGGGACCCGGCAGAGCAGCAGCAGCGGTGCCAAGTATGAGGGCACTTGGAACAACGGCCTGCAGGACGGCTATGGCACTGAGACCTACGCGGATGGAGGTGAGCCCGGCCTAGAGCCTGCAGACCTGGGGAGGGGCCAGCTGGGGTGAGGAAGGTGGTGGAGGGTGGGGCAGGAGGGGCCAGGATATGATTTGCTGTGTGGCATCGGGCAAGCAGCTCCACCTCCCTCTGCATCCATTTCATTGTCAGGAAAAGTGAGGCCAATAACGGAGCTGTTGAGAGAATTGGCAGACATGCTTGGTACAAGGCCTGCCATAGAAACACACATTCAAGACACATTCAATAAGACACCATTGCGACTGTGGCAGGCTCGGTGTACAAAGAGCTCTGGAATTTACTCCAGAAGAATTGGTACCTAATGTCAACTTTCCCATGAAAGTTATTTTCAGCCAGTAGATCATGAAGTGTTCATTCATTCATTCATCTATCCACCCCCCACCCACTTACCCATTTACCCATCCATCCATCCACCCACTCAGTCATCCATCCACTCATCCATCCATCCATCTATCCATCCATCCATCTATCCATCCAAGCATACTTTTGTTCAGTGACTATTTCTGTAGTACCACTTATTCACGAGGCATTGTAAAAAGGGTTAGAGGTAGAGAGAAATAGAATAAAGTCCATGGGTTCAAAGATAGGCTTGCAGACAAACAATTATACGCAAGTATTCACAGAGTGCTGTGGCAGAAAAGGGAAGTTAGGTCTGAGGAGGTCAGGGGAGGCTTTAGAGGAGACATCGGAACTGCATCTTGATGGGAAGAGTGTGCCTGTGAGGCTTGTAGACAGTGGCCTCAGGTACAGGTCGGGCTCCTGGCTGGGTTACCTACTGCTGGACATCTGGTGAGGGCTCAGCCTCAAATGCACCTGGACAGTAACAGGTTGTTAACAAAGTTTTCGTGGCACAATGGCTGGCTGGAGTTGGACAAAATCTGGCTCCACGTTTCCTAATTTGGTGACTTTGAGCTGTTTTTGGAACCTCTGCAATTCAGACATTTATACTGGCCACTGCGCAGAGCACTGGGGACGAGCAGAGAGCAAACCTCACATGTTCCAGTTACCAAGTGGAGATAGTTCCTGCAGGCTTGCTGGGCATCAGTGAACCAGGCAAAGTGGTGCAAATATGCATGTGCAGAAAGTTCCTTCCCTTCCCTACCCTGTTCCTCCTCCACACAGTGTGTGTGTGTGTGTGTGTGTGTCTTGGGAGCATGGATGTGAGTCACAGGGACACAGCAATATTTCTGGGAAACTACAGGCTGATGTCCCAGTATGTCTAAAACAGGGAAAACCCATTCATTCCTTCATAGAACGCCACTGATGTGTCAGGCGCCCTCCCGCAGCAAGTCCCAGGGTCCGAGGCAGTGAGCAAAGTCCTCAGGAAGCTCCCTGTCTAGTGAAGAAAACAGAAAGAAACAGGAAAACAAACACGGATGCAATTTCCAAAAGTTACCTGTGTTACGGAAAAACTAGCAGAGAGGGAAGAGGGTGATTTTTTTTTGGAGGGCAGGTGTCTGAGTACTAGGGTGGGGAGGATGGGAGAAGGAAGGAAGACCCCAGGCAGAGGGAATGGCGATTACAGAGGCTCTGAGGCGGGACTGGGCTTGGCATGTACGAGGAACAGCAAGAACGCCGGGGTGGTGGGAGAGGTGTGAATGAGGGGCACAGTCTGGGCTGCCAGGGCTGCCGCTGGAGATGTGGGCACGGGCCAGGGCACCAAGGTTTGCAGGGCCCGGGGTTTTAGCCTAGGTGTGTCCAGGAGCCCTTCGGGCCAGGTCATAGGGAGGTCTGCCCCTCTAGTTTGTCAGAAGCCCAGATTCTCCGCTTGGATGAGACAGCCCCACATCCAGGGGGTCTGGAAACCTCAGAGATCCTCTCCCCCGAGCGCAACCCTCCAAAATTAGATGTGGCTGCTGCTTCGGAAAATCTCCTTAATCAACCTGTCACCAGTTTTCCCAGGGGTTGTTAAGGACCTGCCCTTTGCCCCATCCTGGGTAGCACTGAGAGGAATGTGGACAAATAAGATGCTGGGATTAGGGACGGCTGGGAGCTGGGCAGCCTTGGATCACCACCGTGCCCCTATCGTATTCTCTTGTCTCTTGGAGCTTCAGTTTCCTCATCCCGAAGATGGATTTATACTAACCTCTCCTAAGCTGTCTCATGGGATGAATGTGCAGTTGCCATTATTACTATTAACCTATCACTAACTCATTCAGTAAATATTTATTGAGTGATTATTAGGAAGCCAGCACTGGGTGGACTGTTGAGGGGGGGGGAGGATGGGGAGAGTGTAGAAATGAACAGGATGGGAGAGGTCACCCTGCCTTCCAACGTAAGAAAAAATTGTGTTGGGTGCAAAGCAGGGACATGCTGGGGGCTAAGCGAGCAAGAAGCAGGTGGCTAACCAGACTGAGGCAATCAGGGAGGCTTCCTGGAGGAAGTGGCAAGTGGGGCTCTGAAGTACAAAGTGAGCCAGGTGACAACGGTGGAGGATGCTTGCTCCGGGTGGTGAGAACAGTGTACAAAGACTGAAGCCTAAGCTTGCTGCCCAGCGGAGATCAAGCTGAGATTTGCGTCTTAGTCTCAGTTTGAGAAGCATTGATCAAAGTGACATCACGGCTGCTTTCTTCCACTCCTTGGCTTACCTTGCAATCTGATGCTACAGGTGTCTGCCTGCTCCAAACCAAAGAGTAGCTTTCCAAACTGGAGGTGTTGACCCATTGGCCAAATCAACTTAGTGGGTTGTGACCTGCATTTTAAAAGAAATGAAAGAATAGAACAGAACAGAATAGAAAGTATCAGAGTGTTTCATAGAGAATGAGATTAGAGTATTGATTTCTGAAATGTTTGTTCAGTTGGAGATTATATATATATATATAGTGCATCAAAACATCTGTTTCTGTGTATATCATGATTCAAATGTATTTTTTGTTGCAGATCATGGTCAAAAAATAGGAATATTACTGTTCTAAAGTGACTTGACCTGACATCTTCATGGCTGCCCCCGTCATTCCTAAACCCACAGACCATCCCCTTCCCCCTCTGCTTTTCACTTTGGCTGGAAGTTCCAATTCTGTGGTGGGAAGGGGAAGGTAGTCCAGGCACAGGAGTCTTCCAAACCCTGCCCTAAGCCTCCTGGCACCCCTCCCCCTTCTATAGCCCCACATTCCTCCCCTGGCCATATATAGCAAAGCTAAAAATAACTGCTGACTTAAAGCCCAAAGCCAGCACACCCAGCCCTTAAGTAGTAATCCACAGCTGCATGGCTGCCTGGCGGTTCCCACCCGAGACCCACAGACTCCAGGACTAGAAGGGCCATTAGTGATCTTGGTTTTCCTCCGATCTTGACCTGGGCCTGAGCCTAGGATTCCAAGGCCCATGAATGGCCTGAAACTGTAGGACTCTGTGCGTGGACTCTGTTTTTCTGGGAGGTATTTCCTGCAAGAGCCATCAGATTCTACAATTTATCTGGTGTTCAAATAAATTCCAGGATGATGGATCTAATTCAATAATCCCCTCCCCAAAATGTGCAGCAGGAAAAACCAAGCCCAAGGTTGACTTCTTTTTCCCCTAAAGCTAATAATAGTTAACATTTTTGGAGTATGAACAATGTGCCTGGTGCTGATCTGGGCACGTGGCAAGTGTTGTGTTACTTAAACTTTCACAATAACCTTATGGGGAAGTACTATTATTACCCCTATTTTATAGATGAGGAAACTGAGATTGACAGTCTTCTAATTGATAAGAGGCCGAGATGGAATTTGATCATCATAAGTGACAATTAAATATTTTATGTTGTAAATCAGCATTTTAATAAATGATAAACAACTATACAAAATAATCAAGCCTGGCTACATACTTTAGGGACACGGTGCGAAACAAAAATGCGGGGCCCCTTCTTCAAAATTAAGAATTTCAAGATGGTGACATCAGAGCCTTAAGCCAAGTTCAGGGCCCTTCTGAGCTCACAGTCTTGTGTGACTGTACAGGTTGAATGCCCAGGAAGCTGGCCTTATCAAGACCAAGAAGTAACAACTGTCTTCTCCACCATTTGTTGAATCTTTACTAGTTTTTATTTTTTGCCTCCATTAGGTCTTACTTGTGGCACTCGGGCTTAGTTGCTCCAAGGCTTGTGGGTTCTTAGTTCCCCAACCAGGGATAGAGCCTGTGTCTCCTGCATTGGGAGGTGGATTCGTAACCACTGGACCACCAGGGAAGTCCCGAATCTTTATTAGTTTTTACCAGGCTCTGTGACAGTAGTAATAACCACGTCTACCATTTATGGAGTCTTTACTAGTCTCCTGTGCTAAGAATCATACATGTATTATATTATTGAGGCTTCTTAGTTCTCTCTTCTACTACACTAGTGGCTTTCAAATTTTTATAATTATAACCCACTTTAACATATGTATTTTCTATTATAATTCTGTGCATACATTTAAAAATGTAAAACTGAAACAAGTCATCATGAAGTAATATTTCTCTCCCTATATGCTATACTTGCTATTTTCTTTTATGTGATCTCATTAATAGAATTAGGCTTCCCTGGTGGCTCAGCTGGTAAAGAATTCGCCTGCAATGCGGGAGACCTGGGTTTGATCCCTGGGTTGGGAAGATCCCCTGGAGAAGGGAAAGGGTACCCACTTTAGTATTCTGGCCTGGAGAATTCCATGGACTGTACCGTCCATGGGGTCACAAAGAGGTGGACACGACTGAGCAACTTTCAATTGATAGAATTGTTATTTTCTCTTTTTGAGAGAATTAAATGATGCATTGTTATACATTAAATACTTAGAATTAGGCATGTGGTTAGTGCTTTGATTATTATTATTATTACATGCTGAAATGATGATATTTTTAAGTATGACAACTGGGTCAAAAATGAAACCTTCTACGCTCTGTATACAGATTTCTTTGTTCTTCCCAACGCTGATGGCTTCAGCTCATTTTAGCCTGACTGTCTCTGAACATGGGAGCTAAATGAATTTGCCAAGCTAGAGCCCAAAGTTGCTCAGCTGGTAAAGAATCAGCCTGCAATGCGGGAGACCTCATTCCATCCCTGGGTTGGGAAGATCCCTGGAGGAGGGCATGGCAACCCACTCCAGTATTCCTGCCTGGAGAATTCCCATGGACAGAGGAGCCTGGTGGGTTACAGTCCGTGGGGTCACAAAGAGTCAGACACGACTGAGCGACTAAGCGCAGCACAGAGCCCTGAGTAATATCTGCTGTCACATGACCTGGGCCTGTGACGTGTGTTCCTTGAAGAAACTTAACCTTCATATTTTTTTCTATATTCGTTCCCCAAAGGAACATCACTTCTATTGATCTATGTGTCTATCTTTGTGCCGATATCATAATGTCTTGGTTACTGGAACTTTAAAATAAGTTTTTATTTATTTTTGTTGTAAATTTTTCTTGGGGTATAGTTGGCTTACAATGTTGGTAGTTTCAGGTGTACGGCAAAGTGAATCTGTCATATACCCACTCTCTTCTAGATTCTTTTCCCACACAGGCGTTACAGAGTATTGAGCAGAGTTCCCTGTGCTATGCAGTAGGTCTTAGTTATCTGTTCTATATGCAGTAGTATATATGTGTCAATCCCAGTTTTCCATCAAACAAGTTTTTCAATCAGAGTAAATCCTCCAGCTTCTCTTGTTCAAGACTTTTCAGGTTATTCTAGATCATTTCCATTTCTGTATACATTATAAAACCAGCTTGTCAATTTCTACCAAAAAGGCCTGATGGAAATTGGATTAAAAATGCATTCGGTGGATCGTGAGGAAGTATGTTCAGCACAACTTCACAAGAACCAAAGGCAATTTGTAAAGAAGTGATTATGTTAACTCTTCACTAGAGAATTTGAGAGACTCATCCATACAGATCTATGCAAACTGTCGATCTTGTTGCTTTTTTAAAAAAATTATTTAATGTATTATTTTTGGCTGTGCTGGGTCTTCGTTGCCTCATGTAGGCTTTCCCTAGTTGTGGCGAGTGGGGGCTACTCTTCATTGCAGTGCCCCGGTTTCTCATTGTGGTGGCTTCCCTTGTTGTGAAGCACGGGCTCTAGACGTGCAGGCTTCAGTAGTTGCAACTCTTGGGCTCTAAAGCATGGGCTTAGTAGTTGTAGTTACTCTGAGGCAACCGGAATCTTCCCGGACCAAGGATCAAACCTGTGTTCCCTGCACTGGCAGGCAGACTCTTAACCACTGGATCACCAGGGAAGTCTTTTGTTGCTTTTAAATTCTCCTTTTCTATTTTTTGGGTCCTAGTTAGTTTTCTAACAATTGGATGCATTGTTCATACTGATGCATTCACTACATTCCTTTTATTCTATCAGTTCAGTTCAGTTTATTTCCTCAGTTGTGTCCGAGTCTTTGTGACCCCATGGACTGCAGCACAGCAGGCCTCCCTGTCCATCACCAACTCCCAGAGTTTACTCAAACTCATGTCCATTGAGTCGGTGATGCCATCCCCCATCTCATCCTCTGTTATCCCCTTCTCTTGCCCTCAATCTTTCCCAGCATCAGGGTCTTTTCAAATGAGTCAGCTCTTCGCATCAGGTGGCCAAAATATTGGAGTTTCAGCTTCATCATCAGGCCTTCCAATGAATATTCAGGACTGATTTCCTTTAGGATGGAGTGGTTGGATCTCCTTGCAGTCCAAGGGACTCTCAAGAGTGATTACAAGTAAAATAATTAAAGAAAAATGCATTTGATCTTTACATCAATTTGGAGGGAATAGACATCTAAACAGCAATGAGCCTTCCAGTCCATGGGAGTGGTATATATCCTTTCTTACTTACATCTTCTTTAATTTCACTCAGCAATGTTTTAGCATTTTCAGTATCTTGCACTTTTTTAAAAAGTAAAATTAGCAAGCATTTTATTTCTTATGATATTATAAATGGCACTTAAAATTTCATCTTTCCTATTGTTCATTGCTAGGTTATAGACATACAATTATTTTTGTACATCAGCCTTCAGTCCTTTTACATTACTAAATTAATTTCTTAGTTTTGGTGGGATTTTGGGGGGTTTTTTCTTCAGATTTAAAAGGAACGTCTTTTAATTTAAAAATTCTTGATTGCTACTAAAGCTTAAGTGTAGAAGGCCTAAGAGAATCTGATGGGACTAAAAGCATGTGTTACTTAAGTACTTGGGTCTTCAAATGGCCAGATCTGGGTCCAAGTCCAGGTAGAGCCACCTCTTCATTCTACAAACATGGGCACATCATGTGGCCTCTTTCACCTTGCATTTCCTTTTTTTCCACTAAGGATGTCAAAATCTCCCTCAAAGTATGACTAAAACAATGAAACGAGATAATCCATAAAAAGGGCTTAGTGTGATGCCTGGCACAGAGGAAAGGCTGAAATGTACAGCTTCTTTTCTGTGTTTCCTTCACAGACCAAAGGGTGAACTGATTCAGGATGGTCTGAACCACAGCTGCCTCTGGGGAAAAATATTTCAGTACAAAACCTAGCTTTTGATCTTGGAGCACTTAAGCCAAGACTTTGATCTGCTTAGTTTTGCGTTGGGTCCTGCCAGTGTAGATGGAAGCCACATCAGGTTGATTCCATTTCGAATGTAGAATCAGCATAATTTAACCTCATCTTGAAAATCTCACGTCCCAGTTCACAGCCAGGGGTCAGCGTGACAGGCAGCTGGGTTACTGTGATGGCAGCTTCTTGGCATTTATCTGGGACCCCAGGGGAGCAGAGCGGACCCTCAGTAAGACAGGGAAGTGGATGTCATTAGTCCTTCCTCTCTGCAGCCTTGTTTTCTGGGATGCATGTGTCTAGCTGGCCAAATCTCCCCAGACGTACCCCTGTCCAAGGCCAGGCCCTTGGCATTCATCAAGCTGGCGTTTTTCCAGCGCCTGCTAATTCCGTGTCCCCAGCAGCTGTTCCCTGGACCAGCCTTGGCTGCCACACCTTTGTGAGGAATGTCCAGTCTCATTTTCTAAGGGCCGTGGTTGAGGGCAGAGCGCGGGGCGAGGGAGACAGGCTTGCTTCCTGCCGTAGACCTAGTTCTCTCCTATCCCTTCCTAAGCTGGAGCCACAGAGTAGGTGGGCGTTAGGTCTGGTCACGACTGATTCCCCTACTTACTCCCGCATAGCTGGGATTCGAGTGGCCCAGAGCCGCCTGGCAGAATCCACAGGGCGACCCAGGGCCAGTAGGAACTCCAGAAGCGCCACCCCCCCGGCGAGGAGTGACCACCTCGTGCCTGGCAGCATTCAAGCATGTGATGTGGCGCCGACCACCGTTTGAACTGTGTGGAATGGGGCCCCCCCAAGGCCTGAAGGCGGCCCACAGCTCTGTGTTTAATGCACCATGTTTTTCTTCCTTTTGTTTATAATACAACTTGAATCCTTTATCATCTTATCAAAGTGATCAAATTTCACATTGCTGATGACAGGACAACCTGGCAACAGGGCCCCTTGGTGGGATGTACAGAGAAGGCTGTCCCTTCCCCTGTGTAACATTCCTGTGGGACAAGTGTGGAGAGAGGGAGGTTCATGCAGAGCCCGGGAGGCCTGGTAAGAATCTGGCTTTGATCCTGAGAACAATGGGGGCTATGAAGGTGACATGGTTTGGGATGGACAGGTACACACTGCTATATTAAAATGGATAACCCGTAAGGTCTTACTGTATAGCAGAGAGAACTCTGCTTCACGTTATGTGGCAGCCTGGATGGGAGAAGAGTTTGGGGTAGAATGGATACATGTACGTGTATGGCCAAGTCCTTCTGCTGTCCACTGAAAACCATCAGAACATGGTCAACTGGCTATACTCCAATATAATATAAAAAGTTAAAAAAAATTTTTTTAAAGTAATACGAGGGAATTTCCCGGTGGTCTAAAGGTTAGGACTCTGTGATTCCACTGCAGGGGGCACTGGTTCCATTTCTGATCAGGGAACTAAGATTCCTGCATGCCTCATGACCAAAAAAGAAAAAAGAAAAATGACTTGCTCTGACTTTGTTTAAAGGGATTGCTTTGTGTTGGGAGACCGAGGGAGGAGATGGTGCAGAAAGGTAGAAGCAGGGGGATCGATTAGAATCATTTATTGCAATGATACAGCTCAGATGCCACGATGCTTTGGACCAGCCTCCTGGGGCAGCCGAGGTGGGGAGAAGTGGTTGAACTCTGTGTCCATTCTGAAGGTGGGGCTGATAGATTGGCCTCATGGGTTGCAGAGAGGGTGTGGAGAGAAAGAGGAGTCAGGGAAGCTTCCAAGGCTTGAGCTGCAAAGGATGGCGTTGCCCTGAGCTGAGATGGGATGAGGATTCAAAGAGGGAAGGTCAGGAACTCAGTGTTGGATACCGAGGGTAACGGATGCCTTTTAGACAAGCCACGTGGGTGGAAGGGTTGTGCGCAGGCCTGCACACACACAGGGACCTCAGAGCGACCAGTGGGGCATCTGAACCCAGACCTTCTCCCCTTGATCCCTTTATGTCCCCCACCCTCAATTATTTCTGGCTTCCTAGGCCTTTAGCATGGCTGAACTGACCTAGGACCTGGCAAAGTTGCTTTCCCCCAGGCTCCAGGATTGTCAGCATCCAGGCAGTGTCACTCAATTAATCCCCTGCTTCTTGTACAAGCTAGGAGAGCAGCCTCTATGTGTGGGGGTAGTGGAACCTGCAGGCTACCGGGACTGTTACACACCCACTGCAAACCAACCCTGATTCCGGGAGCTGGTCACCCATGCTGTCAGCCCCTCCACTTTGGGTCCCCTGGCAGTAATCCTGGAAAGAGGAAGACAGGGGAACTTTGATGGGAGGGAGCATTTGGGGGCCGTGGGAAGAGACATTGGTGCCACCTTGCAGGCGAGCCAGAGAGCAAGGCCTTGGGATGGTTACAACAAAAACAGAATGTCGCCTATACAGTCACCCAAAGGGACTGTTCAGTCAATCCATGAGACCATGCCAGGAAGGACTAAAACCATTAAAAAGACAGAGGTCCAGTGGTTAAGACTCCATGCTTCCACTGCAGGGGGTGCAGGTTGGATCCCTGATCCAGGGAACATAATCTCGCATGCCAAGTGGTGTAACCTCCTGAAAAAAATAGAAGCAAAACTATACTTCAATAAAAACTTTTTTTTTTTTTAAAGAGAGAGAGGGGAGGAAGAAAGAGACAGATTCACCTATACTCATACAGAAAGGAATCTAAAGCATTTTAATCAAACAAGAGCAACTGGACGAATATTTATTGAGTGCCTACTGTGTGTGGGCAGTGTTCTCAATAAGGGGGGAGAGTGGTAGTGTGAGAAACAGCTAATCTTTTAGTCCACTTGTGCTATGCATAGGCTTGTAAATAAGCAGAAGAAATCCTGGAAGGACCAAAATTGTTAACAGTGATTACTCCTGGGGAGACAGTACAGAGTTTTTTTTTTTTTAATAATTAAAAAATATATATTTATCTATTTGGCTGCACCAGGTCTTAGTTGCAGCATTCGGGATCTAGTTCCCTGACCAGGGATTGAACCTGGGCACTCTATATTGGGAGTGCAGAGTCTTAGCACTTAGTGGGACCACTGGGGAAGTCCCAGTATAAGATTTTTTTAGTTTAAATACTGCTCAATTGTTTGAATTGTATGCAGTGAACCTGTGCGACTTTGTAATTTTTTCAGAAGTGCCCTCCTTTCAACAGATGAACAACACTTATATGCTGACATACTGAGAAGTCTTCAGGTACAAAAAGACTTTGGGAGCTCTAGGCAGAGCCCCCCAGAATCTAGGCTCAGATCCTAGATGGTTTCCCTTTGTTCCACCCCACTCTGGGGCAAGCCAGGCAGGTGAGCTGTTCTTCCGTCCCAGCTGAGCCACTGACGGCTGTGTGACCTTGGGCGGGCCCCTCTACCTCTCTGTGCCTGAGCTGCCTCTCCTGTATGAGGGGCTGAACCACACTTACCCCTAGAGGTAAGTCAATTTCTTTTATGTGCAACATCAGCTATTTGACTGTGGCTGCTTGGAGACGTGGTGAAGGGAGACTGCATGGCCATGTTAGGAGACAGCGTCATGATCGATGAGCAGTGTCTGCTGTGGACACAGGATGGATGGGAAAGAGGTAGCCCACGTGATAGGTGACTTGTTGCCTTGGACTAGATGCTCTTCAAGGTCCGCTCAAGCTGCGCCCTTCTTGGAACTGAAATAACCTCACTCACCCCCGCGTTGAGGTCATCTACGACCACATTGTGCATGTGCAGATAGCAGGATCACGACAGTTAGTATCAGCCACGGGGCTGCCACTAGCTCCTCCTGGTGCATGGCAGCCCCTTGTTAAGTTTTCAGGAACATTGCAAACTGGCTGTTCAACTGTTGGTAGCTTGATTGGCCATGGGGAGGAATATTTAGATGATGGAAATTGGTCAACACTGTGAATGAGGGTAGGGCTTCCCAGGTGGCACTAGTGGTAAAGAACCTGCCTGCCAGTGCAGGAGACGTAAGAGAAGCAGGTTTGATCCCTGGGTTGGGAAGATGGAGCCTGGTGGGCTACAGTCCATAGGGTTGCCAAGAGTTGGACATCACTAAAGTGACTTAGCACGCATGCACACACATGAATCAGAGTTGTTTTTCCAAGGCTACAGTCCATAGGGTTGCCAAGACTTGGACATCACTAAAGTGACTTAGCACGCATGCACACACATGAATCAGAGTTGTTTTTCCAAGGAGCTGTTTTACCAGCATGCCATGAACACTGTACTAATTAATATGAAATGCCCTTCTCTCCTTCTCATCCAGATTTAGGTGACCAACCCTCCTGATCTGCCTGGGAACTGCCCTGGCTTTGGTACTGAAAGTAATAAAGTTTCTTGGGAAACTCCTCAATCTCAGGCAAATGGGGAAGACTGGTCACTCTGCAATCTTCTCCTAAGAAGTGAAGGGAGCCAGTGTTTGTTGACAGTCTGAGGTCTCCCCTAGATAACTCACACTTTACTCACAGCAACCCCGAAAAGAAGCTGGCTCTGCCTTTGTTGGGTGGAGATACATCCAAAGAGAACTTGTCCAAGGCCAAGTACTCATGCACCAAATTGACAGTATCTGCTGAATGCCTTCCATGGTCCAGTCATCACACTGAGGGTTGGAGATGCTGTGATGAGCAAGGCAGTCTTGGTCCCTGCCCTCAGAGCGTACATGCTAACAGCAGAGACCAGCATCAGACAGTTACTTAATTACAACATGGTATTTATAATTTGAAGGGTAAGTAGAAGGGTTTATGAGCTGATGATGGGTGAACCTAATCTGGTTGGGTAATCAGAGAAGGCTTCCTGGAGGAAGTGATCTCAGCCTTGAGGCTAAGATCTGAAGGATGGGTGATCAGAGGACCACACTGCTGGTGCCGGGCAAAAGGAATATCGAGGACTTCCCTGGTGGTCCAGTGGTTAAGAATCCACCTGCCAATGCAGGGGACACAGGTTTGACTCCTGGCCTGGGAAGACTACTCCACATGCCCTGGGGCAACTAAGCCCAAGCACTGCAACTACTGGGACCCACACTCTAGAGTCTGCGTGCTACAACTACTAAAGCCCATGTGCCTAGAGCTCATGCTCCACCACAAGAGAAGCCACTGCAATGAGAAGCCCGCGCACCGCAACTGGAGAGTAGCGGCCCCTGTCACAACTAAAGAAAGCCCACATGACAGCAAAGACCCAGCTCAGCCAAAAATAAATACTTTTTTATAATAAAAGGAATGTTGAGTGTAAAGTCTTGGAGGCGGGAGCAGAGCATCTGTATTCAAGAACACACAGACTCAGAGGAAGAAGCGGGTATATGAGATAAGGGTTGGCAGGACCCAGGCCATGAGGGTTTCCTGGGTCACAACGAGGAGTCTGAATTTCATTCTTACAGGGGAGGCTGTGGGACACCATCAGACATCCCTCAGGACCAGGGTCCTCATCCCCCTATCTGCCGGGGGTGTGGGCTGCTGATGGCTCATAGCTGGGCACTGCCCTCTGCCAGAAGGAGGTGCCTCCCTCTGGGGGTGACCCATAGTTAACGAGTTGATGCTGGAGTACAAAGCCTCTTTGTTTCAATTTCAAACTACTCTGACGGTCATACCAGCTTCAGACCCCATGGGATCTGTTCAGCTTCTTCCACTTATGGAAACCTGCTTCCTTCCTTACAGGTGTTTGTCCTGAGAGTCCTCCTCCCCCCAAAATCACCCACACGCAGTCTCAGCCTCAGAATATGTTTCCTAGGGGACAATCCTCCCTCAAAGCCCTGGGAAGCCATCACAAACCAGGTTTTATGTGATCAGATCTGCATCTTAGAAGGGAGAGGACTCCGGTGGCAGCCAAGAGTGGACTGAAGTGGGTATCTGAGGAGGCAGAGACTAGGGAAGATGCTATTGTCATCACTCTGGGAGAACTGGGGCAGCTGGACTAAGTGGATGGGGTGGAGATGAAGAGAAGGGTGTTTTGGGGTATTAAAGAGAGATTCAGAGTCAGGTTTGTTTCTGAAGCCCAAGCAATTTCCATTATTCTTTGCTGCCCCAGAGATGCCTCAGGCTTGCTTGACTTGCTCTCGCTGGGACAGAGGGTCCGTGGTCATTACCAAGGTGGGTTAGAGCCAAGCTGGGATGGGTCCCCTCTACTCAAGAGCATCTCTGTGGGTGTCCATGGTGTGGGCATGTGTGTTTCCCATAATGTACATACCTGGTTTACCTGGTTTGATTTGGGGGTGCTTGGACAAGAGCCATGACCATTGGACTCCCTGGTCCTCACTCCCCTACCTGTCATGTACATGCATGAAGCATGTTGCTAAGCTAAGCATGAAGCTAAGTTGCTTCAGTTGTGTCCAACTCTTTGCGACCCTATGGACTGTAGACCCCCAGGCTCCTCTGTCCATGGGATTTCCCAAGCAAGAATACTAGAGTGGGTTACCATTGCCTACTTCGGGATCTTCGTGACCCAGGGATTGAACCTGCACCTCTTATGTCTCCTGCATTGGCAGGCAGGTTCTTTACCACTCGCGCCACCTGAGAAGCCCCGAGTTGTCTTCCTTTGAGCCTTGAGAAGAACTTGGTATGTGTATGCCAAGTCGCTTCAGTCATGTCCGACCCCTGTCTGAATCTGTTGATGAAGCTTCCATGGTCCTGCCCAGTGATCTTGAGCTAACTCCTAAATAGAGGACCTGGAGAAGGATCAGGGAAGGCCGGTGGACAAAACAGACAAGATATTGACAAGATAGCAGCTGTTAGTGGTAAGAAGTGATGAGAGTTTGGAGAAAGGAGGTGGCCTGGGTAGTTTTCTGAAGCAGGTGGCTTTGAAAGTGGGTTTTAGTGGATTTGGGAAGACAAAAACTGAGAAAGTGAGCTGGGACCAGGTTATGCAGACACTGGACTGTCAGTTAAGGACTTCCATGGACAGGGGGGACTCCCGGAGAGGAGCCTGTCCTGATCCCTTCCTTTCCATCTCTCATCAGTCCCTTAGGGACACTGACATTTGGACCTCAGACAGTTTCCTAGAAATAGGCAGGTGTCACTGGCCAGAGGGAATGGTTTTCTCAGTATCTAGTCTGTATTTGGAGGCAGAATTCATGGGCTGATCCACATATCTCTTCTCTGTTTCAAAGTGGACTCTGTCTCCTAGACTCCCTGTGAGTTTCTTTCTTTTTTTTTAAAATCACACTTTTATTTCCTTTATACTTTAAAAAAATTTATTTTTTATTGAAGGATAATTGCTTTACATCCCTGTGGGTTTCTGAATGGTTGCACTTCTCTAGGGCTGAGATTTGGGTGAGGGCTTCTGAACCTTTAACTTGTAAAGGGTGTTCTCAGGTTCTTAGAGGTGCCGAGGAGGCACTGGTCTGGATGCTTAGCTGTAGTCTCCAACAACTGCCACACTGGTATGATCATGAGCAAGTCATTTACATTTTTCATTTCAATTTTCCCAGCTGTAAAATTAGAATGATTATACTTGTATCTCTTAGGATATTTTTTTCTGTCTGTAAGTAACAGAAAGTGCTAACTTCCAAATGATCTAAAACTAACACTTCCCAATAGAAATATAATGTGGGCTCCAAATGTAATTTAAAATTTTCTAGTAGCCACATTTTAAAATGTGAAATCAATTTTAATCACTTTTTTAAAAAATTGGTGGAAAATTGCTTTACAATGTCACATCTTCTATTTAACTTGTTATCCAAAAAAGTATCATTTCTACATGTAATCAATATATAGTTATTAGTGGGATATTTTACATTCTTTTTTGTACCAAGTATTTTCAATCCAGTGCTCAATAACCACAGGCAGCTAGTAGCTACCATTATTGGACAGCACAGACCTTTTTTAATAAGGATATTTCTAATAGCACGTAACAACACTCCAGAGGTAGGGAAGTCTCACGATCAGTTAATTTGGAGGTGCAACAGCATCAGCAAGAACCCAGGCTCCTGCTATCTTTTTGCTCTGCCATCCACATAGTGTGGGTTTTGCTCTCAGCTAGTTACCCTCATGGTCCCAAAATGGCTGCCACTGCTCCAGGAGTCATGTCCACATTCAACAACATCCAGCAGAAAAAGAGGGTATGTTTCTCCACATGTATCTCTTTACAAGAGCTATGAAAACTCTCTTGTCTCCCTTGCCCCACCCTGCTAGCCAACTTACCCTCAAGTCTCAATGTCAGATTTCATCACACGCGCATGTCTAATCCAATCACTGGCAAGCTGGATAGACTTTAATGTTTGACTTATTGCAATCAGGATTTGCCCCTGGATTGAGAACCTCTCTCAGAGTCACATGGGAGGAGTATTGGACCCTTGGGCAAAAATTGAGGCTCTGTCGAACAAAGTGGACAATTGCTGTTGGGTCAGTAATTGTAATGTCATTTCCCAAAGTGGGTTCCATGGAATACTAATCCTGATAGATATTCTTCAGGACGGCTTTCTGAATAAATAGCAATACCACTTGGAGACTCATGGTCCCCAGGAGCACTTAAAGTGTAAATCAGGATTTACCCCTGAATTGAGAATCTTTCTCAGAGTCACATGGGAGGAATAGTGAAGAATTAAGAAAAATTCTTGAAGAATTCTTCTGGGGACTTCCCTGGTGGTCCAGTTGCTAAGACTCTGTGTTCCCAATGCAGGGGGCCCAGTTTGATCTCTGGTCAGGGCACTAGATCCCACATGTCCCAATTAAGACCCAGAGACTCAAGCACTGCCAAATATATATAAAATATATTTTATAATATATATAAAATAATTTATATAAAAGATATAAAATTATATATAAAATAATTCTTCTGGCATAGTCTCACAGTCAGAAAAACTCATTTCATTTAATCTCCTCAAATTGTCTTGACTTCAGAATCTTTTTTCATGATAAACTATTAACATCAGTTTTGAGAAACACATTTTTTGAGAGCCTGCCTTTATAGATCATTAGGTTGTATAGCTGGGAGAATCTTCTAGGCTATACATCTCTAGTTCGGCCTCTTGTGGTCTGAACAGAATGACCTGCACCTACCACGCTGGGAAAATTCCAATGGACCAGGTAGAAGACAGAGTCCCCAGTGACTCAGGTCAGAAGCATCCTTTACTTGAGAGAGAAAACAAAAGTGCAGTGTTGTCCTAAATAAACTCATCCAAACCTTGCATTCACACCCTATGGGAGAGTCACACATCAGGGTGTTGGCATACACCGACTTTTATTCTCCTTGTCTTAGTTTCAATTACCATCTGGTATCTTCTTTCCTGAGATGGACCCATCTCTTTGACACAGCAGATGTATTCACACTGATGTTTAAAACTAAAGTAGAAGCCCTCTAATCTGATGTCATCAATGCCAAACACAACTTGGTTAATTGAATGTTAGTGAGAGCAGAGAAAGATTTTTAAATGATTTATAAACCTTAAGATATTAATTTTTATTTATTTTCTCACTGCACTGTGTGGCCATTGGATTTTAGTTCTCTGACCAGGGATTGAACCCGTATACCCTGCATTGGGAGCTCAAAAGTCTTAAAACAACTGTACCGCCCGGGGGAAGTCTCTTGTGATATTTATTTTAATTTATATCACATTTAGGTATGTACTGTGTCAATTCTGTGACCCCATGGACTGTGATCCCCCTCCAGGGGATCTTGCCAACCCAGGGATCCAACCCAGGTCTCCCGCATTGCAGGCAGATTCTTCACCATCGGAGCCACGAGGGAAGCCCAAGAATATTGGAGTAGGTAGCCTATCCCTTCTCCAGGGATCTTCCTGACCCAGGAATTGAACCAGGGTCTCCTGCACTGCAGGCAGATCCTGTACCAGCTGAGCTACCAGGGAAGTCCCGTCACATTTATGTACCATGTGTAGATATTCAGTGGAGCTTCTCATTGTCTGTGTTCCATTCCTGTAATTTATCATTTACAATTTCCAGTTTCTGTTGGTTTCTTTAAAATGGAGCAAGAAATTAAATTTAATTTATAACTTAAAATTTTATAATTTTTCCCAGTCTTTTATAGTTAGCCCATTCATGCCAAGTTTGAGAGCGATTTTTAAGGAACTTTCTCCCTTATGAACATCCAAAAACATTCATCTTGTTTTTGGAGAAGTTAGACTCTCTTTTTCTGTACACTCATAGTCCACTGGTTTAGAGAACAAATGTTAATAAATAAAAATATTTCAATAATGAGTCCAGGGCTTCCCTATTGGTCCAGTGGTTAAGAATCTACTTTGCAATGCAGGGGATGTAGTTTCAATCCCTGCACTGGGAAGATTCCACATGCCTTGGGGCAACTAAGCCCGTGGACTGCAATTACTGAAGCCTGCACACCTAGAGCTTGTGTTCCACAATGAGAAGCCACCTTAGTAAGAAGCCTACCCACTACAGCTAACGAGTAGCCCTTGCTCACCACAGCTAGAGAAAGCCTGCACACAACAAAGACCCAGCGTAGCCAAAGATAATTAAAACAAGTAAATAAATAAGGCGTACAATAGAAGTGAATCGATTCAGGAACAGTTAAATAGACAACTCCACATGTGGGAACAGGGGCATGGATCTGCTAGAGCACTGGATGCCAAACGGGTACATCAAGGTGCTGAGGGCCTCAGTTTGCAGGCTTTACAACAGAGGGACAGAGCATGCTGGCTGACTGGAGGTCAGCGGAGAACTTAGACAGAATGCATATTACAATCATCTGATATGCTTTCTAGTATCCACGTCAATTAAGCCATAAACTCTGGCCCTGGGGGTTGGATCTTATACTATAGATGTGTCTTCCAGAAAGTCCTCCATTCTGATGAACAGATCCCCCAAATGTTCTTCCTCCCAAGGATAGAAGCTCTGAGGCCTCCCTGACTCAGGCGTGTCCCCAAACCAGCAAAAGCTGGGCATTCCAGGACACAAGCCCGCTTTCTTACAAGCACGCAGACCTAGGCAGAAAACCAGAGCTGGTCTCATTCTCTCCCTCTAAGTTCTCTCTGTCCTCCCTGGCTCCTCTTCATCTTCCCAGTTAATCCTTTCTGGGCCAGCTTTTCTGAGCAAGGACTTTGACCTGCCAAAAAGCTAGCCTTTATTGAGCACTTGCTGTGTGCTAGCTGCCTCACATAGAGTTCACTTAATCTTTGGTCAACCAACCCTCCTTACTGCACTGCCAACCAAGAACTGGATGGTCATCTCTCTGGATCACACTGCTGGGGCTGCCTAACGTTTATTCCTGTGATGATAAATCCAATCTATCACTGGCACTAGACTCCAAGCCCCTTGAGGGCAGTGACCACATCTACTTATTTGCATTGTATCCCCAGCACCTAGGCCAGTTCACTGCAAATACTCGATTCAAAGGGATGAGTGAAAAACCACAGGAAGTAGGTATCATTACCTCCATGTTATAGTTATAGACATAACTGAGACTTAACTGGCTTCAATACCTTATGCATGTTTTAGAACTCCCCAGTGTCAAGAGTTATGATTAAAACTCAGGTTATTCTTTTTTAATATAACTTTATGCATTTTTTAGTTTTGGCTGGGCTGGGTCTTCGTTGCTCTGCAGGTTTTCTCTAGTTTCAGAGAGCGGGGGCTACTCTCTAGTTGCGGTTCTCAGGCTTCTCATTGCGGTGGCTTCGCTTGCTGCGGAGCACGGGCTCTGGGGCGCGTGGGCTTCAGCAGTTGTGGTGCGCAGGCCCCAGAG
Source organism: Cervus elaphus (assembly GCF_910594005.1). Lineage (NCBI taxonomy): Eukaryota > Metazoa > Chordata > Mammalia > Artiodactyla > Cervidae > Cervus > Cervus elaphus. The sequence goes on along the minus strand of NC_057837.1, from coordinate 71,882,238 downwards.
CACAGGCTCAGTAGTTGCGGCACATGGGCTCAGCTGGCCTGCAGCCTGCTGGATCTTGCCTGATCAGGGATCGAACCCGTGTCTCCTGCACTGGTAGGCAGAGTCTTTACCACTGAGCCCCCAGGGAAGCTCCAACCCAGGTTATTCTATCCTAAACCTGAACGGGAATTGCAAGAAGGCAATATTTCGGTTTTATTAAACTGAGGAGTCTGGTCTGTATATTAGGATGGCATTTACTGTGGTTATAGCCTTCATCAGTTTTTTACAAATATCCCCAATAACTCCCAGAGTTAGTCGTGAATATTCTCAGCAGCCACTATCAGTCCCGACTGAGCACTTACTATGCGCTGAGTCATGAGGGAAAAGACAAGATATAGTTCCTGACGGTGAAAGAACAGCAGGGTTCATTCAGGAGATGCTCCCAGATTCACCAGGTGTTCATTCAGGGCTTCCTTATGCCTGGGTACTGTGTAGATACTGAGATCATAGCAAATAAGCTAGATAGGATCCCATCCTTCTTGGAAGCCACAGTCTGGTAGGAAAGGCTTAAGGTGACTAAACGATCATAATCGTTGTTTGTCTGTGACTGCACACAATGCCCAGAAGTACAGACGTCATGTGGCAGTACCTGGTTGGGGGGGGGGGGGTGGGGAGGGCTCAAGAAATCATCCTAGGTGAAGTCAGATTTAAGCTGAAGCTTGAAATGTCACTAGAAGTTGACTAGGGAGGAGAGAGGAGAAGAGCACGCCAAGAAGAAGAGGGAAGGCATGTGCCAAGGCCCTGAGGTAGGAAGGTGAGTGTTCCTGGAGAGCCATTCAGGATGAATCAGGAGAGGTGGGCAGGGGCGGCCCATGTCAGGCCTTGCAGGCTGCTGAGAATCGTGGTCCTTACCCTGCAAGCAAGCCCTATAAGTTCAAGTGAGGGGACCATCCCAAAGGGTATGAGGAAGCACTTCCATACACAGAGGGCTCCTCTCAGCCAGATGGCTATGGGTGGGTTCCCCTCTCCCACTCTGGATGCATTCTTCCCGTCCCCAGAGAGAACTGTCCTGTCTTAGAGAGAGTCAGGCAGGGGATGGCCCCAGCACTTGGCTCTTCTCCTTCCCAGGGCCCCGTCACTCCCAGCCTCCCCTGGGTGTCTGCGCTTCTTGTCACTTGCTTGTAAGTTTCCTAATATAGCCTGGCCATTTCCTCCCCAGCTGGAGGCCAAGAGCCACTCTCCTGTTGCAATCTCAGTTTTTCTTGGGCTTAAAGGGGCCACGTCAGCTGATCTCTTGCCAAATTTAAGGGAAAGGTAGATTGGTTGATTTGATTTCACAAACTTATTCAATTCAGAGATTAGCTGTCTTCTTTTCTTTCCTCCGGTTTACCATCTTCTCTGTCCTGTTCTTGTCTCATTGTCTGTCCACAATGTCCTGTCTGTTGTCCACTTCGCTGTCTCATTTTTTTCTTTTTTCTTCTGAGACTTTGGAAGGAGCACAGTCAGATATGGATGTGAGTTGTGACTCTGCATTTATTAACTGTGTCATCTTGGGTGAGTCTTATAGGAGTCATTAAACATCTCTCTGGTCATTTTCGCAGATCCGTTTTCAGCTGACTGGAGCAGAAAGAAGAGAAAATAGTTATAAAATGCATGCTATTCACGCACTCATTCTTTCAACAAATATCTATTGAATATTATTAACAATATTTATTGAATAATGTTATTATTTTAGGTACTAAGGATACAACAGTGAACAAAAAAGAATGGAAACCCTGCATTTATGGAACTTACATTCTACTAGGGAGATGTGCCATGTGTGTGTGTGTATGTGCTCAGTCATGTCCGACTCTCTGCAACCCCATGTAGCCTGCCAGACTGCTATCCATGGGATTTTTCGGGCAAGAATACTGGAGTGGGTTGCCATTTCCTTCTCCAGGGGATATTCCCGATCCAGGAATTGAACTCATGTCTCCTGTGTCAGCAGGTAGATTCTTTACCACTGAGCCACCAGGGAAACCCAGGGAAGACAGTCAAAAAACAAAAGAAAAAGCAGAATATATGTAATATTAGATATGCTATGAAGGAACAAAAAGCAAAGAAGGAAGGTGAAAGAAACCTGGGTAGGGGTTATCATTTTACTTCTTTTCACAGACATTTGTTTGTTTAGTTAGTTGCATCGGGTCTTGATTGCAGCACGTGGATCTTTGTTGCGTCACACAGGATCTTTTGTTTTGGCACAGGGACTTCTAGTTGTGGTCGCAGGCTTTGTTGCTCTGCGGCATGTGGGATCTTAGTTCCCCGACCAGGACTCAAACCCATGTTCCCTGCATTGCAAGGCAGATTCTTAACCACTGGACCACCAGGGACGACCCAGGTAGATTGTAATTTTAAATAAGGTGGTCAGGTAAGCCTCAATGAGCAAACACTTCAAGGACACTGGGAGGGAAAAGAGTTCCAAGCGGAGGCAACAGCCAGTGCAAAGGTCTGAATGGGAGCCTGCCTGCTGGGTTGACCTTAGGGGTCCCTTGGCAGCCATCCCGGGTATTTGTTGGGAAGCCATTTGGTTGTTTGGTTAGCCAGGGCTGCGTATCAGCTTGTGTTTAAAACAAAGGCTCTGAATTCCCCCCTCACTTCAGCGAACATGATGTGTCAGGCACTGTTCTGTACACTCCAGGCACAAAGATGGAGGCAGAGAAATGGTTTTCAGGGGTGCTGCTGCTGCGGGGAGAAAGATCAAGAAGGCAGAACAGGTGTGGGGGAGCGGGGAGGCAGGGTGACGAGCTGGAGATGCTGTGTCACATCTGGGGGCACCCATCTTCAAGGTGGAACTGCAGAGGGGAAGAGGTTGGGGATATAGTCAGGACAATCAGCAGGAGATAGGAGGCAGTTATAAAAGCACCAGATGATGCAATCCCCCAGGGAGGATGGGGTGGGGGGTGGGGGTGTTGGTGGAGGGGGTGGGAGGGGGAGGTCTTGGATGGAGCCCCAGGGAGCACAGCCTGTTAGGATGGGGGTGGAATATGAAGCTATTTTGTAGCTTTGTATCAGCTTGTTCGTGCAGCTAGGTGACCACACACACTAGCACAACTTTGCAGAATCACAAAATCACACGCATATCTTTTCCTTCATAGTTCATCAGCAATATTAACTTATTTAAATCTACAACAACCCTATGAGGTAAGAGGCAACTGTTACCTGTTTAATGGGTGAGACAGCTGAGACACAGAGAGGTTAAGTCACTTGCCCAAGGTTACACAGCTAGCAAGGGCCAAGGCAGGATTCAGAGCCAGCAGCCTGGCTCCGGAGTCTGTGCTTCTAACTACCACTCTCTTCTGCCCCTCTGTGCATGTCACAGTCACACGCACAGATTCTAGTTCCCAGGAGCTCATGTGTTCACACTCATGGACACGCAAGGCCTTCCTGCTAATAGCTCCCTGTACACGCCACTATCCTGTGTACACGTAGTGTCACACGATCTCAGTTTCATTAATGTGCCCAACCTCACAGCCACACTCAGCATCGGGTGTCTCAATCTCAGATTACTTTGCACTTTAACACTCAGGTAGCCTTGTGTACTCAGACCTCACACATGCCCGCAATGTCACCTCCACTAGGCACTCACACCGCGAGTACACACTGCATTAGACACACACAGCCTATATAGTCAAAAGACACTGATATGCATGCCCCTAACAGTCTTCTCTACCCATGGCCTTGCACAAATACACACTTGCCCATGCCCTCCAACATTCATACCACCATGAAACACCGCCTTAGCCACTCATGGCCTTGGATCTTCACTTCACGTTGAACACCAGGATAACCATGCACATTTAACCTCACATACTCACAAAACCTTGCCTGCTCACAAGTTTGCACTCTGATCCTCTAACACTCTTGCACCTTCACTCAACTTTACCTGTCCTTGCACACTGAAGACCGCAAATGCTCTCATAACCTTACATACATCTCATGACGACCCGTTGGTGTGATCTCGGTCACCCTCTGTGCACACACTGCCTTGCACACTCACACAAATGCAATTTTCACACTACTGCACAAAGTCACTGTCTTACCCACTCTTGCTCCGGCACTTTCATTTCTCTTGTGTGATTCCATTTCTATGCACACTCAATTAACTTCACACTCACAGAGCCTCACCTGCTCACACTTCACTTTAAAAAGCCTCTCTCAACCTCACTCTGTTTGGAACACTAAAGACCCTAGTGTGTTCCCACCAGGAGAAATATACACACCGTCTGCTCATGTCCTGGCACACTCGTGTAACTCCATGCACTCGAGGGACCCCGCCTGCTGGCACGGCTTCACACACTCATGCCCTGCGACACTCCACCTCACTCCATCTGGCATGCTCGTGACCTTGCCACGTTCCCGCCAACGGGACCATTCACAGCACTGCATCAACGCCTGCCTTTCAGGCATGTGTTCTCACACGCTCAGGCAACCTCAACCCTCGGAGGCCCGCTGGCTCCGGCCACTCCACATCCCCTGCCCCTCGACGGCCTGGCCCGCGGCACGGCCAGGCTCCCTGGCAGCCCTGGGGGCCGCACTGACCGTCCTCTCCTCGCCCGCAGGGACGTACCAAGGCCAGTTCACCAACGGCATGCGCCACGGCTACGGCGTGCGCCAGAGCGTGCCCTACGGGATGGCGGTGGTGGTGCGCTCGCCGCTGCGCACCTCGCTCTCGTCCCTGCGCAGCGAGCACAGCAACGGCACGCTGGCCCCGGACTCGCCCACCTCGCCGGCCGCCGACGGCCCCGCGCTGCCCGGGCCGGCCATCCCGCGCGGCGGCTTCGCGCTCAGCCTGCTGGCCAACGCCGAGGCGGTGGCGCGGGCGGCCAAGGGCGGCGGCCTGTTCCAGCGGGGCGCGCTGCTGGGGAAGCTGCGTCGCGCCGAGTCGCGCACGTCCCTGGGCAGCCAGCGCAGCCGCGTCAGCTTCCTCAAGAGCGACCTCAGCTCGGGCGCCAGCGACGCCGCGTCCACCGGCAGCCTGGGCGAGGGCGCCGACGAGGCCGCGCCCTTCGAGGCCGACATCGACGCCACCACCACCGAGACCTACATGGGCGAGTGGAAGAACGACAAGCGCTCGGGCTTCGGCGTGAGCGAGCGCTCCAGCGGCCTCCGCTACGAGGGCGAGTGGCTGGACAACCTGCGCCACGGCTACGGCTGCACCACGCTGCCCGACGGCCGCCGCGAGGAGGGCAAGTACCGCCACAACGTGCTGGTCAAGGGCACCAAGCGCCGCGTGCTGCCGCTCAAGAGCAGCAAGGTCCGCCAGAAGGTGGACCACAGCGTGGAGGGCGCCCAGCGCGCCGCCGCCATCGCGCGCCAGAAGGCCGAGATCGCCGCCTCCAGGTAGGACCCCCGGGCGGGCGCGGATGGACAGCGCCCCACTCCGGGAAGGGGTCCCGGGCCAGCGCAACCTAGGAGGCTCTGTTTCTGCCTCTTTCACCATCAGGGGTTCCCCCCAAGACTTTATATAGAGGGTTCATTGGCGGTGCTTCGGGATCTCATGTCACCCATTCACCCATCCATTCATTGTCCATCCATCATCCATCCATTTATACACTTGATTCCTCCCGTCCACCCAGTCCCTCCCTTCACGTAAACCTTACATTCACCCAACCTTTATAATATTGATCTAAACAACCATCTCTCTACTCAACTGACCATCCCACCCACCCAGCCAATTAATTTTCTGTTTACTCATTCTACCACCCAGTTACCCATCCAACTACCCAACAGTCCATTCAGTCACCCAGTTACCCATCCAACCACCCTGTTATTCGTCCATCCACCCAACCCCTTTGCTCACCTAACTTCTCTACTACCCACCTGAGCCATCCCTCCATTCACCCAACTCCTCTGTCCATCCGTCCACTCAGCCCATATATAACATCCACCTTACCACCCAACCATTTCTTCATCTGTCCATTCAACTTTCCATGTTTACACCCTCTGAACCAAGCACTCATCCACCCATCCATCCACAACCATTCTTCCAACCACCCAGACACCCGTTCAACCACCCATCCGTCCCCTCATCCCCAGCACCCACATTCATTCAACGTCTCCCATCCACTGGGCCACCAGGCATCCTAAATTCAACCATGCATCCATTCACCCACCACCTTCATTCATCTGATTTCCTCCATTTATCCAGTCACCCCTTTACCCAATCATGCTTCCGTCCACTGAAACAACATCTGCTTCTGCCACCTACCCAGTCATCCAACCATCCACCCATAATCCATCCATCCAACCACCTTCATCACCCAAACAGACCCAGCAATCCATCCACCTGTCCATTCTCTCAACCACCTCCACTGACCCATCCGCCAGCCCTTCATCCATCCACTCTCCATCCATTCAGTACCTATGCTTTCTTCCATATTCCAAGCCCCTGTGTGTCTTCTCACTGTACTTCAGGAAAAGTTCCAATGTTACCTTCAAACGTTTATAACACCTGCTGTGTGCTTGGCATTATTTTAAGTGGTTTACAAATATTGACTCATTCAGTCTCCTTAATGACTTTGTACTATTTTTATCTCCATTTTACAGATGATGTAAATGAGGCTCTGAAAGATAAAGTTGCAAATCACCCAGGTAGTGAGTGGCCAGGTAGTAAGTGGTTCCTACCCTCCCATCCAGCCTCATTTTCTACCACCCTGTCCTAGGACCTGGATTTTTGGCTCTGTACTAGTCATACTGGCCTTTCATCATTCTTCTCTAGTTCTTCCTATCCGAAGGCTTTTGTTCCTGATGATTCCTCTGCCTGGACTACTCTTCCTTCTTCTTGCTGCCCCTTAATTTCTATTCCTCCTTCAGAGATCCGGTCAAGTCTGACCCCCATATTGAGGCCCCATCCCCTGTCACAGCTTGACTCTCACTCAGCTGCATAGATGTCTTCTTACAACATTCGCAGTTGCAACTTTATGCTGCTTATATGATTTGTTTATATTCTAACACTTATAATGGGCTTGCTGTGAGCCAGTCACCATTCTGATGTCTTCATGTATGTGTGTTAGTTGCTGAGTTGTGTCTGACTCTTTGTGACCCCATGGACTGTAGCTCACCAGGCTCCTCTGTCCATGGGATTCTCCAGGCAAGAATACTGGAGTGGGTTGCCAGTCCCTTCTCCAAGAGATCTTCCCGACTCAGGGATCAAACCCAGGTCTCCTGCTTTGCAGGCGGATTCTTTACCATCTGAGCCACCAGGGAAGCCATCAGGGGTGTATAGTAACTCATTTAATTTTTACAAGATCATGAGGAGGTAGCTACTGCTGTTAATCCTGTTTTGCAGGTGTTGATGAACTGTGGGGGCAACAGAGGGTGTGGCAGGACAGCGGTGAGAGGTACCAGCCTGTCCCCGTGCCGAGAACCCTCCTGCTGGTGGCTCGAAATGGCCTGGGATGGAGGCTTTCACACTGTAGTCTTCAGGGTTAAGCAGGCGAAGGGCCGCGTCTTAGCTCTTTCATCTTTCAGCTCAGACGTGGGCAACTCAGTTTGCCCGTCTGAACTTCCATCCCCAGGCTGTGATGCCACCGTTTCTTAGTTGTATGTTCTTGGCTAAATCAACCTCAGTTGTCTCATCTCTAAAAAGGGGTTGGTCTGAGGGTTAAGAAACACAGTGCACGTCCAACGGTCCACACTTCTGTCATGGGACGAGTTCTCTTGGAAGCTGACTTTGAGATGGAGATTAATACGCAGGAAGTTCACGAGCACACTCTGAGGATCAATATCTGGGGAAGGGAAGGAGGCAGGGTTGGGCAGAGAGGGTCATGCTCGGCGGCAATGCAGTCTCCGCAATGCCTCAGCAGACCACAAGGGGCGCCCTGCAGTGGAGATGACCTTCAGAGTTCTCCCAAGTTGAAGAGAGGGAGCCGGATCTTTGGAGCCTCTGCATTGAATTCAAGCTGACCTCAAGAAGGCACATGACCTGGGGCTGGTCGGCTCTCTTTAGCTAGTGGCAGTCCCTGGACAGGACTGACAGTAGGCTGCACTCTGAGCAGCTGGGTTGAGGGCAGGAGGAGGGGAGAAATAAATCCGTGGTTCTGAAGGGGAAACTGGGGAACACATCACAGTGTCCACCGCCGTGCTGGACACCTAGCAAGGGCTCCATAGATATTGCTAGTCATCATGTCCTTCAGTGAATTCATTTTACAGATGTGGAAACTGAGACCCAGAGAAGGAAGACAGTATCCTTCAGGCCACCTGGCAAGCAAGTGAGAGAACCAGGGCTTCAGCTCCTACATTTCTGATTCCAAAGCTTTAACCAGCACATTTGCCTACTCTAAACATTGTAAACTTTGAGTTACTAGGAATGTGTGAATAGTTACTGTCATTAAGGCAGAAAGAAGGTATGGGTAATTTTCTTAAGATTTCTTGGTTAGGGGCAGAGCCAGATAGTCATATGATTTATCGGATGCTTTTATGAGCACTTTATAATATTTACTTGTCTGTGCAGAGTCTTAGTTTGCATCACACGGGATCTTCAATCTTTACAGCCTGTGGGATGTAGTTCCCTGACTGGGGGTTGAACCCAGGCCCCTTGCCTTGGGAGCTCTGAGTCTTACCCAGTGAATCACCAGTGAGTCCCAAGGGGTCACTTTTTAAAAATAGCACTTTGAGGTTGGAATCATTGTAGACTTACTAAAGAGCTGAAAAGGTAGTACAGAGAGTTCCCATATACTCTTAAGCCAGATTCTTCTAATGTCAGCTTCTTTCATTACAGTGACACATTCATCAAAGCCAACATACATACCTTACTGTTAACTAAACTTCAGACTTTAAGGTGGCGTCTGCTGGCTTTCTCTGCTGTCAAATTACCATTTTCTCCTTCTCCTATTTTAATCTTTGGATCCCAGACACCCAGTTCAGCACACACTCAGAAAGGGTCTGGAATTAACCCCTACCTTTTGGAGGGGAAAGTATCCATATACGTTATTAGAAATTCTTCTGTATGGAAGATTTGTCTCTTCTCTCCAAAGGAACATTTAAAGTTATTACGCCAAGTGTATATAGTTACAACAGGCATAAGCCAAGACTGTCCTGTGCCAGCCTGGGGCTCAAAAGAGCTTAAATGAGGTAAGAGCTTAAACTCTTGATTTGGAAGTCCACGAGTTGGAATTCTGGCTCTTGTGCTGAATTGCTGTGTGACCTTGCCCAAGTTGCCTCACCACTCTGAACCCTGGCTCTTCTTTCTTTCCTGGGTTTGTTTTGGGGAGTAGATGAGATAATGCCTGAAAAATACCTGGCACAGAGCAGCCAACAGTCAAAGCAGTCTTTGCCACCGTTTAGCATGTTCGATTTTAAAGATGATGAAATGGAAGCTTGCAGAGAAAGAGAGATTTCCCCAAGGTCTTCCCTTGCTGGGGGCAAAAGCTTGCCCCTGTCCACCCCCTTGCTTTCCCTACCCTCCCTGTCTTTCCTGCCAAGGATGTGCCCTTAAACATGAAGACACTGAGCTCCCTCCAAGAAGGCTGCCAGGCCCACAGCTGGGCACTGAGTCTCAGCAGTGAGGAGGTGGTGCCAGCTTCCTCCATGCGGTGCCACCAGGAGGGGAGGTTAGGATTCCTTATCCTGGATGCCCACAGGGCTGGTGGCAGTGGGGGGTGGGGGAGAGCGTGGGTAGCTGCTTGACTCGGTTTTAAGCTCAGATTGAATTTCCAATTAAGGGAATCTTTGGGTTAGGAGGAAAAGCAGAGTTGTCTTGCTCCCGGGGGCTTTGTTGAGTAATCAGGCTGCAGAGAACAGAGAGCCTTCCTACCAGCTTCCTTGGCCCAGGCAGCCTGGGGTTTCTCTCCACTGTGGCTTCAGATTGTCTGCTCCGGGCTTGAAAGGAGCTTCTCAGTTCAAAGTTGAGAGAACAGCATCGAAACATATATATTATCTAGGGTGGAACAGATCACCAGCCCAGGCTGGATGCATGAGACAAGTGCTCAGGCCTGGTGCACTGGGAAGACCCAGAGGAATCGGGTGGAGAGGGAGGTGGGAGGGGGGATCGCGATGGGAAATCATGTAAATCCATGGCTGATTCATGTCAATGTAGGAAAAAAACCACTACAATATTGTAAAGTAATTAGCCTCCAACTAATAAAAATAACTAAAAAAAAAGAAAAAAAAAAAGTCTAGGACCAGGACCGCTTTCCCAGGGAGAAGGGTTAGAGCTGAGATGTCTCACTCCCTAAGATGGGCTCTAGATTGAAGGCAGCTCTAGCTCTGCGCTGTCCAATATGGTGGCCCCCAGGCATATGCATCTGTCGAGGTCTTAAAGTGTGGCTGGTACAAATTGAGATGCACTATAAGTGTGAAGGAGACCCTGGCTTTCAAAGAGTTCGTAAGAAAAAAATGTAAAGGAACCTAGTAATAAATTTTTATATTGATTACAGGTTGAAATGTTTCTATTTTTGGGGGGTGGAGGAATGTGGACCATTTTTAAAGGCTTTGTTGAATTCACTACAATATTGCTTCTGTTGTTTATGTTCTGGGTTTTTTTTTTTTTGGCCATGAGGCATGTGGGATCTTAACTCCCCAACCAGGGGTTGAACCTGCAATCCCCTGCGTTGGAAAGCGATGCCTTAACCTCTGGACCACCAGGGAAGTCCTGAAATGATTATATGTTAGATAAAATGGGTTAGAGAAAGCATATTATTGTAATAAATTTCACTTGTTTCTTTTAACATTTTTGAATGTGGCAACTAGAAAAGTAAAAATAAAAAAAATTGCATGTGTGTCTCACGTTATACTTTTCTTGGGCAGTGTTGCTCCTAGACCCATTCAGGGCCCTAAGGAGATAGTCCAGCTCCTTCACTGACCAGATAAGGAAATTGAGGTACAGAAAGGGACAAAGAAAGGCTCATAGCCACTAGATGATCAAGGGGGAATTAGCTTCAGGGTTTCTGATTTTGTGACTACTCTCGCTTTTTGTAATGCCTTTTAAGGTCATGGATGCTGGGCCGTGGAGGGAAGCTGGGATGTTTGAGGAGGCATCTAAATCCTTCTGGTTGTCATGCCAACACCCTGATAAATGGCTCCCTTCTGGAAGGAGCACAGCGAGAGGTTTTGAGTGGAGCTTGCCCTCTGCTGCTGCTGGCCATATCTTGTCTTCTCTCCAGATTGCAATTCTCTCATGTCTAAAAGGAGACGAAATGTTTACCTCGAAACATTTTCACAAAAGTTAAACCAGATACTATACACGCAGCACTCAGGACAAGGGCCAGAAGCGGGAAGCACTCGATAAATATTAGCTGCTGTTGTCATTGTCTGGGATTCTTGTTGTTATTATTGTCGTTGTGCCACTGCAGCAGAGGCAGGGGCTGGCCTGCGGGAGTTCTCAGCCTCCCCGGGGTGGGACGTTCGCAACATCTCAGGTTCTGGACCATGGTGGCATCGGTGTGACCCTGAAGATAGGGTTCCCTGAACACGTGTGTTCTCTGCTCCTCCACGTCCCCACCCCGATTCTCGCCCACTCCCCGGCTGACCCTGGAAGTTCCCAAGTTGAATGCAGGGTTAGCGTTGGCGTTGTGAGTTGCTGGGAGGTGAATTTCTCAGATGAGCAGAAGCTAAGAGCTTGGCAAGCTTAGAGCCGAGAGCTTGGCTATGACATTGGACAGGTTCGGGTTTGAATCTGGGTTCAGCTTCTTACAAACCGTGTGACCTTAAGCAAGTTACCTCACCTCTCTGTGCCTCAATTTCCATTTCAGTCAATTGGGAATCACATTAATTCTCTTTCAAAGTATTGAAAGAGATAAAAGAGATAGCCCATGTAAAGGGCCTTTGCTGTGAAGGCGTGCAAGAAGGTGTACGCTGTTAACAATGAATGTGTTATAACGTGTCATTCTGTACTGATCTGAGTCTCCCTTGAGAATTACATTAATATCAGCTGGAGGGAAGCCTGTCTTCTCTCACAGTCCCAACAACAATTTTTCAGGCTTGTATCTTCTGCAGACCACAGTCCCAATTTTTGCTATATCCACGTATCACCTCTGTTTTCCAGTCTCAGTCGGTCATTTCAGTCACTCAGTCGTGTCTGACTCTTTGCGACCCCATGGACTGCAGCACGACAGGCTTCCCTGTCCATCACCAACTCCCAGAGCCTGCTCAAAGTCATGTCCGTTGGGTCGGTGATTCCATCCAACAATCTCATCCTTGTCATCCCCTTCTCTTCCCACCTTCAGTCTTTCCTAGCATCAGGATCTTTTCCAATGAGTCAGTTCTTCGCATCAGGTGGCCAAAGTGTTGGAGCTTCTGCATTGGTGTCAGTCCTTCCAATGAATATTCAGAATTTATTTTCTTTAGAATTCACTGGTTTGATCTCCTTACAGTCTGAGGGACTCTCAAGAGTCTTCTCCCACACCACAGTTCAAAAGCATCAATTCTTTGATGCTCGGCTTTCTTTATGGTCCAACTCTCACATCCATACATGACTTTTGGAAAAACCATAGCTTTGACTGTATGGACCTTTCCAATTTAATCTCTATCTTTAAATCAACTTACTTTAAAATATGTACACTTACTGAAAAGGAAGACTTTGGAACACTGTTAAAAATGAGAGACCCATATTGTGGGACGTTCTGAAAACAGAATGCTATTCAAGTCTGAGGTCAACCTTAAGGCCAAAGATGCTAAGCCTGAAGTCTGGTCCCTTTTTGCTGAAAAGAGACATTGGCTAGAGATTGACAGGTATGAGAGACCTGCAGGCACCTGACCAAGGTTGGTCCTTGACTAACAAAAGGAATGGGTCTGGTGCTATTTCATTTTTTGTTTTTTTTTATGAAGAGCTTTTATTTCTTGATTTAGTTTCGGCCCACCGGGTCACCGTTGCTGCTCACAGGCTTTCTGTGGCCGCAGTGAGTGGGCTTAATGTGGCGCTTTCTCTTGTGGAGTGTGGGCTCAGTAGGTGTAGCTAACGGGCCTAGTTGTCTGGTGGCACATAGGGTCTTCCCAGACCAGGGATCAAATCCATGTTCCCTGCCTTGGCAGGCGGATTCCTAACCACTGGACCCCCAGGGAAGTCCTGGTGCTGTTTCAGGCTGTGATTTCATATCTGCCAGCACGCATTACCAGCACCTCCCGGGTGTATAGACCATCCTGGGAAGAGGGGCTGGCCTTGGACTAGGGCTAAATTTGCCTATGTTTGTGCCTGATTATCTAATTTTTATTTAACAAGGATCTATGTAGTTCTTATTTTTAGGAACCAGAAGGATTCTAAGTACCTTAGTTATATTAACTCAATCCTCAGAACAATCCTATGAGGAAGGTACTATTATTCTCATTTTATGGATGAGGAAACTGAGGCACAGACAGATTGAGTATCTCAAACAACATCATTCCTCTGAGTAATGGCAGAGCTGGGAGTTGAGACCCCAGAGCCAAGAGATCTGATTCTAGAATGGCCTTAACCATGACCTAACCTTTAGCTGGTTTTCTTTCAGAACTGTTGATTAGCACTTACTCTGGGCCAAGCTTGTCCTGGGACACTGGACACCCAAATGATCAGCGTGGCTAGCATCCTCTGGGGACCCACAGCCTAGTGGACAGGACAGGCTGGAATTTGACACAATCAATGGTGTGTTAGAGGAGCAAAGAGTAACTACTTGCCCCAGAGGTGGTCTGGGAGATGCCCTGCAGGTTGTGGGTAAGTCTGCTTAGGAGTTTGCCAGGTGGAAAAGCAGGAGAGAAAGGTCACTCCAGGTAAAGCCATGGAGGTAGGAATGTGTGTGGTTTATTTTGGGAGCCATGAGTCATTTGCAGGGGTGCCGTGGGTGGGGAAAGAGATTAGAGATGAGGCTGGGAAGGCAGCCGAGGGCCAGGTGAGGATGGCTTTGAACGCCGGGTTAAGGAGTTTGGAACTTACCATGCAGCAGGCAGTGTTCTAAATGCTTAGCTAAATCCACTCGTCTAATTCTAACTGTGGCACATAGAGACTGTTAGAACATACTCAAAATCACATAGGTAGTAAGTGATAGATCTATAAATCTGGCCCCAGAGTCTGTGATCTTACCCAGGACAGTTTCTGCCACTTCAGATATGGTAATTTCTCTCTTTCCTCTTTTTCTTTTTTTAAACATTGTTCAGAACAGCATACTTGCTGAAATGTAAGGAAATTCAGAATTATAGAAGATAAAAAGTAATAAAACCTCTTTTCTACTTCCGTTTTGATTGTACCTTTAAAGTAGCCATTGTTAACAGTTCACTCACAGAATCATTCCGTTTACCTATTCTGGTTTGTGATTTTTTTGTTTTTATTTTCCACAACCAAACTACCTACATAATGTTCTTCATTTTGATTTTAAACTTAATTTGTTTTGAAATCTCTTCATCTTATGTACATACTGCCTTCATCTTTTTAATAACTGCATAATATTCCACAGTTTGGATGCAGCATGGTTTATTTAACCAGATCTCTCTCGACGGAGATCGAAAGCATTTCATGTTTTCACGATTACAAATGAGGCTGCAGTGAACATCCTTGGACCCATGTTCTTGCTCATGGATCTGGTTAAAGGGATGGCTCAGCCAGGTACCCTGTCCTATCAGGGCTACTCAGGCATCATTCGAATGCATTGGAAATATAAGGTCATTAGCCCAGGTCTTTGCAAGGGACTGACTCTTGACATTCATGGTCAAAATGTAAATTCAGTGGTCTCTCCCCTGGAAAGGTCTGTGGTACCCTTGAGTGGATTAACACAAACAAGAAAAAATCCAAATCACCTCTATCTAAGGTCCCACTGCCCCCTCCCCATATATGTTCAATAGATATTTAAGAGTAATCATTGCAAGGCGTGCCAAGTTGTTAGCCTCCTGGGATGCTCCCGTGTCTCTGCCTGTCATCCTTGCTTGCACAGATGTACTTTTATGGGTTAAATTCCCAGAAGTGGAATTGCTGAGTCAAAAAGAATGTGTGTTTTAATTATTATCAGAATCCAAGTTCATCTCCAGAAAGGGTCACACCAAATTTATAACCCACCCCAACAATGTATAAGAGGGAATTTTCCTCATACCATCACCAACACCGTGATTATCAGTCTTTTGCATCTTTGCCAAATTGTTTGAGGACGGTCGGGTGTTCCATGAACCCAGTGGTCCCTGTCAACTTGCCCAGGCTCACAGAAGCAGAAATTCTCCCTTGTTCTATTTCCAGCTGATCTCCAGAGATTCCTGGATATGGGGTTCCATCAAGGAGGATTAAATGCCCAGGGGGTGGCCTCGACATGTTGGAAAGGCCCCAAACCCTGGATTTCTGCCCCCCATCCTATTCCTCTTCCGAGAAATGCCAGATGGACAAAATCCCCTTGCTCCCAGAGACCAAAGCTGGGGATGAATGGAATTTCCTGAGTTGTCAGAGCTGGATTCTCATGATATACACGAGGCAGCTGTGACTCTAAGGCCTCTGAGCCCAGTGGTCTAGGGAGAGAGAAGAGATTGCCTGGGTCCCTGGCAGCAGGGCGATGTTCAGACTATAGGGCAGAGTGTTTGGTGGAGCCAGGCCTTTGGAGCTCGGAGAGTGGAGGTGCAGAGAAAACACTCAGCATCACTCCCATCAGTCCTCAGACAAAGCTGGTCAGAGGATGCCGCCCAGTGTGTTCATTTAGCGGATGGAGAAACTGAGGCCTCAAAAGGGGCAGTGACCCAGAGAGAGGAGCATGGCCACAGGACAGAGTGTGGGGGGCTCTTGCGAAACCTCACTTGGTTTCTGGGTCACATGTAATAGATCGACCAGGAAGAGGACAGGGATCTGGGAGGTGGAAAAGAACATTTTATCTCCCCCACCCCTGGCCCTATAAACTGTAATTCGGTCTGGCTCTGGAACCTTTCCAGCTTGATATGTCAGCCTAAATAGCAGTCAGAAAACAGACAGGCCAATAGCCTGCACTTTGGGGAGAAATATCACCTCTTTGTTCCAATGCCAGGGTTTCCGCATGTCCCAGTAGAAGGTCCAACCCTGCGAAGCCCCTGACCGTGCCACCTGAGCTGGGCTGCAACAGCTCCAGGGACTCAGGGGGTATCACCGGAAGGGCCTGGACACAGGGTGTTGGAATAACAGTAACAGTGAGAATAATAGTGGTGGCCATAGGGTAAGTGGTTGAGGGCTCAGACTCGGGGCCGGGCTGCCTGGGTTCTAGTTCTGGACACTCAGTAACCTTATGGGCAAGTGACTTCCCTCTAAACTTTGTCTCTCCATTTCTGTTTTTTTAATTTTTACAATTATAGTTTATTTTGTTCATTTGGCCACAGCATTTGGTTGCAACATGCAAGATCTTTAGTTGCAGCACGTGGGATCGAGTTCCCTGACCAAGGATCGAGTCCAGGCCCCCTGCATTGGGAGTGTGGAGTCAGCCACTGGACCACCAGGGAAGTCCCTCTGTCCCTCCATTTCCTCATCTCTAAGATGGGGATCACAAGGGGACCAGTCTTGGTGATATGAGAGGATCAAGCCCTTAGGATGGGGCCGGGCACAGGTCAGGGCCATGTTCTGACCACCCGGTACCAGACTCTGTGCTAATTCCCTTTTATACGCATCATTTCTTTTAATCCTCATGAAAGTGTTAGTCGCTCAGTTGTGTCTGACTCTGTGGCCCCATGGACTGTAGCCAACCACGCTTGTCTGTCCATGGAATTCCCTAGGCAAGAATACTGGAGTGGGTTGCCATTTCCTTCTCCAGGAGATCTTCCCGACACAGGGATCGAACCTGGGTCTCTTGCATTGCAGGCAGATTCTTTACTGTCTGAGTCACCAGGGCAGAACCAAATTCTCATGAGGGAAGTGCTATTTATCATAGTAACCCATTTCACAGATGAGGAAACTAGCCCAAAGTCCCCAAGTAACTAATACAACAAGGCTTCAGATTTTCTGATCTGGACTCTACCCTCCTAAGCACTGTTGGAAGAGAAAGTCTTTGAGTGCTAAATAACATTTCAGGTTACTATCCTGCCAGTCTGATATTCCGTGCCTTGACCTTGGTGTCTGGCCAGCCATCCTTTTGTATGGCAGAGCAGTTGAAAGCCTGGGGAGGTGAAGAAATTAAGGTTCGAATCCTGCTATTTCTTTCTCTCTCTCTCTCTTTTTTTTTTGGCTGTGCTGGGTCTTCACTGTGGCACAAGGTCTTAGTTGCCCCACAGCATGTGGGATCTTAGTTCCCCGACCAAGGATCGAACCAACGTCCGCTGCATTGCAAGGCAGATTCTGAACCACTGGACCACCAGGGAAGTCCCCCAGACATATGTCCTTTGTCCTTCCTGAGCCTCACTTTCCTCATCTGCAGAATGGGAACAGTTAACACCTTGGCCTCCCACATTGCAATGAGGACTAAATGAGAGGATGTGTGTAGAGGATTTTATGCAATCTCGGTGCTCAGTAAAGAGAGGCTGTGGCCAGCTTTATCATCATTCTTACCCAGAGAGTCAGGCGAGTGGAACTCAGAGAGGCAAGCTGGCGTTTCCTCCAAGCTTCATCCTTCCCCAAGTGCAGGCTGTTTCACTCCCCTGGGTTTCCAAAGCCCAGTCCAACTTCCACTTGACTTCCTAAGTCCACACCAGTGGGTCCCTGCCATTGGGAGAGCAGTTAAAAATAAAGCCCAGTCTTCAAATCCTTCAAGTAAACACCCAGCTCTCTAAAAATAGTATCTTTTTGCCACAGGTCTCCAGAGCCAGGGCGGGCTTGCAGGGTGGAAATTGGCGAGCCTGGTTCTCACAGACAGGCAGGCTGGGGCCAAGTGTCCATCACCCTGCCTTGCTGCTGAGCTTCTTGGCCTGAGGGGCATCCAAGGACCCCCTGGTGTCTGCAGCCTCAAACTGGCCGCCAGTGCCTCTTACTGCCCACTGTAAGGGCCCCTCATCCGCTCTTCAGTCTTCTTCCTGCCCTAGACTCTGCCCAGCAGCTGGAGTGAGATTTTAAAATGTAGACCTGGGGACTTCCCGGGTGGTTAAAAACTCCGGGCTGCCACTGCAAGGGGTGCAGGTTCGATCCCTGTTTGGGGAACTAAGATCTGGCATGCCCTGCGGTGCCGCCAAAAAGTAAAAAAATAAAATAAAATAAAATGTAAGCCTGACCATATGTATCACTCTAATGAGCAAAACTTTCATGGAGTCTTCAGTTTGGTTTCCCCTGAAGGCAGAGTCTGAAATGAGGATTTAGGGGCAGGAAGTTGATTTGGGAAGTGATGCCAAGAAGGAGGTGAGAGGAAGTGGGTGGGTAGAGTGAGACAGAGAAGAAGGAAAAGTGAATATAAATGTGTGTCATGGAGGCATGGTGGCAGCCACAGGAGCTGGGTTGGATGGGGACCTCAGTACAGAACACTCCTGAGACTGTGCCCCTGGAGTGTGGGGGGAGGGTAGGTGGGCAAGGCCTCACCCTCTGGCTCCAGTCTCCATTCACGGCAGATTTCTCTGGGGGCAAAGATCCCCTGTCCTTTAGGATGTGCTTGCATTTGGGGTGGGTTGAAGGGCCCTCCCTCCTGCAGCACTGAGGGCAGGCTCTGGGCAGAAAGCCTGGATGGGATGCTGGCCATGCCAGGGGCATCCTCCTCTGCGTGGAGCTGTCCCGAAAAGCTATGGGTGAAACTGGGGGTTACACTGAGGTGGTGTGATGTGGGCATCACGGGTGTCTGCCCTTAGGAGAAATTTCAGATTCCTTGCTTTGGCCCCCCAAGACCCTTCCTGTCTGGCTCAAGCTCACCCCCACCAGCCCTATCTCACACCACTCTCCCCATCACTCGCCTCCAGCCTAGGTTCCTCCAAAGGGCCATGCTCTTTCCTGCCCTTGGTCCTTTGCACATTCTGTTCCATGTGCCTAAAATGCTTTTCCCTTACTCTTGATCTTCTCATGGATCAGACCTCACCCAGCTCAAATATTTCTTCCTCAGGGGAGCTCTGAGCTCTTTCCTAGTCTGGGTTCCCTGTTACATGTTCCCTGTGCGCCCCGGTCTCAGCTGCCACCCTCACCATTGTCCTGACTCATTCTGTCTTCCCTGATGCTTTGTCCACTCCCAGAGCATGGGGACCCTCGTCGGCTGTGTTCACTGCCAGGTCCCAGCAAACCGCACAACACCCAGCACTTAGTGAGGCTCAGGAAGCCTTGCTGACTGACTGATAGGTAGGTCTTCAACAGCTCGTAAGGGGAGGCACCCTGCATTTGACTCAGTTAAGCTTTCAATCACATTCAACAAATATGCATTGAAAAGCAGAGACATCAGTTTGCCGACAAAGGTCTGTATAATCAAAGCTATATGTGGTTTTTCAAGTAGTCATGTACAGATGTGAGAGCAGGACCTTAAAAAAGGCTGAGCACCGAAGAACTGATGCTTTTGAACTGTGGTGCTGGGGAAGACTCTTGAGAGTCCCTTGGACTGCAAGGAGATCAAACCAGTCCATCCTGAAGGAAATCAGTTCTGATTATTCATTGGAAGGACTGATGCTGAAGCTGAAGCTCCAGTACTTTGGCCACCTGATACAAAGATCTGACTCACTGGAAGAGACCTTGATGCTAGGAAAGACTGAGGGGCGACAGAGGATGAGATGGTTGGCTGGCATCACTGACTCAATGGACATGAGTTTGAGCAAACTCAGGGAGTTGGTGAAGGACAGGGAGGCCTGGCGTGCTGCAGTCCATGGGGTCGCAAAGAGTCAGATATGACTTAGTGGCTGAACTGCAGCAACCTACTGTGTGCTAGGGAGTGTTGTAGATGCTTAGGGAAGAAAATGCCAAGATCCCGGCCTGCATGGAGTTACATTCCAGCTGGGGAGACAGCACAGCAGACCAGAAATAAATTTTAGAGCATGTGGGAGGGGGCAAATTGCCTTTCTAAATATGTGACATGAAAGAGTTGAACCAATTAGCTAATGGAGTACCTGAGGGGAGAGCATCCCAGCAGAGGACAGAGGTAGGAGGTGCGTGGAATGTTCTAAAAGCAGCAAGGAGACCAGCGTGACTGATGTGGAGCGAGAGAAAACCATAGGATAAGAGGCTGGAGAGAGTGCAGGGGTGAGGTGGGGACAGGTCACTCTGCCAGTGTGGGGGCCACTAGCCACGTGTGGCAGTTTATTCATTTACTTTTAATTTGAGGATAATGGCTTTACAGTGTTGTGTTAGCTTCTGCTGTGCAACAGCATGAATCAGCTCTGTGCTAAGTCACGTCAGGTGTGTCTGACTCTTTGTGACCCTATGGACCCACCAGTCTCCTCTGTCCATGGGATTCTCCAGGCAAGAATACTGGAGTGGGTAGCCATTCCCTTCTCCAGGGGATCCTCTTGACCCAGGGATCAAACCCAGGTTTCTTAATGTCTTGGATCAGCTATGCAGTGCTGTGTTTAGTCGCTCAGTCCTGTCTGACTCTTTGTGACCCCATGGACTGCAGCCTGCCAGGCTCCTCTGTCCATGGGGATTCTCCAGGCAAGAATACTGGAGTGGATTGCCATGCTGTCTTTCAGGAGATCTTCTCAAACCAGGGATCCAACCCAGGTCTCCCACATTGCAGGCAAATTCTTTACCGTCTGAGCCGCCAGGGAAGCCCGAGAATACTGGAGTGGATAGCCTATCCCGTCTCCAGGGGAATCTTCCTGACCCAGGAATTGAACCGGGGTCTCCTGCATTGCAGGCGGATTCTTCACCAGCTGAGCTACCAGGGGTCAGCTATGTGTATACATACACGCCCTCCTTCACACAGCACACACACACATCCGCTCCCTCTTGAGCCTCTCTTCCGCCACCACCCCCATCCCATCCCTCTGAGTCATCACAGAGCACGAAGCTGAGCTCCCTGTGTGATACAGCAGCTTCCCACTAGCTCTCTATTTCACACGTGCTAGTGTAGATATATATATGGGCTTCCCTGGTGGCTCAGAGGGTAAAGAATCTGCCTGCAATGCAGGAGACCTCGGTCCGATCCCTGGGTTGGGAAGATCCCCTGGAGAAGGAAATGGCAACCCACTCCAGTATTCTTGCTTGGAGAACCCCGCGGACAGAGGAGCCTGGCGGGCTACAGTCCACGGGGTCGCAGTGAGCTGGACATGACTGAGCACAGCAGTGTACATAAGTCAGTGCTGGTCTCTCAATTTGTCCCCCCCTCTCCTTCCCCTGCTGTGTACCCAAGTCCGTTCCCCGCGTCTGTGCCTCTCTTCTTGCATGCGTGGCAATTTAAATGGCAATACATTGAAATGAAAATGCCATTCTTCAGTCTCAGTAGCCACATGTCAAGGGCCCCCTGGCTACCGGCTGGGACAGCAAGATGTAGACTGTTGCCCTCATTGTTGAAAGTGTAGACACAGCCTGGGTGGGGCCTTTCAGGTCATCGCAGGGCAGCAACCTGGCCCGCACATGGCTGGGCACACATCCTGGGGTCCTTTCTTCACCTCTCAAAGTGGGTATGATTAAAGCATGCAAGCCCATTTGGTCCAGCCCCAGGCAATGTCAGAATGCCTTGCCCATCATCCTTGCCAAACGGCCCTTCGGTCACTGCCTCTGTGTCTCCAGGTGTAGGAAACTCACTCCTCTTGAGCCGGTCCAGGCCAACTTTGCATAGCCTTGGCTTTAAGATTGGCTCAAACCAGGAGAATGCTCTGCTTCTCTGTCACTGCAGTTCGTTGGTCCCAGTCCTGCCCTTGGGGACTGTGTGGGTTAGAAACGTGTTCAGCTGCAGGTCGCAGTACTTGTCTTAAGCACTCGACTTTTCTCCCAGAAGAAGGCCAGAGAGGCAGTGCAAGGCTGACATGGCAGCTCCAAGGCGCTCTGGGGGCCCACCTCCCCCTGTCTTTCCCTCCTGCTCTCCTTAGAAGGTGGCTTCTGGCCTTGTACTCAGAGGTGGCCATGGCACCCCTAGCTTCATCTTCATATCCGGTGGCAGAACACACCAGTGTCTCTTGATGTAGAAAGAATCCCAGCGGGGACTCACATCTCCTTCTGCAGAGTGGGTCACGTGGCCTTCTCTGAATGCAAGGAATCTGGGAAGGTGAATATTTTTAGCTGGACACATTGCTTCCCTGAGCAAGGTTACACTTCTGTTAGGAGGCAAGAAGGGGAAGAATGGATATTTGGTGAGCGATTATCTGTGCCTGCCCCGGACATCGCTGGGGAGATGCAAAGATTGTGATCTTAACACCTTCGAGAGTCTTCTCTGGTCTAAACATCTCCAGCCCCTTTCCTCAGCCCCTGTTTACAAGCCTTGTTGCTTTTTCCACTTTCCCAGGTGGAGAAACAGAGGCATAAGACATCCTTTAGTGATCATGAGCACAGATTTTGGGGTCAGATGACAACAGCTCACTCTTTTTGAGCTTCAGTTTCCCCGGCCTTGTAGTATGGTGGCAACTTCCGAATGAGGGCTAAAATGAGATGGTTGATGTCAAGTACTAGCCACAGGTTTCCCAAATGGTGCTAGTGGTAAAGAACCGGCCAGCCAGTGCAGGAGACATAAGAGATGCAGGTTGGATCCCTGTGTCCGGAAGATCCCCTGGAGGAAGGCACAGCAACCCACTCCAGTGTTCTTGCCTGGAGAATCCCCATGGACAGAGGAGCCTGGCGGGCGACTGTCCATGGGGGTCCCAAAGAGTCGGACATGACTGAAGCGACTGAGCATGCATGCAGCCTAGCCCCAGCGCCTGGCACACGGGTGTCACTCAGCAGCGGCAGTTGCCGTCATTATTATAACTATGCTTCCTCTTCAGTGGTTCCTTTGGGTGTTGTTGAATGAGGAACCAGAGAGCAACCCAGACCGGGGACAGCCGTTCTCCTCCCGTCTCCAGGAGGGGTGTGGAGTGGGACCACAGTCTGGGGAGGGGCTGCGTTGGGGATCCATCTCTCTAAAGCCATCTTTGGCCAAGCCGCATCCCTGGTAAGGGCGATCGCGTGACTGCCCCAGCGCTCTTCCCATCAGCCCCCGCTCTGTGCAACCCTATCTGGGAAGGGGGTATCACCCGAAGGTCATGGCAGCCTGCTGCCAACCCCGTGACCCCACAGGACTGGCGGCAGCCTTGCCAGAAGCCTGGCCAAGGCTGGGGGCCTCTGAGCTCTGACCCAGCAGGTAGGCTCAGAAATGTCACCGAGCAAGTCCTGTAGGTGGGAATTTGTCAGAGGCTCCCCTGGGACAGCCCCTACCCGGGTATCAGATGTACATAGTTCTTCCCTAAGAACCCCATCTGGCGTGGATATGGACACAAGCTTTCCGTGCCAGCAAAGTTGGCCCTGGAGCCCTAATTATTCATTCTTTTATATTTTTAATCGGTTGTACACTCATGTGGTTCAAAACCCCACATTTAGACCAAAATGTAAAGTCTCCCTTCTTCCCTTGTCCTTCTCTGGTTGCTTGCTCCACACTCCCCGGTCAACTGTTATTTGCCGTTTTTTCTTTTCCTTCCAGAGTCACTCTATTAAGGTGGAACTTATTTGACCTGCAAAATGGCAGTGTCACATGGTTCCATCTAATATGAGCAAACCCTATTTGCTATTTCCTCTTCGTAGGTTTCTGTTTTGCTCTCTCTGCCCCCAAAGGCAGCATATTATCCACACCTGTCTGAACCTTTTTTTTCTGCTTAATATAATTTTATTTATTTACTTATTCATTTATTTATGTTTGGTTGTGCTTGGTCCTCGACGTCGCTCGGGTTTTCCTCTAGTTGTGGCACGTGGGGCTACTTTCTGGTTGCAGGGCGCAGGCTTCTCACTGAGGTGGCTTCTCCATTGCCGAGCACAGGCTCCAGGGTGCGTGGCTTCAGCAGTTGCAGCTCATGAGCTCAGTAGTTTCAGTTCCCAGGGCCCTAGAGCACAGGCTCATTGGTTGCAGGTCGCAGGCCCGTGCTCTGTGGCATGTGGGGTCTTCCTGGATCGGGGGTCGAACCCGAGTCTCCTGCATTGGCAGGTAGATTCTTTACCACTGAGCCATCAGGGAAGCCCTGAACCTTGCTTTTTTCTCTTCGCTGTGTTTATATATCAGAGAGCTTTCCTGATCTTTCTAAGTAAAGAACTTTATCCGCTTTAACTCCTGCATAGTATTTCATTGTATGGCTGAATCATGATTTGTTGAATCAAGCCCCTGTTGTTGCACGGATTGTTTAGGTAGTTTCCAGAATTTTGCTCTGCGAGATAACGCTGTCCATTCATCATTTCACCCGTGGATCAGTATGTGTCTAGAATAAATTTCCTGAAGTACAGTTACCTGTCAGGGCCTCTGTCGTGGTGGTGCCATTCTGTCCTCCATCCATGTTGTGTGAGGCGGAGACGGCCTCTGCCCCAACCTGCTGAATGACCCTGGGCAAGTCCTGCTCCCCACTGGTCTCCGTGTCCCGGGTCGCCGAACTGTCTTTTCCTTGTTCTGGGGAAAAACAGCCGCCCAGATTTGCCTGTTTGGCTTGGCCTTTCCCGTGCCCGACCACGTGCACATTGTTACCGTGGCTTCTTTGGGAAATGACTTCAGCCCGCACCAAGGTCAAGGGAGCCTAGTGAGGTCCGCGTGGAAGAGCAGGCAGCGGGACCAGCCTGAGCAAAGGCCCAGAGGTGTGACCCTGGGGGGTAAGCCGGAGTTTCCCAAAAGCTGTTCACTGATGTACCTTCCCACGCCGAACCATGGCCGTATACCCTTTGGGTTGCTATTTCTTTACTATTTAAAAAAAAAAAACAAACACTTAACCTTCCTAAGCCTAAATTTATTTATTTTTAATTTTTCTGGACATGCACACACTACTTTATTTATCTATCTTTGGTTGTACCGGGTCTTCGTAGCCACACGTGGGCTTTCTCTAGTTGTGACGACTGGGGACTGTTCCTCACTGTTGTGTGTGGGCTTCTCATTGCGGTGGCTTCTCTTGTTGCGGAGCACAGGCTCCAGGTGAATGGGCTTCAGCAGTTGCGGCACAGGCGCTCATTAGTTGTGGCTTGTGGGCCCTGGAGCGTGTGGTTTCAGGAATTGCATCATGTGGGCTCAGTAGTTGTGGCTCGCGGGCTCTAGAGCCCGGGCTCAGTTGCTTGGTGGAATGTGGAATCTTCCCAGACCAGGCATCGAACCCGTGCCCCCTGCCTTGCCAGGTGGATTCTCATCCACTGCACTGCCAGGGAGGTCCGAAACTTATTTTCATAAAGGATCTTTAGGTCATTACCATAAAGAGAAATCCAGTGTTACATAAAGAGGAGTTAGTGGGAAAAAACAAAAACAAATAATACTACAAGGACGCCAGAACAACACACACACGAGAAAAAGAAAAAAATACAGTGAAGCAAAACAGCATTCAACCGTCCCCAGTCGGGTTGCCTACTAAAAGCTCAGATCAAGGCTACTTGCTGCTCTGGTCTTTCTCTGTTAAAAAATGGAATATAAGACTCATTAAGAATATATAAGGGACTTCCCTGGTGGTCCAGTGGCTAAGACTCCATGCCCCCAATGCAGGGGACCTGGTTTTGATCCCTGGTAAGGGAACTTGATCCCACATGCTGTAACTAAAAAAAAGATCCTGCATGCTGCAACTGAAAATCGAAGATTCAGCAAATGAGATCTGATGCCGCCAAATAAATAAATATTTACCAAGGAAAAAAAAAGATACATAAGCATGAAATGAGACTTTCTTATTGAAAAAATCAGAATGGTTGACTTTGAATTTTAAAGGACCAGTATTATCTGATGAATGTCCTGGTACCACCTATCATTTTTGGTCTTGTTAGTAGTAAGCTTTTGAGTCATTGGCCTGAAAGATTTCTCCCCTCCCTCTTTCCAGAGCCTGAAAGGGAGGGAAAGCAGGTCTTTAGAAGGGCAACTGGACTCTGGAGTTGTGGACAGGAGGAGCCCAAGCTTAGGCATTATACACGGTAGACGTTCATTAAATGCTCGGCAGTGACCGACTCATTAATGAGCCTCTGGGGCTCTTTTGAAAGAGGGATGGGAATTCAGACTAACGGTGCCTTCCTGAATCTTGTCCAAGAAGAGGAGGTGTCCTGCTCTCACTCTGGCCTCCAGTGGCGAACCGTTTACCTCCTGGCTGAGGCTTGCTGGGGGAGCCCGGGAACAGAAGCTCCCTCTCCCCCAGGCTGGAGAGAAGGCGCACAGGAGTCCCTTTGTTGTCTTTCCTCATCTGTTTCTATCCCTCTGTTTGTAGGAAACCAGCAAACACACAGACACAGAACACATCCAGCACAAGTTTATTTTTCTCTCCTGTAAAATCCAAAATGGGTACTCTTATCAGTGGGCAGCTGTGTTCCACGCAATGATTCAAAGACCCGGTCTCCTCCCGTCTTGTGGCTCTGCTGTCTTCCACACATGGCTTCCAAGATCATGCTCTTCTGCATCAAGCCAATGAAAAGGAAAAACGCATTGAAAGAGGCAGTGGAAGGTTCTTATTGGCCAGGAAGTAGGGCGCGTCATGTCTTCTCACATTCCATTGGCCAGCCTCTGGTGCCTGGCCACACTCCCCTGCAAGGGAGGCTGGGAAATAGTCCAGGCTTGTGCTCAGGAAGCAGAGGAAAGCAGTTCGGTGAAGTTCTGTCCCTCTTGACATTGTCAGGTTACTTTTCTCAGTTTCATGAAAACTGTGTGTGTGTTTTAAACACACCTTTCTTTGCCTTGACTCCTGCACTTCCCTCTGTTTAGACCATCCTTTGCTCCCTTCTTTCTTTTCCATCTGACCAGCTCACATGGACATGGAAATAAGACTCAAAATTGAAAATAAGACTTTGTCATTTTCCCAGGACTACAGGCAGGGAGAAGAAGGGATGCCTATACACAGCCTGGAGGGATGCCCTTCACTTTCCCAGCTCGTTCACAGAGCAAATTGCAGCTTTTATACACTGACGCCACCTGAGACCCACTCAGAAATTGTCCTGAGATAAACAGGGAGGGGAGATTTTGTGCTTGGAGACGGCAAATTTAAGTGCTTTTTGTCAAGAGAGCTGATAACGTGTTTTCCAAAGGGATGGGGGGTGGGGGATTGTCCAGGTAGGAGGTAAGACATAAGGACATGAGTCTGCTGAGACTGTTAACTTTTTTCTGGTTCATGTCTGTTCTGAGAAGCAGTGTACTGATTAAGTAGCTCTTGGAGGGGCTGATGGGTGGGAAACGGAGTTGGAGAACTCTGCTTCCTGGAGTTCGCCAGTTTCCATGGTGTAACCGCGGCTGTGGCTGATCTCAAGCTACCAGTGTCCTGTCAAGAGCTTGCCTAGGTCACCTCCAGTACATGCTTAGTACCAGCCTTGATTTCTCTGTCTCTTCTCTGTTTCAGGCTGTAGCTCAGAGCTCTCATCTGCAGGCAAGTTTACCATGTCTCTTCCTCTTCTGAGCTCCCTTTTTAAAAAAGCCTGAACTTAGGACTTCCCTGGTGGCCCAGTGTTTAAGACTGCCTTTCAATACAGGGAGTGCAGGTTCCACCCCTGGTCGGGGAGCTAAAGATCCTACATGCCTGGCAGCCAGAAAACCAAAGCATGAAACAAAAGCCATAATGTAACAATTCCATAAAGACTTTAAAAAAAAAGTCCATATTTTTAAAAAAAAGAAAAAAAATCTGAATTTTCTCAACTAGATTCTTTTCCTGTAGATTTTCTTTAGAGGTCTATAAGATCCTTAAAGCCAGAATTCTGGTTTTAAGTTTCTTTTTATCCCCATTATGTTGTCAGACACCTGCACTTATTAGGCACCCAGGGAATGCTTATAGAAGATAGGCGAGAAATAGGTAGGGAGGACGGAGGAGTTGGGCTTGAAGACCCTGGCCGGGAACCCAGATCCTGCTCTGTGACTTGCTAGGAGTATAATCTTAGGCAAATCCTTTCACCTGTCTCAGCCTGTTTCCGCATCTGTAAAAAAGCTCCTTTGTTTTTCTCCACTCCAGCTCAGCTAGGTCTATTACTGCATAATAATTATGATAATAATATTTATAATGACTGCTGTTTATTCATTCAGCAAATTTTTATTAAGCACCCACTGTGGGCCAGGTCCTGTTTTTGGTGCTGGCGATTCATCAGTGAACAAAACAGACAAAACCCCTTCCATTTGAGACGTGCGGTGAACTGAACGGAATTTTACAGGCATCATCTCATTTGGTATTCGGGCAACCCTGAAGGGCAAAGGTATCGTTTGCTCCATTTTATTGCTGTGGAAAGTGAGGCGATGTAGATTGTGTGAGTTGCCAGGGGTCAGCCAGCGCGTTAAGGGTGGATATGGACCTTGGACCCTCAATTCTGGTCCAAGACCTGGTTCTTAGCCATCACAGCACGCTCTTCCCAAGCCTGAGGTCCCCTTCCTGCCCACCTCTCTGCCTTTGCTCTGCATTTGATCTGTTCCCGTGGTTACATCCCTAGGGCCCACCCATGACCTGACCCCTCCCTGATGGTGTCTTTTCTGTCTTGAATCCTCTCCCCAAATCCTCTCTTATTATCTGACCAACCATGGCTGGTCACCGGGAATGGAATCCTTTACTTCTTTATTTTGCTTCTTTTGATGCTTCTTTCTCCTCCCCCTTCATCCCATGGCCCAGGCATGGACCCACATAAAAGGCTCAATAAATATCTGTTAACTATTGCATTGAAATCCTTAATGTTTTTCTTTGACTCTAGCTCAAATTTCGGTTTTACGTGTCTTCCTCCTGGGAAATCTGAAGGCCAGATCGGTGTGCTGGGTATGATGTTCACCTCTTGCAGGGCTGGCTTACAAAGATGACATATAGTCGCTGTTGGTGACAGTTGGCACCTTAGTTGTGGTCAAGTCTGGGACGACCACGCGGCCTCCTGTGCGCGAGATTGCCTTGGATCATGCAGGGTATACTTATAAACAGCTCCTGCTTTCACCCTCAGGCACCCTGGTTTAAATGGTAGGCTCTCCTGAACAAATCCTGAGGACATGACCTCCTCCTTGCTGCTCTGAGCACTTTGCAAAACCAGTGTACTTAGTCCTCCCAACTCTGAGGTGGGTGCTGTTATTCTCCCATTTCACAGATGGGGAAATGAAAGCCCAGAGTGGTTAGGTAACTTGTTCAAGGTCACACAGCTCGGAAGAAGCAGGGCTAGGATGGGAACTCCAGTCATCTGGTGCCAGAGTTCCCTTGCTCAGCCCCTGCCTCAGCAAGAACTCAAAGACGTCTTCCTGGGCCCCATGCTCTGGACTAGCTGTGTCTGCCTTCCCCCACCCCACCAGGAGCAGTTGTGACTTCTTGAGGCCTGGTGTGGGGATGGGGAGACCGCAGCGTGGTCAGAATCTCCGCTGGGGCCCTCACACCTGACACAGTGCCCGAGGCCAAAGATTATCTCTGGAAATGCTTTTCGAACCAAGGGATGCAATTTTCCAGGGCTGGGGCTGGGTTGGCCCCTCCCTGCAGTTTCTTCCTCTCCGTGTGGCAGCCGGGATGCCAGCCCCCAGGAGCAGATGGAGCTGCCTGGAATTCCTCCGGAAGGCTCCTTAGCAGTTATCAGAGCGGCCTGGGCCGGGGGAGGGGGTGTCGGGGGCTGCTCTGGGAAAAACTGGAAAGCCACACCTGGGGAGGGGCCGGAGGCGGGGGAGGGTGCCGGGCAGGCGGGCTCAGCTGTCACATTCCTCCGGCTCGCAGAGAGCTCTCCTGGGCGCCTTGTCCTTATTTAGGCAGGAGATGTCTGCTGACTCGAGCCTTGTGGGATGCCATTGCTGGCTGGCTCACCGGGGTTGGGGGTGGTGGTGGGGGTGGTGGGGGTGAGCCGAGGCGGGGGGGTGGCGAGTGGGGGAAGCAGAACACACCCAGACCCAGGTCACCAGTAGACCCAGGTGGGAAGACCAACCCTGGGGAAGAAGAATCACTCTCTAATAGTAGCAGCTACCATTTATGGGGTTCCACTATGCGCATGCTAGGCTAGCCTGTAAGTTCTAGGAGGTAAATTTCTTCTGTTATTGTTGTGCCCCTAGATCTAGCCCAGGACATGGCATGCAGTAGGCGCTTAGTAAATACTTGTCATGATCAAGTGAATATACACTTCACATGGCACAGTTCACAGTGTAGTTCTAGTGGCAGCTAAGTGCAATGACTAACCTGAGTTGTTGTTGTTGTTCACTTGTTAAGTTGTGTCTGACTCTTTGCCACCCCTTGGACTGCGCGCAGCACACCAGGCTCCCTGTCCTTCACTGTCTCCTGGTGTTTGCTCAGATTCTTGTCCACTGAGTCGGTGATGCTATCTTACCATCTCATCCTCTGTCGCTGCCTTCTCTGGCCCTCAATCTTTCCCAGCATCAGGGTCTTTTCCAGTGAGTTGGCTCTTCTCATCAGGTGGCCAAAGTATTGGAACTTCAGCTTCAGCGTCAGTCCTTCCAATGAATATTCAGGGTTGATTTCCTTTAGGATTGATTGATTTGATCTCCTTGCTGTCCAGGGGACTCACAAGAGTCTTCTCTAGCAGCACAGTTCGAAAGCACAATTCTTTGGCACTCAGCCTTCTTTATGGTCCAGCTCTCACATCCGTACATGACTACTGGGAAAACCATAGCTTTGACTATACGGACTTTTGTTGGCAAAGTGATTAACCTGAGTTACAGATGGCGAAACTGAGACTTGGAGAGGTTCCATGACTTGGCAAAAGTCATACAATTTGGACGTGAAGGAACTGGGGTTTGAAACCAGATTGTCTGACTCCAACACTAACACATGCCTCCTTTGTCTTATTTTGGTGTTAAACACACTGGAATTCTTGGCTTTCCTCCTTTATTGACTGTGTGAGTTGGACAGGTTACCTAACCCTGTCATCCTTAGTTTTCTTACTTGTAAAATGGGAATTGATAGTGATGTCTACTTTAGAGAGTGTTGTGAGGATTAAATGAAATAATACATGCAAACGTCTGAGCACAGTGTTGACACATAGTAGGTACTCAACAAGTATTGATTATACCATAACGTGATCAACTAGTTCCCCCTTCTTGCTTTGGCTTCATTTCCAGTATCTTGTTATTACAAACAGGATTGCAGTAAATACCCTTGTATGGGTGTCGTTTTGCACAGTTTGAGTATGTCAGTTGGTCGCATTCCCAGAAGAGGAATCACTGGCACAAAAATACATGGATGTTGGGACTTCCCTGGTGGCCCAGTGGCTGAGGCTCTGTGCTGCCAATGCAGATTGGTGTCAGGTTCAACACCTGGTCAGGGAACTAGACCCTGCATGCTGCAACTGAGACCCAGTGCAGCCAAATACATAAGTAGATACATATTTTAAAAATAGGTAGATGTTAAATTTCATGTTAAATTTAAAAAGAAAAAAGGTTGAGGGGTCTGAAATGATAAACATGAATATGTGGAAACACGAAAAATTATGTAAGTGAGAAATGTATAATAGCGAAAGCTAACACTTTCATATTACTATAGTATAACACTACTATAGTATACCCTGTATGCAAGGCACTATTCTAAGCCCTTTCTGTATATTAATACCTGTAATTTTCATAACAACCCCATGAAGTAGGCATTATGATCCCAATTGTATTAGTTGTCTGTCACTGGATAATAACTTATGCCCAAACATAGCAGCATGAAACAGCACACATTTCTTATCTCACAGTTTCCATGGGTTTGGTATCTGGGCCCTTTGGCTCAGGGTCTCCCACGAGGCTGCTGTTGGTCGGGGCTCTGGTCCCATGTGAAGGCCCCACTGGGGATGGATTCACTCCACCCTCATGCACTCGTCTGTAGGAGGATGCGGTTTCTTGTGGGCGTTTGAACTGAGGCCGTTGGCTCCTCACTGATGTTGGTGGGAGGCTGCCCTCAGTTCCTTGCTATGAAAGCTTCCCCAGCGTGGCAGCTTGCTTCATCAAGGCCAGCAAGAGTCTGCTATCAAAAGCGAAGTTGCCATCTTTTGTAAACTAGTCATGGAAGTGACGTCACCATTGTCATGGTCTTTTAGTTAGAAGCCTGTCACTGAGTTTAGCCCATACTCCGTGGTGGAAGGGTGGGGGCTGAATCCCATAAGGGTGTGAATACCAGGAGCTATCTGAAAAATCTTCTTGCCATGCTCACTTTTCAGAAGAAGAAATGGATGGACAGAGAGGTTAAGTGATTTGCCCAGGCTACACAGCTAATGTCTGACTCAGGGATTCACACCTGGGTAGCGTGATTTCAGATTCCATGCTCTTAAATTCTGGACTTTACAGTTAACAGAGTTGTTCACAAAAGGCTCAAAAGAAGGCTCAAAAGGTAACATGGCCATTGTTTTAGCACAGTGGGCTCACAGTGCTGTTGCTTTGAAATTACTGTTCTCATCATTCATAAAATGTGATTTTAAAATCTGGCGTAGACTTTTCATTTTTTAAAATATTTGTTTATTTATTTGGCTGCCCGGGGTTGTAGTTGTGGCCCGTGGGATTTTCGATCTTTGTTGTGGCATGTGAACTTAGTTGCGGCATGTGGGGTCTAGTTCCCTGACCAGGGATTGAACCTGGGCCGCCTGCGTTGGGAGTGCAGGGTCTTAGCCACTGGTCGGGGAAGTCCCTGGCACAGAATTTTTAAAAAGGAAGCTTCTCTGTACAGCCAACTCGTGCAGAAAAGGCCTCACTGCTGAGAGCTGGGCTTCAGATTGGACTGCAGAGCCCAGTCCCGTGTGGGGAGGGGAGCAAGGCCTCATGCCCCTCTCTCTCCCTTCACTGGCTGCCATGGTATAGCCAGACCTCAGTCACATGTAGTCAGCCAGGCGATCCCGGGTTCCGATGGACTAGCCTTTCACTGGGGAGGTTGACGGTGTCCCTGCTGGTAGCCACTAGCCCTGGACTCTCAGGCAGCAGGATGCATGCTAGGGCTGCCCAGGCCCCTGGGGGAAGCAGCATGGTTGTGGCCAGTTCCAGCTGCTGGGCTCTTCTGGCTTAACTGCAGATGAGTGGGTCAGCAAAGGCTCTGGTGCCAGACAGGCCTGGAATCGTGTTCAGGCTGGCTCTGGATCTGACTAGCTATGTGTATGTGGTTATGCTAGATCGCTTCAGTCATGTCTGACTCTTTGCGACCCTGTAGACTGTAGCCCACCAGGCTCCTCTGTCCATGGGATTCTCCAGGCAAGAATACTGGAGTGGGTTGCCATGCCCTCCTCCAGGGGATCTTCTCGACCCGGGGATGGAACCCATCTTATGTCTCCTGCAATGGCAGGCCGGTTCTTTACCGCTAGCGCCACCTGGCAATGAGCCATGGGCAAATAATTTCCTGAGCTTTCCTTTCTTCAGCACAGTGAGTTGTCTTGAGGATGGCATGAGATCACAGAGGTTGCTGCGGTTTCCTGTTGCTTCTGTAACAAATTACCACCAACTTGGGGGCTTAAAACAGCACAGACTTACTCTCTTACTGTTCTGGAGGTCAGAAGTCTGAGATCGGTCTCAGTGGGCTAAAGCCAAGGTGATGACAGGGCTGGTTCCTTTTGAGGGTTCTGGCAGGAGAATTCAATTCCTTGATTTTTTAGCTTCTTAGTAGCCGCTGCCATTCCTTGGCTTGTGGCCCCATCCTGCATCTTCAAAGGGCATCACTCTCATCTCAGTTTCCATCCTCACATCATCTTCTCCTCTCCTGTGGTCACATCTGCTCCTGCCTCCCTCTTATAAGGACATGTGTGGTTACATCTAGAGCCTGCTTGTCTAACCCAGGATAATTCTTGCATCTCAGGATCCTCAATTTAATCACATCTGCAAAGCTTCTTTTGCCGTATAAGGTAACATTCACTGGTTCCAGGGACTTAGGACCTGGATATCCCAGGAGCCGTTATTCAGCTGACCACGTAGGTCAAGTGTCTGCCATGTAGTTAGCACTTAGTAAACAGCAACTTGTTACTCTGCCTCCTGCTTAGAGACTGGGGGGTGGGAAAGGGTGTCACATACCCACTCACACATGGTGAAGACTTCCCAGATGGGCTGGTGATTCTTTTTCAAAAAGAGGAGAAAGGTCTTTGTAAAACATCATCTGGAAGAGTTCACCTCCACGGCCTGGGGATTTCAGGCTGGGCTTCCAAGGTGGGGAGGTTCTGCTTAAGCTCTTGGGGGGTGGCACAGCCCTCCAGACTCAAAACCCATGCCCCTCCACTTCAACTAAAACAAATCAACTTTTTAAAATTTTAAAACACTTGCATAGAGCTTTCTATGTGCCAGGTTCTATTCTAAATACATTATGTACGGTAATTCTACAACTCTTTGAGGCAGGGGCTATTCATATCCCCACTTTACAGATGGAAAAAAAAAAATCAAAGTACAGAGAATTTATGTCACCAGAGTTCTTATGTGAAAAAACTGCTCTTAACCACCTCACATACCAAAATATTTAAAAAATCTGTTTATTTTTCATATTTTTTTGTGCTGATGAAACCATATTATACTACATCTTTTAAAAAAGTATTTATTTGGTTGCACCAGGTCTTCACTGGGGCGTGTGGGATCTAGTTCCCTGACTGGAAATCGAACCCCAGGCCTGCTGCATTGGGAGCACAGAGTTTTAGCTACTGGACCACCAGGGAAGTCCTCTAGTACATCTTTTGTGTGTTCATAATATATGATATAAAAATTAAAAAATGAAAATTATGAACATGTAGCTCGCCACGTGGGCTTCCTCCTGCCCTGTAGCTTTCTGTTTGTTCTCAAAACTTTCCACCTTGTCTTATCTTTCCTACCAGACTCTAGATCCTCCCAGAGCAGGGGCCACTTCTGGCTTAATGTTCACAATAAAAATAAAGGCCAAGTGACTTAACCTCGCTGTGCCTCAGTTTCTTCATCTGTAAAATGGTTGTAGTGCCTGTCTCCTAGGGCAGTGTGAACCCTTAGTTTATTTCCCATTTTTTCTTATTAGAAGTAGTCTTCCTAGATCTAACTGTAAAAACTGAACTATAAAACTCTGAGAAGAAACGATGGTAGTAAGTTTTTGTGACCTTGGGTTAGGCAAAAGCTTCTTAGGTATGACACCATAAGTATAGTCAACAAAAAGAAAAATAGATAAATTGGAAATCATTAAGCTTAAGACCTTCTGTGCTTCAAAGGACACCATCAAGGAGTTGAAAAGACAATAGAATGGGGAAAATATTTGCAAATCCCATGTTTGATAAGGGACTTTTATCTAGAATATATTGAAAACTTTTACAACTTAAAAAAATTGAAAATAGGCAAAGAATCTAAATAAACATTTTTTTCCTAAGAAGATAACATAAATGGTAGTTAAACATTTAAAAACACGCTCAACATCATTAGCCATCAGAGAAATGCAGATCAAAACCACAATGAAATGAGCCTCACAAACCATTATGTGACTAAAATTTAAAAATGGATAATAATAAGTGTTGACAAGGATGTGAAGAGATTGGAACCCTCATGTTACTAGAAGAAAGTACAATGGTGCACTCAATTCAGAACCAGTCTGAAAGTTCCTCAGAAGTTTAAAAAGAGTTACCACATGAGCCAGCAATTCCAAGCCTTAAAGTGTACACCCAGGAGAAGTGAAAATATAAATCTATCCCCAAACTTGTACAGGAATATCCGTAGTAGCATTATACATAGTAACCAGATGGTGGAAACAATCCAGATGTCCTTCAGCTGAGGAACAGATGAACTAAATATGGTTCATCCACATGCACTGTGGACCATTATTTGGCAATGGAAAGGGATGAGGTACTATACATGCTACAAGGTGGGTGAACTTTGAAACAAAGTTTACATGACATATCCTGCTACAAGAATACCTATTTAAATACCAATTGTTGGCAGTCCTTAGATTTTTGGAAGAGAATTGCTTGTAAACTTTGTTATATGCCCAGTCACTTCAGTTGTGTCCGACTCTTTGTGGACTGGAGCCGGCCAGGCTCCTCTGTCCATGGGGATTCTCCAGGCAAGAAAACCGGAGTGGGTTGTCATGCCCTCCTCCAGTGGATCTTCCCCATCCAGGATCAGACCCGAGTCTCCTGTGTCTCCTGCATTGGCAGGCCGATTCTTTACCATGACCCACCTGGGGAGCCCCAAACATTGCTATAATGATAACCAAAACTGTAACAATAATGACAGCTCATATTTGTTAAGTGCTCAGTTTATGCTAAGCACTCTTGTGCGACCTCGTTTCAGACTCCCAGTAATTTTGTGAGGTAAATATTATTAACCCCATTTCACAGTTGAGGAAACTCAGACCATACAACAAAAGTCAGAATGTGATGGACTGGAGTTTCTACCCTTAACCCTTCTGATGAGGGGCTTCCCAGCAGGGCTTAGCACATGTTTGCCAAATGGATGCAGACCCGGCAAGACTGGATGCTTGACTCCATCCCTGCTGGAGGGCAGGGAATTTTCTCTGAGGGAGCTATCTGGGCAGCTACAGGCAGCCAGAGCCTGGAGCGAGGGGCTATTTTGGGGGAAGGCAGGGCAGTGGCTTCTGAAGCAACCTCCTCCTCAGGAAGATGCTTGGCCGCACTGCCCTTATCAACCACTTCTGCAGCTTCAGAGAGGCTGGCAGAGGCCTGAGTTGAGGGCTCTGATTATCTGCCTCTGTCCCCCAAACCTTCCATGGCCTCCTTGTTCTGATGAATTTTTGAAAAAATTTTAAGTGAGCAAATCAGTGACATTAAGTACTTTCAGGTTTTTGTTTCAGTCTTAAAAAAAAAAATGCTTCTTATATATATTTTATTTTATTTATTTTTTTAAAAAAATGTTTACTTATTTGGCAGCATAAGATCTTAGTTGCAGCACATGGACTTTTCATTGCATTTCATTCATTGTGTGGGGGCTTCTTTCTAGTTGCAACTCTCAGGCTTAGTTGCCCCGTGGCATGCGAGATCTTAGTTCCCCGACCAGGAATGGAACCCCTGTCTCCTGCATTGGAGGGCGGAGTCTTAACCGCTGAACTACTAGGGACGTCCCCATATATTTTATCAACAAGCACCTCCATAGCACTTCCTGTGTCCCGGCTACTATTCTTAGGGCCATATGAGTGTTTATTCATTTATACTCCTTACACCATTTCTCCAGGAAAGGTGCTGTTATTATCCCCATTGTACAGATGAGGAGACGGGGGCTCGGGGGGCTCAGGCTTGCCTGAGAGTATGAGGAGCAGAGCCAAGACCTGGCAGAGCTGCCCCTCTTAGCTGCGCCGCCATGTGGTTTAGCGGCCTTGCTCGGCCCCCGCCCCATCCATCCGCTGGTTTTCAGAGATGCTGCACAGTTGACTTGGCGGGGCTGCATTAGGCTGGGAGCTCTTCAGATGTCTGCTGGATCTAATTTATCCCCATCCCTAGTACCAGCATGTGGAGGACCTGGTCCAGTCAGTACCAGGAAAGCGCCAGCTCGGTGTAATGGGGAGGAGCTTGGGCAGATACACTTTCTAGCTGTGTGACCTTGAGAAAGTGACTTCACCTCTCTGAAGTCATGTGTGTAAAGGTGACCACAACGCAGAACTGGGCAGAAAGAGCTCAACCAGTAGTAGACTAATATTATTAATTAGAATAGTAGGAGAGACCATTGTTGAGTGGATGCATTAGAACAGAGGTGGGCAAACTTTTCCTGTAAAGCACCAGATGGTAAATATATTTGGCCTTGCAGGTCATGGGCTTCTGTGGCAACTGCTTAGATCTAGACAACAGTAAACAAATATGTGTGACTCTGTTCCAATAAAGCTTTATTTATATGGACACACATTTAAATTCTGTATAATTTTAATGTGTCATAAAATTACTATTTGGGTTTTTTTCCCCACAACTTTGAAAAGTATAAAAAGCATTCTTTTTATATATAAAAAAAGCTCACAGGTGATAGACAAACAGGCTGTTTGCCCTCATATGGCCTGTTGCCCTAATTTGCTGACCCCTGCAACAGAATGTGAGTTCTACAAGGGATTTTTAAAAAATCTTTATTTATGTTCTTTGGGCTTCCCTTGTGGCTCAGTTGGTAAAGAATCCGCCTGCAATGCGGGAGACCTGGGTTCAGTCCCTGGGTTGGGAAGAGCCCCTGGAGAAGGGAAAGGCTACCCATTCCAGTATTCTGGCCTGGAGAATTCCATGGACTGTATAGTCCACGGGGTCGAAAAGAGTCGGACACGACTGAGCGACTCTCACTTAATTACTTATGTACTTTGGCTGGGCCAGGTCTTCTTGTGGCAGGCAGGGTCTTAGTTCCCAGACCAGGGATCAAACCCGGGCCCCCTGTATTGGGAGCATGGAGTTTTAGTCCTTGGACCGCCAGGGAAGTCCCCCTACAAGGGATTTTTAGATACTTGGCTTGCTGTCGTAGCCACAGCACCCAGAAAAGTCCTGATGTATAGCAGGCATTCCATAAAGTTGCATTAACTGAATAAATCTGGAAGTCAAAGTGGGTCTGAAGCTGGCCCTTTAAGGCTGGGAGGTGGAAGGAGGGAAAGGAACATTCCAGATGGGGGAACAGCCAGAGCAGAGGAGTCAGGGGTACCTCCTGTGGGTGCCCCCGCTTTGGCCCAGTAAAGCCATCAGTGCTTGATGGAGATGCCTGGGCAACGAGGCCGGCTATTCCGGGTGGTGAGGGGTCCAGGGTGGGGACGGGCGGCAGGAGTGAGGGCCGACACTCTCGGGAGCGCCCCCACTGGGTTACGGCCCTGCCTCATACCTGAGCCACCACCAGCCTTATTTTTAACCTGCTGACGAAAGAAAATCTGATGAAATCAAGAAGGGTGACTGATCCCTGCCCCACCCCCTGCCCTAGTTACTGCTCCTTCCCTTCCCTCCAGAAGGGGCAGAGCCACCCTGGGAGACCCTCCCCAAGAGCCCCTCCCCCAGTGGTCACAGGGAAAGAAATGGTGTCTGCATTTCCCTGGGAGGCCCTGCATTCAGGGAGGGATCCTGGTGCTTGAAGGGAGACCCTCAAGGCTCCTGGGTGGCTGAGCAGGCTGGGAACTGCCCAAGAGAGAGCTGGATGTTTCTCTCTGTCCAGCACACGCTTCTCAAATTTTAATGAGCAGTGGAAGCAGCTGGAAGGCTTATACAACACAGATTCCTGGGCTCCTCCTGAGAAATTCTGATTCAGTGGATCTGGGGTGGAGCCCCCCCAATCTGCGTTTGCAACAAGTGCCCAGATGATGAGGGGCTAGGGGCTGCATGGACCACACCGTGAGTGCCACTGGACCAGAAGATAGCCTCTGGACTGCAGCAGTTCAGCCTGCCCTTTACCTGGTAAGCTTCCAGATACACCCCATCAGGGCTGCTTCAGGGTGAGAATCTGGGTAGCCTTGAAGGCTGTGCTCAGTACTTTGGACTTTACTTTCAGCAAGATAGGAAGCCTTGCAGAGACTGTCAGCAAGAGGTGAGGCAAGCAAGCTGCAAGTGATGATTTGTAGGGAGTGAGCCTGGAAGCAGGGAGGTTACAGAGGGGAGTGGGGGACCTGGCAGGAGGAGCCACGGAAAGATGGAGAATAGGCAGATCAAGAGCTTCAGGGGGAGCAGGAGAGACAGGAGTTAGTGGTGGTTGTTTGTGAATATTGAAAGATGAGGAAGGAGGGTGTAGGAGACACTGGGATTCCTGGCTTGAGGGCTAGGGAGCTGAGGGGCCATTTCTGAGATCAGAGGCATTGGGGAGGGGACTGGTAAGGTATTCAGTCAGTCATGGGTGCCTCCTTCAAACTCAGCAGCCTTTATTACCTTGGGCTGTGTGGCCATTCCCCTCTGACCCCTGTTCTGGTTGCCCTGGAGGGTCCATTGCTGATCCTCTAGAACCTTCCAGGGCTCAGTGTGAAGACTGCCATTCTGGCCTGAGGAGTCCGTCCTGCAGCACAGCCCCAGGAAACAAGCCTCATCCAGCTCACACAACCAAAAAAGGACATTTTCTCAGTTTGAAGGTTTGCCCAGTCTTTTCCCTCCTCCCCGACCCAACCTGGGGTTTCAGGTTTCCAGGGAAGTGTCTCTGAAAATTTAGATCTTTGAGTCACACATGCCCATGTACAGGCAAATGTGTGTCTGGGGTTGTGCATGTACTACATTTTTCTTTTTTTTAGTTTTTAATTGAAGTGTAGTTGATTTGCAATATCATGTAAATTTCAGATGTGCAACCCAGTGATTTGGTTATAGATATATGTGTGTGTGTGTATACCCCTTTTCAGATTCTTTCCCCTTACAGGTTATTACATAATAGTGAATATAGTTTCCTGTGCTATACAGTAGGCCCTTGTTGGTTCCACACTTGGTTTCAGTGTAACAAATGTTATCTTTCTCCTTCTTTTTCTCCTCCTCCTCCTTCTCTACCACTGCCAACACCCTCATCAACACCATCATCATCACCACCACCATCATCACCATCACTCAGCCCCATCCTGGGCTAAACACTTTCCTATGTTGCTTCTCAGCCATTTTCACAGCAACTCCAAGAGGGGAGAATTATCCTACAGACGTTGAAACTGAGGCACAGAGAGGCAAAGCCATTCACCCAAGGTCCTAGAGTCCTTGTAGGGTTGGGACTAGGGGGAGGCGAGTGAGGTGAGTCGTACAAGTGCAGGGTCTGGATCTGGACTCTGTTGACATTTTTTTCATAACTTGTTCATCAAGGATTATTGCTGCATTAATTTTGACTTTAAAAAATATTGCATTCAAGTACTATTTATCCAGACTACTGAGTTTTTTTGGTCAACCCCCTAAATTTTGAGCCTGAGGTGAATGCCTCATTTGCACCCTAGCCCCAGTCGTGGCTGAGCCAAAATTAGAGTCCAGGGCTGCTGATTCCAAAACCATGCTCCTTATTCTCTATGCTGCCCGCCTTGCTCATACAGATATCCATGTATGTATGCATGCATTCTTTTATGTATCCTTTCATTCAGTATAATACTGTTTTCTTCAGTAAACATTACTGTGGCAGTGGAGAGGGCAGGGGCTTAGAAACCAGACAGTTCTGGGTTTGAACTCCACTACTTATTATTATTTCGGCTGTGCTGGGTCTCTGGTTGTGTTGCACGGGCTTCTCCTTGCAGAGAGTGGGGCTTCTCTTGTAGACCACAGGCTCTAGAGCCTCTGGGGCTCAGTAGTTCCTGTGTGTGGGCTTAGTTGCCCAGCAGCATATGGGATCTTAGTTCCCCGACCCTGCATTGGAAGGCAGATTCTTAATCACTGGACCACCAGGGAAGTCCCCCACTACTTATTATTGAGTGGACGGACAACCTGTGACAAAAGGCCCAGACTCTAGACTCAAGAAAGCCTTTGTTTGAAACCTTGCTTTCACTTGCTGGTTGGATAAGTTTAGGTGGGCTCCTTAAGCCTTCTTATGCCTTGGATTTCTCCTTTGTAAAGAGGGATGGTGATGATAACATTGGCCACAAAGAGTTACCGGGAAAATTAAATGGATAAGTTTCTATAAAGCTCTTGGCATGTTGTAAATGCTTTGTAAATGTCAGCTGTTACTTGGCATCCTTGAGTAAGGTATTGCTCTGAGTTTCCCTACCTGTGGAGTAGAGTCAGTGAAAGCTACCTCCCCGGCAGTTTTGAGGCTTGCAAGGCATAATGTAGGCAAAAGACTTGGCACCTGAAGGGAGCTTAGTAAACTTTGTCTCTAGATGGGGCTTAATTCCGTGCTGGAGACACATGCAGATCAAATCCCCAAGGAAGTGACTCATCTGCCCATGGGGACACTGACTGGATCTTTCAGTTCCCCAAAGGCATGAAGCTCGTACCCCCTTTCAGGACATTTGCACATGCTCTTCCCTCTGCTTGGCTCACTGTCCCCGCCTCACTGCTGATGGGCCAATGGATATGTCAGTCTCAGGTCTCAGCTGTCACATCCTTGAGGAAACCTTACCTGACCCCCCCCTCCACCACCGATCTACGTCAAGTCTTCCTGTTGGACGTTTTCATCTTCCTCTTCTGTCCTCTTCCTTTATGGCATTTCTCACAGTTGCACTTGATTGTGCTGTGCTTAATCGCTCAGTCATGTCCGACTTTGCGACCCTACAGACTGTAGCCCTGCAGGCTCCTCTGTCCGTGGGATTCTCCAGGCAAGAATATTGAAGTGGGTTGCCATTCCCTCCTTCAGGGAATCTTCCTAACCCAGGGATCAAACCTCGGTCTCTTGCATTGCAGGCAGATAGATTCTTCACCGTTTGAGCCACTAGGGAAGCCCAAGAATACTGCAGTGGATGGCCCAT
This sequence comes from Cervus elaphus, assembly GCF_910594005.1. NCBI lineage: Eukaryota > Metazoa > Chordata > Mammalia > Artiodactyla > Cervidae > Cervus > Cervus elaphus. The sequence goes on along the minus strand of NC_057837.1, from coordinate 71,840,241 downwards.
TCTTTCTCCAGGGGAACTTTGGGACCCAGGAATTGAACAGGGTCTCTTGCATTGCATGTGGATTCTTTACCAGCTGGACTACCAGGGAAGCCCTTTTATTTGATTACATTATGTTAAATAATTTTGGTTGTTTGCGTCCAGCCCATCTTCTTTTGACAAGCCTTTGTCTTGTCCCTAGGAATCTCGGCTCCTGGCCAACCACGGCACACACTTTAGAGCAGCACAGGGTCTGGAATCATGTTGCCTGGGTTCAAAATCCCAGTTCCTGCACTTAGGGACTCTGTGACCTTGGGCAAGTTACCTACCCTGCCTGTGCCTCAGTTTCCTTTTCTGTAAAATAGGGACAATAATAAGAACACCAGCTTCCTAAGGCATCATGATGATTACATGAGATAATCTTTAATTTCTTTACAATGAAGCCCATTGGTTATTGGGGCTGTTAATATTTTCGCAGATGCTTTTCCTAGTCAGGTTAGATTAACAGCTGAAATAAACATCTCCCAAATTTCAGGCACTTAACGCAGTAGACATTTAAGGCTTGCTGAGTTTAATGTTTAAATTTAATGCTCAAATGTTCCACATTTAATATGGGACTGTGAGGGAGGCGGGCTTTGCTCTATGCAACAATCATTTGTGGACCCAAGTTCCTTCCAGCGTGTTTCTTGACCCTGGGGCCCACAGGGGAGTTCTGTGGATGGAATTCAGCTTGTCTGTGAATCTGGATGCTGCCTTAGGTTAGATTCCCTAGAAGCTGAGTCTGAGATGAGGATTCTTGCTTGGGCAATTTATGGAGCAAGTGCTCTCAGACGCGAGGGGGAGGGAGAGAGGCAGAATGGGACATAGAAGAAGACAAGCAGCGATGTGTTCTGGAGTTCTGCTTCAGCCTCATCCCGTGGTGGGGCTTTGGAGCCTGAGTTATACCTCAGGACTTGGTTCCTTTTGGGGCAGGAAGGGGCTGGCTGGGGTCAGGAGTCATTGGTTATAGGCTCCCTGGGTTGCGGAGGGGTATGGACCTTTGGAACAAGGTGGCTTCTATTGGTTGCAGTTCTCTGAGAGAGCAGTGAGCCATCAGCAGTCATTCGGCAGCTAAGGGTGGGTCCTAGTGAAGGGATCTTCATGGAAAACCACCTCTCTATTTTTACTAACGTGTAACTGAAATTTAGTATTTTCTTCAACTATAGAAGTCGGCGATAAATCACAGTAGTATTAGCAGTATCTCTGACTTTGTCACTCATAGGAATCACATATATTTTCATGCCACATTCCTGTTGTTGCTTGTATCCTTGAAATATCCTTTATGCTAATTTATACTTTTAAATTATGGTGGTCAATAGGCCTGCTGAATATTTTGTCTAATGTGTTAATAAAGAAGAATATACATTGTTATATTACAGATTTATCCCTTTAAATATTCTGGTAACAGTGTGTCAGTGTAATTGCATCTCTTTGTAATCCTGTGTAATTTATGCATTTTAAAACAATATACCAAGAAAGGGTCCACAGGTGTTACCAGATTGAAAAGATCTGTGACACAAATGAGGTTAAGTCCCCTCCCCTGTTCTGGGGACTTGGCTTCTGCATTTTACCAGCAACAGGGGAGAAGAGAGAGGACATTGTGGATTGCAGGACAGGTTTTTGTGCACCATGCCTGGAAATGGCAACGTCCTGTCTTCCCACAGTGCTTTAGCCAGTCACCTGACCACACCTAACCCCAGGGAGGCTGGAAAATGTAGTCTGTCTGTGTGCCCTGAGAGAAGAGGAAATGGTCTGGGGGACGCACAACAGCCTGGACCACAGGGCTTAATAAATATTCATTGACAGCCCAAATGAACAAAAGTGTTGTCTAGGGTGTCTCTTTGTGGGTTGGGGAGGAAGGGCAGAGAGGGTTGGTTTTCTGGAGGGATCCTAAGACTCCACCATGTCGTCTCCTTAGGACAAGCCACGCCAAGGCCAAAGCTGAGGCAGCAGAACAGGCTGCCCTGGCTGCCAACCAAGAGTCCAACATTGCCCGCACTTTGGCCAGGGAGCTGGCTCCAGACTTCTACCAGCCAGGTAGGGCCAGCCAGGGAGGGGACTGGCCTGGATGGGGTGGGGGAGTTGGGGTGGGCCGCGGGGTGGGGGTGGAGAGGTGGACCCTTTTTCTTTGCTTGGTGGAAAGCTGAGATGCTCGGGTGGGTCCACACAAGCCTGGGAGCATCTGTGGGGCGTGGTGCAGGCATGGGATGGGATGAGTCAAGGGGACTCAGGCTGAGATCGGGGTGGTAATATCAGAGGCTCCCCCAACTGCAGCCTGTCTCTTCTCTCTGGGAAATGAGGCTGCAGAGTGAGGAGGACCTCCTGGCTCTGATCCAGACTTTGCCCTTGAATAGAGTGGTGGGAGCCAATCAGGGTGGGCGACTGGTGCTCTCCACGTTGAAGGGTTTTTAGGGAGACCTAAGGGAGGCTAGTGGAGAAGGCAATGGCACCCCACTCCAGTACTCTTGCCTGGAAAATCCCATGGATGGAGGAGCCTGGTGGGCTGCAGTCCATGGGGTCGCTAAGAGTCGGACGCGACTGAGCGACTTCACTGTCACTTTTCACTTTCATGCATTGGAGAAGGAAATGGCAACCCACTCCAATGTTCCTGCCTGGAGAATCCCAGGGACGGGGGAGCCTACTGGGCTGCCGTCTGTGGGGTCGCACAGAGTCGGACACGACTGAAGCGACTTAGCAGCAGCAGCAGCAAGGGAGGCTAGATGCAAGACCTCAGAGTGCAGATCTCTGCCTGGCAAGAGTCGCGCGTCCCATCACAGTGCGCCCCCTGCTGGTCCCAGGAAGAGCGACGCTGGCTGGCAGCCTCCACCTTGGGTGGTCATAGCAACAGCTGTCACCACGTGTCAGGTTCTGCGCTCAGTATTTTACAGGCATTTTTTTTCCCCACCCGATTAATCCTTCAGTTAGTATTTATGAAATAGATATCATTAGGCCTGTTTTTCAGATAAGAGAATGGAAAGAGGCCGGTGTGACCATAAAGAGCATAAACTCTGGAGCCAGACTCAGCCTGGGTGCCAGCCCCGGCCCTGCTCTTGGTCAGCTGGGTGACTTTGGGCAAGGCATTTTACGTCTCTGAGCCTCCTTTTCTTCATCTGTGCAGTGGAGGCTAAATAATAGCATCCACCTCATAGGGTTATTCAAAGGAGTAAATGAGTTAGTTTTGGGGAATGGCTTTAAAAACAGCGCTTTTGGCACCTGATGGCTGCAGGTCAGTGCTGGCTGAGTATGTCCACGAGACTCAGCGGGGCTGGAGCGGCTTGCCCAGGGTCACCCGGTGCGGGGACCCGGCTTCGAATCCCGCCTCCCCGTGTGGTCCCCTGGCAGGTCCGGAGTATCAGAAGCGCCGGCTGCTCCAGGAGATCCTGGAGAATTCGGAGAGCCTGCTGGATTCCCCCGACCGGGGCCCCAGCGCCGCGGGCCTCCCGGAACGGCTCCGCGAGAGCCCGGAGCTGCACGAACGGGAGACCCCGGCGCCCGAGGGTGGCCCCCCGTCGCCGGCCGGGACACCCCCGCAGCCCAAGCGGCCCCGCCCGGCCGCGGCGTCCAAGGACGGCCTGTTGAGCCCGGGCGCCTGGAACGGTGAACCCGGCGGCGGCGGCGAGGGCAGCCGGCCGGTCACGCCGTCGGACGGCGCGGGTCGCCGCAGCCCCGCCCGGCCGGCCAGCGAACGCATGGCCATCGAGGCGCTGCAGGCGCCGCCCGCGCGGCCGGACGAGCCGGAGGTGGCGCTGTACCAGGGCTATCACAGCTACGCCGTGCGCACCGCGCCGCCCGCGCCGCCGCCCTTCGAGGACGAGCCCGAGGCCCCCGCCGCCGACTCCGCGCCCCCGTCCCCGGCCGCCGCCGCCGCGCCCGGGACGGCGTCCCCGCCCCGAAGCCCCGCGCCGGCGCCCGAGAGCCCCGCCAAGCTGGAACCCAAGCCCATCGTGCCCAAGGCCGAGCCCAAGGTCAAGGCCCGCAAGACGGAGGCCCGAGGGCTAACCAAGGCCGGGGCCAAGAAGAAGGCTCGGAAGGAGGCCGCGGCGGCGGCAGAGGTCGAGGTGGAGGAGGTGAGGCTGCTGGTGGAAGTGGGGAGTGGAGGGGGGAGCTGGAGGTGGGATTCGGGGGGCAGATGACTGGGGGGCCAGGGTGATAGCACAGTGCAGGGCTTAGTTAGGTGCAGCCTGACCCAGGGTTACAGGGCAGAGTGCCGCCACCGCAGGGGCAGGGGCCGGCCTCTGTACTGTTGTCTGGGCGCTCCTTTGGAGGAGGCGACTGGGAGTCCCAAGCAGCTAGGCTGTGGGGCGCCCCGGTTTATGGAGGATCTAGGCTGAGCTCCAATAGCCTGTACACGGTGTAGCAGGGAGGGCTTTGGGGGATGGAGGAGCGGCCCAGTAGGGGGCTGGGTCCTGGCCCTCTGGCCTTGCTATGGGAGCCGGGGGCTACAGTGCCAAAGACTGAAGCTGGCTCAGAGGGACTGAGGGATGCAGCCCCAGAGGAATTAGCAGTGGGCACGGCGGAGTTCTTGGATTCCAGTCCCAGCTCTGCCAGCTGTGTGCCCTGGGATACGTTCTCGATCCTCTCTGGACCCTGAGCAGTTTGGTTGGTTATTCCGCCAAGAATCTTTCCAGCTCGGATGGTCTGTCCAGGTGCTGGAAACCTCCGAGGGTCGGGGTTGGGGAGTGTGCTCTCCTGGGGGCTCAGGCAGCCTCTTTCCGCTGTTCCTAGGTCCCCAACACCGTCCTCATCTGCATGGTGATCCTGCTGAACATCGGCCTGGCCATCCTCTTCGTTCACCTCCTGACCTGACCTCGTCCCCCAGGTGCAGCCGGGAGGAGGGGACGGCAGTCTCAGGGGAGGAGAGGAAGGGCCTGCTGGGCCACCATCCTGTGGTTAATTAGGCCCATCCCCCAGCAGGAGCAGGGACGTAGAGTGTGGATTTGAGAGATCATGTCTCCCCAACACACACACACACACACACACACACACACATGCACCCTCGTTGACTCAACATACGCAGAACACTGGCTCTCTGTCAGATGAACACTGGGTGCTTCATTCATTCATTCACCAACTCATCATTCATTTGTTGTGGTTGTTGTTCAGTCCCTAAGTCGTGTCCAGCTCTTTTGCGACACCACAGACTGTAGCCCGCCAGGCGCCTCTGTCCGTGGGATTTCCCAGGCAAGAGTACTGGAGTGGCTCTTTGCTGGAGTACTGGAGAAGCCATTTCCTTCTCCAGCGGATCTTCCCCACCCAGGGATCGAACCTGCGTCTCCTGCATTGGCAGGTGGATTCTTTACCACTGAACCACCTGGGAAGCCCATTTAACCACCCTTTACTGAGCACCTGCTCTGCTGGGAATAGGGATACAGCAGGGACACATTCCTGCCCTAAGAAATGAGGTGAACGTGAGAGTAAACCTTTAACTTATGGCTCATTCTGTAAAAGTCTTGCAGTTTAAACATTAAGCAAAATAGTTCCTGACTCCCTCCCCACAGAGCCCCGGAAGTCTAGCCTGAGGTCCCCTGGGATGGCCGGGTCCTCTTTCCCTGTCCTCCAGTTCTCTCTTGCTTGCACTCCACCCCTTCCCTCGGTCCTCTTCCTGAATCCTGCTGTCAGTCCGTCAGTTCCATCAGCTGGTTTTCTCCCCGTGATGGAGCTCAGGGCCTGGGTAAGGTCCGATGAAAAGGACGTGGGCAGAGCTGGGGCGAAGGAAAGTGGCCCTCGCTGGTCTCGGGGTGAAGTAGCCACGTGCATGCGTGCTAAGTCGCTTCGGTCATGTCCGACTCTTTGTGACCCTGTGGACCAAAGCCCGCCAGGCTCCTCTGTTCATGGGATTCTCCAAAGAATACTGCAGTGGGTTACCATGCCCTCCTCCAGGGGATCTTCCCTACCCAGGGATCGAACCCATAGTCTCTTAGGTCTCCTGCATTGGCAGGAGGGTTCTTTACCACTATCACCACCTGGGAAGCCCGAAGTAGCCACAAGACAAATCAAATCTTTCTCCTACGAGGACCAGCCTTCACACTGTAAGTCCTGTGCTGGGTGCTGCTCACGAGTTTCTGCTCTTGCCTTAGCTCCCCTCAAGATCCCCTCCCTTGACCCTAGCTTAGTGTGGGCTGGAGGTTCCTACTCCGTCCCAGACGAGAAGGAGAAGGGTAAATAGCCAGGGACAGTATTAGCCTGGTAGGTGCTGCCCTGGGAGTGGATGCTGGCCCCAGCGGGGTCCACGTTTCCTAGGGGATCTGGGAACAGTTGCAGCGGGGACTGCCGACTTCCTGGTCTGAAGGATGGCGGGGGGTGGGGGGGTTGGTAGGGGGGTGGGGGTGTGTGGAGTGAGCCAGATGGCAGTGAGGGAGGGGAGGAGAGAAGGGCAGCCTGTACCAGGCAACGGGAACAGGCAGAGGCAGCCTCCAGCAGGGCCTTGCATGGGCCAAGGAGGGGCCTCTGGGACTTGTCTCTGGTCCCACTGAGTCAGAGCCCAGGGCCAAGGCTGCTCTGGGGGCTTGCAGAGGCGGGGATGGTGCTGGTGATGGAGATCTTGCCCCAGAGAGGATCAGGCCTGCGTCTTGAACCCTGCCTGGAGCCTGGTTCAGCCTTGCCCCCACCCCCACCCCTGCCTTCCTCCCTCCTCTATCCTTCCCTCACCTGGATCTCTTTTCTTCTTTTTGCAGAGCCAGGAGTTCCTGCTGAGGACGCATGGACCCATCTTTTGCAGTGCCAGGCAGGGTGGCTGAGGAGGACTGGACCTGGATGCTGGGGGTCCACTTGCATCCACACCACAAACGTTTAAGGAGGCTTCCTGTGGCACCTGTGCCCAGATGCAGGCGGTGCCCAGAGGAAGAGAAAAGTGCTGGGCACCCTCCAGGAGCTCTCTGCCCAGCGGCAGGGAAAGCCCTGAAAGAAGAACCCTGGTCTTGAACTCCTCGATCTGCTCCATCCCCCATCCCCATCCACTCCCTTGCCTCCATCCCTCCCCTAGGTCACCCCCATCCCAGGCTTTTTTTTGTGTTTTGGGAGAAGTCACCAAACCAGGATGTTAAATCCCAGACCCCCTCCTTCGTACCCTCCCTGGCTTTATTTTAAACTTCTGAGGCCTCCCAGGCAAGCGGAGGAAGTGACGAGATCCCCGTGGTGGGCCGCGGAGGGTGATGTTCTCAGCCCACCAGGCCTTCCTGTTTCAGTCCCGACCCCTCCCACACTCTGTCCCTTGCTTCCAGATGCTCAGGATGACAATAGAGGAAATGGACGTCTTCTGTTTGAATATCCCAGAATACAGTGCTTCTGTCTCCTCCCAGCGGTCCAGTTAGCTTCCCTCTGGACCAGCAGGAGAGGGGGAGACGAGAGGGTTTGGGACCTTTGGCTGGGAAGCCACTGACCAGGTGGCCAGGGGGTGGGAGGGGGTGTGGGGAGAAGGGCCGAGGGGTAGTTAGGATGGCCCTGTTTCTGAGGGCGCCTGAGCCTGAGGCTGGCATCACACGTGGGGGCTTTGAGGATACAGAGGGTGAGGAGAGGTCTCCCTGCAGGAGCCATGGGGCCGGTGAGATAAAGCCCCAGGGATGCCCCGGGAACTGATTTGTCTGCTTCCGCTCCCAGGGGCCACCGCAGGCTTCAGGGGCAGGGTGGGATGGGGCGGGTGCTGAGCATGAAAGCCCAGACAGATTTCGCTGGGGCAGACTCTCAGGCCCATGCTGAGGACAGGCTGCTTGTCAGCCAGCGTGTCCCAGGGAGAGAGGAGCAGGTGTGGGGCTCCCGCTGGGCTGTGATAAGCTCCTCGGCTTGCTTGGCAGGAGCCGGTCTTTGCATGTAGCCCCTTTCCGATGTGCTGTGTACCATGCTGGTTTCCCGGTCCCTGGTGCTGGCTGGGGGTGGGTGGGGGCTGAGGGCTGTGGCCTCGGCCCGGGGAAGGATGGAAGGCCAGTGGTCCAGGCCCCTTTGAGCCGGGGGAAGGATGTGACCAGGACATCTAAACCGAGCTGGAGGGGAGCAGCTGCTTTTCTGTCTTTGGTTCTCCGCTCCTTGGGGGCTGGGGCGGGGGTAGTCTGGCCTCCCCACCCGGGCTTGCTCTTTGACTTGAAGTTTGTTTCTGATGGGGTCAGCTTTCCCTTTCTCCCTCAATACTTGGGAACCTTCCCCCTGGCTCCACACTTACTGTTTCGAGCACCGCTGGGGCCTTGAGGTTGTTGGATTGCATTTCTGCCGAGAGGAGCCTGTGGGTTCTGCGGTCCTCCAGGGGCTCCACTATCGTGTGTGGGCTTTTCTGGACTCTTAGGGCAAGAGGGAGGTGGGCTGGGGGCGCTGCTCAGGGGAGATGGGCCCCAGGCCTGGGCTCTGAGGTCACTGTCCGGGGTTTTTGGTCTGGCTCAGGGTTGGGGATAAGCCTCTGACTGCCAGGGCTCCTGGGTGGGGCCTTGTTTGGGGCTTGTTATTTGGGGTGAAGATTCAGGAAGCTGCCGTCTATGCAATAATAAACTTGCATCTGCTCACAGGCTCTGCCTGGGCTGCGGGGTCTGCTTGTGAGCTCAGGACGGGGGACTGGTCTGAGGAGGAAGAGGGAAGCTGAGGACCCTGGGTCATGCTGGGTCAGGCTCTGCCTCTCTCTTAAAGTTTCCATAATACCTCCTGTGTGTGCGTCTGCTCAGTTGTGTTCGACTCTTTGCAACCCCATGGATTGTAACCCACCAGCCTCCTGTGTCCGTGGGATCAGCTCGGCAGGAATACTGGAGTGGGTTGCCACTTCCTTCTCCAGGGAATCTTCCCAACCCAGCGATTGAACCCATGTCCCCTGTGGCTCCTGCATTGGCAGGCAGATTCTTTACCGCTGTGCCGCCTGGGAATACCTCCTGAGGGGTGGCTGAAAGGCTTCGGTCCTGACGGGCTCCCCAAAGGCCACAGACTTTCTAGGGAAGACCCTGAGTTTGTCAAGCAGACTTCTAAAAGATTCCCTGAGCAGCATATAGCAAAAGAGCGAGCTTGTCTTTTGGAAAAAATCTTTGGTCACCTACCCCACAGGATCTTAGTTCCCCAGTCAGGGATGGAACCTGTGGCCCCTGCTTTGAGAGTCTTAACCACTGGGCCTCCAGGGAAGTCCCAAAAGAGCCTGTCTTTTGAGATTGGCCCCCCCTAGGCTCTAGTCCTGTTTAGGATACTTATTTCACTTCTCTGAGTCTAAATTTCTCATCTAGAAAACAGAAAATACTACTGCTACCTCCTGGAGTTGCAGTGAGGATAACTTTAAACAATGAAGCTTATGTAAAGCCCAGCAATTGAGAGTGGTAAGAAGTGCAGACCTCCCGTTTTGGGGTCATTAGTGCTGTTGCCCTGAAGTACAGTCATTAGCCCTCTCACAAGCCTCTTGCATTTTAGTTGAGGCCCCAGAAACCTCAAAGGGGTGGAGATGATTCAGGCTCCTGTCAGAAAGTCACAGAGCGTCTCAGTCAAAGGAAGGACCTAGAGGCCATCATCATACTCTCCAGAGGCTTAGACAAGAGAAGAGACTTGCCCAAGGTCACCCAACAAGCCAGGGGCAAGAAAGCACTTATCTTGACTTATTTTTGAGGGTAAGTCAAGCCAGCAGCCCTTATGAGATAGTTGGAGGGGAGGGTCCCTCACCAGTCAGTAAGCATGTTCAGGCAGGTTCTGGAGTGCTTCGGTGCTCAGGAGTCCTGGTTCTCTGCCCAGCGTCATCACTGACTTACTGCATGCCAGACACCCCCTCTTTCTGGGCCTCAGTTTCCTCTTTTGCCAAGGAGACCGTCATCACTGCCCCATTGCCTTCTTTACAAGTATCGTGGTTTTGAGCATCCGATAAGGTAGATCATGAGTGGTAGAGAGGTTGGCAAAACCCTGGAATAATCCAGGGGTCCCAAAGAGGAAGGATGGACTTGGAGGGACCTCAGGGGCGATGGAGGGGGTGGGAGTGAAGAGGGAAGGGTCCTACTCTGCGGAGGTTTGAATAAAGTGCACCAAGAGAAGGGGGGGTGGGAAGCCAGCCCAGTTGGGGGAATTTGCAGACTGGCCGTGTGTGTGTGTAAAGTGGGAGTGTGGGGTGAGGGGGCAGGCAGATGACAGCCTTCGAATCCTCTTGAATGGTTTGGGGGAAAAAGCTCATTCTAGAGCCCACTGGAACGTCCGAGTCAGGTAAGGTTGTTTTGGAGTCGGGCGCCCCCTGGGGGCCGAAGCGCAGCACACAGCCTGGCTGGTCCCCTTTTCAGCCTTGGTCACTGACACCTCTAGAAGTTTGTCCTCCTCTGCCAGGTCCAAGATCCTTTGAAGGTGTCTTGTGCCATAGGGGAATTTAAAACCACCTCGTGGATGTTACCGGGGCCTGTGATTACTACCACTGGCTTAGAGTCTTGGCAGGACTCTTCCAGGTCAGAAAAAAAAAGACGGGGGGCCTGGGAGCTGTGGGATTCAGATGAGGGATTTGTGGCAAGATGAAATTTTTCATGATTTCTGATGAACCCACAAAGGATCTGACTGTGCTTGGAGAGATGAAGGCCCAGATGATGACTTTTGGCAGCCTCAAGCCTGAAAAAGTTCTATGGTGCCCCCTCAAATATGTAGCTCAAAATAAACACAGTACCAAAACTGTAAAACACAAAACTTGCATGTATGCTGAAATTCAAATAGTTCTTTTCTTCTTTGTCCAAAAGTCTGTCTGTGGAGGTGAAACTTCTCCCTCATTAGTGTTTCTTGGCCATATGGCACCTCCTCTGAAAGCGAGCAGATTACTTCCTTCAAGGTCAGCTGCATCAACGTGAGCTGTTGCCCCGTTCTTACTTCCCCACTTGGCAGTGGGACAGGATGCCCAGGGAGCAAGTGGAGGCTCCTCTTCCTCGTTTTTCAGTTGGAAGGGGCTTCTGTTTGCCAGAAAAAGAGCTCAGGACCTTGTAATAGGTATGAGCAGGATATGGGAAGAGAAGCAAGGCTGACAAGGGAGAAACTGTTTCAGAGGGGGGCTGGAAGGGGGGAGACCCTATAGTCTGAGCCCGGGTCTTGCCTCGGGCCCTGCAGTGGGGGGATGTGGAGGGGGGAGTCTCTCACCCTAGGCCCTTCCTAATTTCTGGTCACCTTGGCCTTCAGTGGCTTGTAGTGAAGCTCCCAGCCAGAGACTGAGGTCAGGGCACAGCTGTGAAGGCACCAAATACTAGCCATTGGATGAGTGATTGGGCTTCCCCAGTGGATCAGGTGGTAAAGAATCTGCCTGCAATGCAGGAGACCTGGGTTCGATCCCTGAGTCAGGAAGATCCCCTGGAGAAGGAAATGGCAACCCACTCCAGTATTCTTGCCTGGAAAATCCCATGGACAAGAGAAGCCTAGCGGGCTTCAGTTCACCAGGTCACAAAGAGTTGGACACAGCTGAGCGACTGAATACACGTACAGACTAGTGATGATTGACAAGGCCCTGGCCCTTTGGCTTTGCTGGAAAATAATTCCAACAAAGATGGAAGATAATGAAACAAATGAAGTATTTATTAGAAGAGAAGAAAGAGTATGTGTGGATAGACACACAGGCAGACTCAGTTGCAGAGTTGCACCCCCATGGCAGTTTAAATCACTTACATGGAGCATTTCTTCCAGTTTTCCTTTGGCTAGTCATTTTGATGTGCCTGGTTCCCATTTGGTATATCTCAGCATCCTCCCATGTGTGCACATGCCTTTCTTAGCCAAGATGGAGTCTGCTGAAGAAGCCTGTGGGTAGCTTGGCATCAGCATCACTCCCCCTTTGACCTCTAAGAACCCTCTCTGCGCAGCTGTAGTCAGGGAGGTCTTGACATCGAGAATGAGAAATATGTGATCTGTTATCTTCTGTCTGGGCAGGGCCCGGCCTCCTCTCAATTGTCCTGCCATTCTCATCTTGAAGTATCGGTCCACAGGGGACGAATCTCCAATTGCTTTCCCCTGGGTGCAGGGGCATCTACCTCCTGCTTCACTCCTTGCCTTTGGACTCTTGAGAAGGAAGGAAGTCCCCTCTCCAGGCAGAACAGCAAGTAGGATGGAGGGGGTGTGTGGAGTGGGCGGGAGGAGGTAATGACCACGCAAAGTGTCTCCCAGGCCCCTCTGGTCTGGGAGGCAAGAAGCTGGTTCATTCATCCTCACCTGAGCATTTGACACAAGGATATTAGTTATTCTTCCAGGGGAGTTTTCACTTGAGAAGTCTGGAGAGAGCAATGCATTATCCAAAGGAATATTTTACTCTAGAAAAATTTCAGGTATCTTTGGGGTATCTTTTTTGGCCAGGTGCTCCAACCCAAAGAAACAGCTCCTCACCCCCACCCAAAAGAAGAAAAAATAATAATCACCCACCCATTTCCCTTCTCACATGAGAGAGGGATATTAGCAGTCTGTGGCCAGTGGTGTTCTGGGTGCTAGGGTCATAGCCAGCACTTATTAAAAGCTAGTAATATCACTTGCATGCCAAGTGATATTATATCGTCTCATTAAATTGTCAGAGCTATGGGCTTGCTTGGTCTCGTGGCTAAGACTCCGTGCTCCCAATACAGGGGCACTGATTTCAATCCCTGATCAGGAAACTAGATCCCACCTGCTACAACTGAGTTCACATGCCACAACTAAGGCCTGGTGCAGTCAAGTAAATATTAAAAAAAGAATAGAGCCACTCCATGGAATCGTAACTGTTGGGAGCAGGGGATGCAGGATAAGGGTGAAGGTAAATGACCTGTGTTACCTACCTGTATCTGGCGGATCTGAATTCAAACTCCTTGTCTATTTGACCCTAAAGACCAGCTTGGCTCCTGATCGCACTGTTAGGCTGGCTACATTGCCCTGAAGTTCCTGATCATGACCACCACTCCACACGTGAATGCTTTCATAAATGTGCTCAGAGAACGCTGCTTTTATTAAAACAAACAAACAAACAAAAAAAAACCCATCACCATTGCCATTCTGTGATTCACTATAACAATGAAAGCTACTATAAATTAAACACTTACTATGTGCCAGGCTTTGCCCAAGCACTTTACATGCATTATTTCATATATTCCTCACAACTGCTCTGTGATTTCAAATGCCACTGTGTTCCACAGATTAGAAACTAAGATTTAAACCCAGTTCTGTCTGTCCCATCTTCAAAGCCCATATGCTTAACCATACCCTCAATGGAAGGCACAAACTAAATGCTTGGAGGGTGCATTTGGCTGGCAGACTTTTTGTTTGGGCCAGACTGGTGCCTTAAAACATTAAATTTAAATGCTTTGGGGCAGGGCGTCAGTCTACACTTGTGGGCTTCCCCAGTGGCTCAGCAGTAAAGAATCCACCTGCAATGCAGGAGATGTAGGAGACCCAGGTTCCATCCCTGGGTCAGGAAGGTCCCCTGGAGGAGGAAATGGAAACCCACTCGAGTAGTCTTGCCTGGGAAATCCCGTAGCCTGTGGCAGGCTACAGCTGTGGGGCAGCAGAGAGTCAGACACCACTGAGCGACTGAGCGCACACACAGTCCTCACTTAGCCACAGTCCTCACCATTCCCCGTTGTCTCTCCTTTGTTTATCTTATCTGCCCAACTCTGACGTCATTTGAATTTGCAACTCCATTTATGCCGATGACCCTGTTGACTCCATTTATATTAATAATATTTGGTGGACTGGAAAAAAAAAAAAACTGGGTGGAAGCTTAGAGTTTTAGGAAGACAGCCAGGAAAGGTGATAAATGGTCCTGGCCCAATGTCATTCCAGAGATGTGGGAGGCAGCACTGTCCTTCAGTGCTGTCCCCGGATGTGTCGGTAAACGAGTAACTGCAGTGTGCGTGGCACCACGTCAGATGTGTCCGTTTCCTGGGACAGACGACAGCGAGCTGGAGGTGGATGTGACACATTTTGACGTCACAGCATCCTCCCAAGCAGGGCGATCAGGGTGATTGATTACTTCATGGACCCATGCAGAATCTTGCCCGATTTGTGTGTCTTTTTGGATTTCCATTTGCTTCCATTTGGATTTCCATTTGCTTGACCCAGTGGTTGGACTTCATCAGCATGGTGGGGTTTCTAATTGATATCAATCACTCCATCTGTCAAGGAGTGAATTGTGTCTCCCCTAAAATTTGTGTGTTGAAGCCCTACCCTCCATACATAAGAATGTGATTGTATTTAGAGATAGGGCCTTTGGAGAGGCAATTAAGTTCAAACGTTAGGCCATCAGGGCGAACCCTCAGCCAGTTTGAGTGGCGTCCTTATAAGAAGAGGAAATCTGGACAGAGTTGGGGGAAGCAAAGGTGGAGACGGATGAGCCCTAAATCCTCTCTTTTTCTACAAAAAGCGATGACTAAATTCTTCAAGGTGAGGTGCCCAAACTGTCTGACCTACACCACAGTCCCCACCAGCTACACCGGCAGCCGGAGGCCAGCTCTGAGGTTCGCAGGTTAAGACGGGATACAGAAGGAACCTCCCCCGCCTCCACCTTGCCCCCAGACTCCGCCATACCCTCCAGTTTGTCCTTCCCAGCTCGGACAAACAGCCTGTAGTGGAGGGGCCTGGAATTTGTGTCTAGACCACTTAGTTCAGATGTCCAGATCTGCGCACCTCCCTCCAGCCTCAGCAACACCCTGGGCCACCTCTCAGGGGTAGAAGGACATTCTCCAGTAGCCAGGAGAACTGGCCTCAAGCCCGGGCAGGCCGTGGGAGGCAGAATGTTGTTCAGAAAGGCGGAAGCTCTAGGTAGGCGTGTCTCCTTGGCTCCATGGACCTCTCACACTGCAGGGAGAGCAGTGGCCAGAGAGGGGGGCCCTCAAGAGGCCAAGCCTGGCTCCCCACCTAAGGCAGCACCAGTCCACAGCAACAAGACTTCCAGCCCAAGCTTCCGATACATAGGTGGTTCTCAGCTGGGGGTGATTTGGCCTCCCAGGGGTCATTGCAGCGTCAGGAGGTATTTTGGGTTGTCATTAGTCAGGAAGAGGGATGTCACTGGCGTCTAGTGGGTACCGGCCAGGGATGCTACCTAACATCCTGTGATGCTCAGAATAGTGCTCCTCCCCTTCCCCCGACTCCCATCCAATGAAGAATTATCCAACCCCAAATGTCCACGTGAGATGGTGGAGCAACCCTATGACGTGTGAGTAAGTATGAAGGCTACAGGCTTGGGGTTCAGACCCTCCTCGGCCACTGACTTGCTCTGGGATCAATTATTTTTTTCATCTCTCTTGGCGTCTGCTTTTTTCATTTGGGAAATGGGGTTAATGGCAACTATTTTACAGAGTTGTGTGAGAAATAAAATGGACTTTATATAGAAAATGCCTGGCACAGAGTAGGTCCTCAAAAAGTATTGTTACTGACCAGGGTTTTGGTAGAAATTGATCAGAGGCCAAATTCAGGCAAGGCTTTACCGGGGCTCCTAAAGCATTAAAGTTTCCCTTGCTTGCTCCCCAAGGCGGGGCAAGCTGGTTCCTTATGTGGGGTGAGGGTAGGGGTGTGGTTTAGGTATTTTGCACCCCCCCTCCCTTAGGGGGTGTTGTGTGCAGGGGATATGCACAGTACCCTGCTTTTGCTCCAGGCTCTTCAAAAGCAGCAGTTGGGATTTTTTTGGTCTCTTTGTATCTTTCATCTTGCATTTGCCCCAACTCCACATGTAGGCAGTTATTTTTAGTCCCATATAGTTTCTTTGTATTTTGATGCTCAAGGAGTAGCGATGTATCCAGGTGCAAGCACTACAGCAAAGGATGCCAGATCCCAGCTTGTCTCATTGTAAGTGTCCCTTAGATGGAGGGAAAGAAGTGAATAAATAATATTTTTTAAATGGATAAATCACAAAATAGCAGTACAACCATATTTCTGTGTGAAGCCGCAGAGGAAATACTAAAAGTGTTGAGGGTATGGAGGGAGGTGGTAGGAGTTGGGGCTGGAAGATGTGGAGAGCCGTGTTGTTACAAGCTGAGTGGTAGTTTGACTTGTTAAGCTCCATACATGTATGATTGGTTTAAATGTTGAAGTCGAGGACCTTGAATATTAACATCCTTCCTCCCGTGTCCCTGATAATTGCTGTTAGGAGACAGCATGAAATTACTGTGGACGTCCCACCGGCAGGATTTCATGCCGCCGAGCCCTGCCCGGTTCTGCACACTCCAAGCGCTATGGGGTCCTGCCCCTGTTTTCCTGCCCCTCCAGAGCCCTAACTAATTCTCGGGGCATAGCAGTCAGTTTGGGCTGCCGTGACAAGCACCGCAGACCGGGGGGCTTCAGCCACAGAAATCGATTTTCTCACAGTTCTAGAGGCTGGATGTCCAAGATCAAGGTGCCACCAGGGTCTGATGAGAGCTCTGTCTTGGGGTGAGGACAGCTGTCTGCTCCCTGTGATCTCTGCTGGCAGAGAAAAAGGGGGAAGGGGAGAGGGGAAGAGGGAAGGAGAGGGAGGAGAGAGCGAGAGGAATTAATTACCTCCTCCGTGTCCCTTTGTTGTTCAGCTGATAAGTTGTGTCCGACTCTGCGACGCCATGGACTGCAGCACATCAGGCTTCCCTGTCCTCTACCACCTACCGGAGTTTGCTCAAGTTTGTGTCCATTGAGTCTGTGATGCCATCCAACCATCTCATTCTCTGTTGCCCACTTCTCCCCCTGCCCTCAATCTTTCCCAGCATCAGGGTCTTTTCTAATGAGTTGGCTCTTCACATCAGGTGGCCAAAGTATTGGAGCTTCAACTTCAGCGTCAGTCCTTCCAATGAATATCCAGGACTGATTTTCTTTAACATGGACTATTTGAATCTCCTTGCAGTCCAAGGAACTCTCAAGAGTCTTCTCCAGCACCACAATTTGAAAGCATCACTTCTTCAGTGCTCAGCTTTTTCTATGGTCCAACTCTCACATCCGTTCATGACTACTGGAGAAACCACAGTTTGATTATATGGACCTTTGTCGGCAAAGGGATGTCTTTGCTTTTTAATATGCCAAGTTTGTCATAGCTTTCCTTCCAAGAAATAAGCATCTTCTAATTTCATGGCTGCAGTCACTGTCCGAAGTACCTCTTCTTACAAGAGCACTAATCCCAGCATGGGCACCCCACGCCCCCGCCACAGAACCTCATCTCAACCCAGTCACCTCCAAGTACTATCACCCAGAGGTTTAGATTTTTAAATTTTTATATTTTATTTTTGGTTGCACTGGGTCTTCATTTCTCTAGTTGTGGCAAGTGGGGATTACTCTCTAGTTGGGGTGCGTGGGCTCTAAAGTGCACAGACTCAGGTGCAGGGGCTTAATTGCCCTGAGGCATGTGGAATCTTCCTGGACCAAGGATGAAACCCATGTCCTCTGTGTTGGCAAGTGAAGGTGAAAGCGTTAGTCACTCAGTCATGTACAGCTCTTTGTAATCCCATGGAGTGTAGTCCACCAGGCTTCTCCATTCATGGAATTCTCCAGGCAAGAATACTGGAGTGGGTAGCCATTCCCTTCTCCAGGGGATCTTCCCAACCCAGGGATCAAACTCGGGACACCTACATTGCAGGCAGATTCTTTACCGTCTGAGCCACCAGATTCTTAACCATTGGACCACCAAGGAAGTCCTCAACATACAATTTTGAGGGGACATAATTAAGTCCATACCCAAGGGCAACAGCCAAATCATTGCTGGCCTCTATGTCCACTTCTCCTCTGACCAGAAGGCCTTCATAGTAGTTTCTTTAACTGCTTCGACGCTGCGGTTGACCAAGCCCTTTCCTGCCCAGTACTCTGGTTCTGATTCCTTCCCAGCCCTCAAAGTCAATGTTAATCCCACGGTACACGGTGGGACCTGGTGAATGTACGGCAGGGCAGAGATGGGCTGAGGTTCCTACGAACTGGGCTATGAACTCCTTGCCCCGAGTGCTGCTTCTCTCGGCCAACAACTGTCCTTGAGCCACTACACCTCGAGCCCCCATCCCTTCCAGTGACAGAGTGCATCTGAGCCATCTCAGTCCCTCTCGTCCACTGTCACTAGCCTGTCTGATGTCGCCACTGTTCCTGCCCTGGATGACCGCACAGCCCCCCTGACGAATCTCCCCACTTTCACTTCCCACCCCCAGTAGCCAGAGGGACCTTGTGAAGAGGCAGTGTGGATCATGCCCCTCCTCCACTTGAATGACTTCCTACTGCCTTGACCACAATGTCCAAATTCCTTGCTGTGGCCTAGTAGCCCCATCAGGCCATCAGCTGCATCCTCAAACCCATCTTGGTCCACACGCCCTTGTTCATCCCTCAGCCACACTGGTTTCCTTGCTACTCCAGAACAAGAAAGCTGCTTCTTGCCCCAGGGCCCCTCCACGAGACTTTTCTTCTCTCAGGAAATCTGTCCTCTAAGATATGGTCACTGCTGCTTCCTCTGCCTTCTCAGGGCTCTGCTTGGCCACCTCCATTCCCTGTCTGAAGTGGCCACAGCTCCCCCCACCCATTCCTCTCGTGTCACCCTATTATGTGGTCTTTGGAGCATTTGTCACCGTCTCCGACTATCCTTCTTATTCATTAAGACGTGTTAGTTGATCAGGCGTGCCTGACTCTTTGCGACCCCATGGACTGTAGCCCACCAGGCTCCTCTGTCCATGGGATTTTCCAGGCAAGGATACTGGAGTGGGTTGCCATTTCCTTCTCCAGGGGATCTTCCCGACCAAGGGATCAAACCTGGGTCTCTTGCACCTCAGGCAGATTCTTTACCTACTGAGCTACTAGGGAAGCCCTCTTAGTCATTATTTGTATAAAATATGTTGGCTGGAGGGAACAGCTCCAATGGCCCAGAGTGGGTGACCAGTGCTACCTCTGAGGCGTATGTGTTAGAGAAGTTGATTCGGGGCCAAACATCACCATACCCAACACACTCATACGCGGAGCTCCTGAAGAAATGGGTGAACGGACATCTCCTAGAGCCAGCATCCTGACACCGTCCACAGCTGCATCCCGTGGGAGGGGATGACTGGAGCCGTAAGGGCCGCCAGGATCACTTCCTCAAGAGCTCTTTCTCCACCGCTTTCTCCCAACCTAACATACCACCATCTGCTATTCTTGAACGGAACAACTATTTTGGGGCCCTTCTAAGAGGACTTATTCTTGGGCTTCCTTTGTGGCTCGGGTGGTGAACAATCCGCCTGCAATGTGGGAGACCTGGGTTCAATCCCTGGGTTGGGAAGATCCCCTGGAGAAAGACTACCCTCTCCAGTATTCTGGCCTGGAGAATTCCATGGACTAGTCCATGGGGTCACAAAGAGTCGGACATGATGGAGCCACTTTCACTTTTACTTTCTAAGGGGCCCTACCAATTGATATCTTATAAATACTGGTGAAAGGAAAGAAGGAAAGTGAAGTCACTCAGTGGGTCTGACTCTTTGTGACCCCATGGACTATAGCCCCCTCTGTCCAGGGGATTTCCCAGGCAAGAATACTGTTGTGGGTTGTCATTTCTTCCTCCAGGGGATCTTCCAGAGCGAGTGCTAATTAACCCGCTTTGTATTTAATAGTAACCTCTGGAGGGCAGTCTTCCTCCACTGCAGGGTCTAGCTCTCCTGCCCGAAGGTCAAGCACGGACAAGGTCGGATGGACAGAGGTGGGTGGGTGGGGGTGGGGGTGGCTTCTGGCAGCAGGCACACCCTTCCTTTGGAGAGAAGGGAGGCTGGAGGCCCAGGTAAGCCCTAAATGTGGGGTGAAGCTCAGAGAGATGAAGGGCTGCCGTGCGCGGTGATGACGGACAGATCAGGCACAGCTTGCCTGGGAGAATATTGGCTCTGCATCCTACGAGTCCCATGACCTCGAGCAAAGCTCCTACCTCATTTTCTCATATGAGACTTGGAGTAATAGTCTCCTCTTCAAAGAGCTGTTGTGAATAATAATGAGCTAATACATGGGAAGTTCTTTGAAGTTATCATTATTGTTGTTATTTAAGCTCTACACAGGAAGGTAAAGTTTCTCGTATTATGTACTAGCCAGGATGTACTGGGGTGTATGCATGGGCCTGGTGGGCACGTGGTATGTGATGTGTGTGGCGTGTGTGCCCGTGTGCTATGCATGGGTATACATCTATATTCTTTTCTTTCTATTCTTTTCCATTACAGGTTATTACAATATATTGAATATAGTTCCCTGTGCTATACAGTAAATCCTTGCTGCATATCTGTTTCATCCACAGAGTGTGTATCGGTTAACCCCATACTCTGAATTCATCCCTCCCTGCTCCCCTTCACCTTTGCAGAATCACAACCACAGAGTCAGCCTCTGAGGTCAGGATCAGGAAAATACGGCACTCTTCTGACACAGGCCAGTCCTCCAGCTTGTCCTGGTCACCGGGCAGGGCACAGTCCAGGTGTCAGCTACCCAGGAAGCCTTGGCAGACTCCCAGCTGGACTGGGGGCCCCTCTTCTGCCTTCTCCCAGCTCCCTCTTTTTGCACTGGCCACATAGTAGTTTTAAATGCATATATTTTTAAAATGATTTATGATTTGAAATTATAAATTGAGGGTTAATTTAATATTATTGGTTTTATTCTCTGCCTCCCCAACTTGCTGTAAGCTCCTAGACAGGCAGACTCTGTGTCCGATTCCACTTGGTCTTCCGGGTGCTCAGCTGAGGGCCTGGCAAAGAGTAAACTGTGTACTTGTTTGTATTCCTGCTGAATGAATAAATTGAATTTTAGCATCCTGGACTCTGAAAATTCATCAGAAAGCCCATCCAGGCCATGTTGCCCACATTCTGTCTAACGTGGAAATTCAGATGTAGCCCTAGAGGGAGGGATTACCGCTGGGCAATCTCAGGACCAGCCATGCCTTCCTTTCGGGATGAGAGGCTTGGCCTTTGCCCCTGCTGTGGCCCCTGCTAGGATTCCAGGGTTTTATGGGGGAGCTGGAAGATGCAGGCAGCTGAATCAAGCATTTGGCACTTGGAAGGGCAAGCAGTTTTGGTTCCTAGGTCAGCTCCATGGACAGGGGATACAGGTGGGGGAGGGCGGGCTGCAGACAGGAGCTGAGGGTCCTCACCAGGTCAGGGGCCCTGCACTAGGGACCAAGCAACAATAACATGTGACCTCGAGGACTGGAGGGTCCAGGCCACAGACTGGCCTTGGTAGATCGGGGGCGCCATGGCTGCAGCGGTAGCTGGTCTGTTCTGAGCCTAGGGTGGCAGCTTTGGGGGCACAGGGACAGGGTGAGGGCATCTGTGAAGAAGCCTCAGTGCTTTTACAGTGGGTGTGGCATCGGGCTTCCTGGGGCTCCATGGGCCGAGCCAGCATCATCTCTGGACAGAATAGGAAAAGGTAGCAGACACTGATTCCTGGAGAGAGGACTTCCTTGGGGAGACAATTTTTCTTTTAAAAATATTTATTTGGCTGCTCCGGGTCTTAGTTGAAGCACGCAGGACCTTCGATCTTCATTGCAGATTACGGGAGCTTTAGTTGTGGCATGTGGGATCTAGTTCCCCAACCATGGATCAAACCTGGGCCCCTGGGATTGAGAGTGTGGGGTTTTAACCACTGGACTGCCAGGGAAGTTCCGAGGATTTCTTTGTGAACGTGTGAGCACCTAGATCTCCCCTGCATAAGGCTTGGGTTGGTTTCAAGGGCTGAGTCTTATATTTGAAGGCAGGACCAGAGCCAGGGAAAGAATATGGAACGTTACTGGTGTGGCCCCGCTCTGCTCAGCTAGGATCGTGGGTCCATTGTCTGAGAAATAAGAGCCTGAGATGGGGTTTCTGGGTTAAGAAATTTACCAGGCAGGTGCTCTGAGTAAGGGAGTGAGGGAAGCAGGGCAGGGTGGAGAAGGAGCTAAGCAAAGATGGGGACCCGCTGCTTTGGGATCCCACGGAGCTCTGGAGCGAGTGGTACCACAGAGTTGGCTGCTCCATTATTTGGTAATGAGGGCAACTCTGGGGTGTGGGGCATCCCCTCCTGGTCCAGTGCAATGACCAGGACAAAGGGGGCCGCTGTGACCAGTGAACAGTCAACACTCGGGAGCCAGCCCATAAAGGGGTCTGGGTGGGGCACCAACAGTTTCCCCTATAGTAGGTATCATGGACTTCCTCGCCCTGAAATCAACCTTCTTGTACCTTCCACTATCCATGCATTCTGCTTCCACTCTCTGGGCCCACGGGATGCGCCCACTTGGCCACCCCCTGATATGTGTGGGCAGGGTATTCAGACTCCGTCTGGGTACCTCCAAGCATCCTTGGAGCTGAGAGAGAGGCCAGCATCAGCACATGGATGCGGCCAAAGGAACTGTGAGATCCAGATGCAGCGATGTGGGGTGGTGGGGAGAGCAGGTGGGAGCGTCCACTTCAGCAGCAATAACCCAATAGCCTAGCACTCTTGTTATTTGGGACTGTGTGTGTGGATCCCAGTGATCCAGTAATGTTGCTTTCTCCAATGTATTAAGAGAAGCAAGAGTCGAATATTAAACTTCCTAAGTCATCTGTGTGTTACTGACAAGCTCCACACAGGAAATTGTAACCACATGAAATATTTATGCTTCACACTACAACGATGCTACTGACATGACAGCACATTGTTTTTGTTTGTTTGGCTAGGTTTTCTTTTTTTCTTTTTCCAAAGTGGATTACAAGATGCCCTCCAGTGAGGAAACAGCTCAGAGAAATTGTGCCTTATCCCAGGAGTTGTCATCTGGGTGAAGCAGGGTTATGTGATTGGAGAATGAGGGGCCAAACCCATGGGTCACGGGCCTGGTTTGGGCTGCCTGCACCTACCCCTCATCTCAAAATAGCTGTGTCATGAGGCCCAAGAGCTAGTTTCCCCATAGCTCCTCCACACCAGGCAATGGTGATTTTTCCAGAAACGGTTAAAATAGTCACATAATTATTACTTTATTTTGAGGTTATCACCCCTAACATCTGTTGGGAAAACCAGTTAAGAGTTCCCTGACGAGATGCTTGTTATACTCGGGTTTAGAGGAGTCCCTCTGCCCACCCTCGGCTCCTGCTGCCCTGAACTCACCTCTCATCTCCACCAGACCGGAAACTTCCGGAGGACAGAAGCTCCATCGGGGGCAAGGGAGTGGTCGGGAGGGGCTCACTGTGGTCACCTGCCGATGGGAGCTCCCTTTGTGGCCAGCACACAAGGCCAGAGCACCTTGAATCATCATGGGAACCTACTTGCTGGTACCATCATCACCTCACTTCTACAGATGGCAAGACTGAAGCCATCGGGGCTCTGCTGCCCGTAGAGACCGTCGGGGATGGGGAAAGGGTAGGTGGGACTTTGCCCTCAACCTAACTGACACCAGGGGCTCTGTCCTGGTGAATCCCACCACCAAGGACCACTGCAGAGGGCCTGCCCTTGGCTTACCAAGTGTAAAGAGAGACAGGCTTGTTTCCAACTTTTCATCAGTTTTATTATAAAGAAATTCGAGAGAAGCACTGGGCACCAAGACAGACATTTGCAGGGTCAGAAAACAGCTGCAAACATTAAGAACCCAAACCCAAACCAGTCCCCCAAAGCACACACACTTTATGATAGAAACTGCAATTTTGTTCTCGATTGTTCCTGGTAAACAGACAGAAGTCCTTGCTGGCTGTTTTAAATAGATGAATGTATGATTTAAAAAAAAAAAAAAGCGCAATGTCTCTGAGTGTGGCTATAAATTGTCCAGTTCCTGCTGTACAGAGGGTGAAATGGTTTGGCAGCCTCTTTTGTGCACGTCTCCCTTAAGATAAAACTTAAAAAAAAATGTGCTAAGGGTCATATAAAATGCTTTTTTTTTTTTTTACCTTTAAGGAATCTACTTTCCGCCCCACCCCATCCCAACAAAATAATCTTACAGGTGTCTTCAGCACAGCTTCTAAAACACGTAGTCAACTAATACTTACATGGAGCCAACAGTTTATAAGTGTCATAATGTCTTGTTCACACTGTAAAACCGGATTTGCACGTCTGGCGCTGAGCCGACCCCGCCCGGCGCATCTGGGGGTGGCTTCCTGCGGCAGGGCCACCGGTCCAGGGGCAGCTCCGGCGACCGTGGGCTCTGGCGCCAGACGACCAAACGGAGGGGACGGCGGCAGGCGAGGTGCGGGGTCCACAGGAGCCCTGGAGCAAGCGGTCAGGGGGCGGGAGGTTCCAGCAGGTTCTTTGGGCTGGCGGTGGGCGGCGGGCGGCCTCTGCAGAGTCTGCCGGGAGGTGAGGAAGAGCCTCAGCCCTGGGCCCGGGCGTCTCACTGCGCTCTGCGCCGGCGCCCTGCTTCCTGCCGAGGCCTCTTTTCTGCTGTCAGCCCTTCAGGCTCTGAGCAGCGCCCTTCCAGCAAGCCTCAGGGAGGACAGGGAGACGGGCTTAGGTGAGGTAGAGCGATTTATCCCTGGGGAGCAGGCTGGGGAGAAAGGAGGGGCTGTCAGAGCTGATGTGACCCCCATCCCCGTCCAGGCGTCCCCTGGTCCTCACGGGGCTGGACACGGAGCCCGAGTGCATGGGGACAACTGCTCACTGGCCTTTCATCCCCTCCCCGGACTCGACGGCCCCTCGGAGGATGCGTGAAGGTCTGGGCCGGTCCCTCTTGACTATCCACCGCGGGCGTCGCAAGGGTGTGTGTGTGTGTGGCGGTGGAGGGCTCTGTGTGTGTGTGTGGCGGAGGGATGGGTGTGTGTGTGCACGTGCACGCATGGAACCAACACCCCTCCTCTGTGTGTGTGTGTGTGGCGGCGGAGGGGTGTGTGTGTGGGGGGGGGGGGGGGCGCAGCGGCGGAGAGGTGTGTGCGTGCGTGCCCCGTGCGGAACTAAACACCCTTCCTGGAATCCTGGTGGGAGACCACCCGGTCCTCAGCGCTGAGGATACAAAAAGCTAGAACTGTTTAAGGTTGGGACCAAACCTCCCTGCTTCCACTACAGGAGCTCTGGTTCAATCCCTGGTTGGGGAACACAGAATTCTGCATGCCACCCGGTGCGGCCAAAAAACAATAAAAAATTATTTTGTTTTAAAAAATGGGACCAAATCTGTGCTGTGATTGGAGCCCAGAGCTCCCTGAGATCAGGCCAAAGCCAGAGAGAATAGCACTGAAGCATCTATATCACCATATGGGAAACAGATGACCAGTGCAAGTTGGATGCATAAAGCAGGGCACCCAAATCCGGTGCTCTGGGACAACCCAGAGGAATGTGGGGGGGCGGTTCAGGATTGGGGGGACACATGTGTATCTGTGGCCAATTGATCTTGATGGTAAAAACCATCACAATAGTGTGAAGTAATTATTCTCCAATTAAAATAAATAAATTAAAAAATAAAAGCCAGTCTCTGGCTGAGGCCATGCCCTTGCTAGGCTCCTCTCTGCCCCAGCCGCTGCCCTACCCCCACTACTGGTACAGGTTCTCCCTGAACAAATATACATCATCAAGGGCACCCAAATTCCTGCTTCAGGCTCTGCTCCTAGGGAAGCTGACCAAAGACAGTCGCTCTGGCCATGAATGTCACAAGGAAGTACTTGTGAAAAAAGAAAACAGGGTGGAGACATCCCGGTGGTCCAGTGGTGAAGAATCGCTTGGCGGTTCGACCCCTGCTCCTGGAAGATTCCACGAGGCATGGGGCAACTAAGCTCCTGCGCCACAACTACTGAGCCCGAGCTCTAGAGCCCGGCGAGCCACAACAAAGACCCAGTGCAGCCAAAAAGAAAGAAATCTGCCCGTGGAATCCTCCAGGCAGGAATAACTAGAGCGGGGTGGCCATGCCCTTCTTCAGGGGATTTTCCTGACCCAGGGTCAAATCTGGGTCTCCTGCACTGCAGGCAGATTCTTTACCAGCTGAACCACCCGGGAAGACTAAATAAATAAATAAATCTTTAAAAAGAAAAAAAAAAGGAAAAGAAAAATAACAGGATGGAAGGAAAAACAGCAAAAGCGAAGGCAGGCC
Organism: Cervus elaphus; assembly: GCF_910594005.1. NCBI lineage: Eukaryota > Metazoa > Chordata > Mammalia > Artiodactyla > Cervidae > Cervus > Cervus elaphus. Next base: position 71,814,434 of record NC_057837.1, on the reverse strand, counting down.
TCAGTGTCCCCCCCAGGCCTGGTCCCAGACAGCTGAGTCCCTTTGGGTCCTTGCTTTGTTGCACTTCCTCTCCTGAAGATGCCGGGCACCTGGTGCCCACGAGGTCCTCCTGCAGGGTGACAGTGATCTATAGCGTCCCCCTTGCCCTTTCCACCGTCCCCCCATCCTCATGCTACTCACATCAGCAGCGCCCACCGCGGGCAGGGGGGGCCCACCTGCAGGTGCTGACGCCACACTCGGTGCTGGGGTAACTGCTGTCCCAGTCTCCGCTGCTCGTGGGGTTGGACGGGCCAGGGGAGCGGGATCCGGAACCGCTGGGGAACTCAGAGATGTGGGGGAAGTCCTGCCGAGGCGGAGGAGGAGGCGGTGAGCAAAGGAGAGTCAAAGGGGCGCATCTCAGGCAGCAAGGAGGGGAGGGGGCTGTCTGCAGAGACACTTCCCCAGCTTATAAGAAATTTCTGTTCTGCCCCTCTGCCTGGACCACTTCTTTCTTTTCCCTGGTAGAGCACCTTCTGGAAAATCCAGTCCTTGTCTTAGCTGCAAGGGTAGGGTGCTGGTGGTGAAGAACTTTCCTTCCCTGGACCTCAGTTTCCCACTCTGTAAAATGGACTTACTGGGCCGAGTGACCTCCCAGGGTCAAGAAGGCTTTGTAATCCCCAGTGTCCATGGAGCACTTAGCAGGGGTCAGGCTTCAAAGGCTTTGGGGAGGGCCAGCAGCTAAGGCTCACTGGCCTCAGCCTCTCCAGCCAGAGAGCAGGAATGGACAGAAGCTGCGGGAGGAGGGCCCGGGATGCCCTAGGAATCTGAAGAATCTTCCTGGCGCCTTGCCAGCTATTCTCCACAGCCAGTGCATCTCAGGTGAGGTGTACTCATCCCATTTCACAGATGTGGTCACTGAGGCTCAGAGGGGTGAAGTGCCAAGGCTGAGGTTTCACAGGCCGAGAGTGGCAGGGCCAGTATTTGGAATCCCAAGCTGCCTCCCCTTTCCGCAAATGGGTCCCCCAGGGGCACATTCTCACTGGGTCCTGCTTACCTGTGGCCCTGGAGGTGAAGGGCTCACGGCCAGCTGCACCTGGAGTGCCATGGGCGCGGGCAGGACGGGAGGCTGGGGGGCTGGGGACATGCTGACAGGTGGGCTGAGGAGGGTACCCTGGGCGTGGGGTGGCAGCGGCAGCTGCTGGTGCAGGGGTGTGCTGAGAGGGAAGGAGGGGGGCGGCGGCGGGGAGGCGCTGAGGCCGGGCAGCAGGGACTTGGAGCCCAGCGTCCGCGCGAGGCTGGCGGGGGAAGCCCCGCTGCGGAAGGCCTGCAGGTCAGACGGGGTCAGGAAGGAGGCCAGGCCCGGCATGGCGTACATGGGCTGCTTAGGGGGGAGCATCTTGGCCGGCGGGTTCGCCTGAGCGCTCTTGGTCTCACCCTGGTCAGGCGAGCTCTGGAAGGAAACAGACACCAATCTGGATAAGCCGGAACCAACATGGATAAGCCTGAACTTGGGCCACGAAACCCACGTGGTTTTGTAACCCACTGGCTGGCTCTCGGGTCCCTCAGGGGAGAGAAGGGGGCTCACCAGAGATCACTCAGGACCCACCACCCTTGGCTCTGACCATCCAACCACCCCGTATTTTAATCCCTGGAGGTTCCCGTGCCCGTGGGCGAATCCATGCTTTTCAGCCTGGCTCGAGGCACGAGCATCACCCAGCTGGGTTATCCTCTCCGTGGGCTTCTCCCAGCCTCTGTGCCTCTGCATGGGCTGTTCCCTTGATTTGGGACACCCTCTTTGCTTGACCCTTTCTGGCCCAATTCAGAAACCACGTCCTCTGTAGCAGCTGCCAGACCACCTCCCTCCCCAGCTTGGACCACGCAACCACCACCATGCTGAGCCTCCTGTGATGCTGGTGTCGACAGAGAAGGCTGAGCGTAGGACAGGAGAAAAGGCCAGTTTTGAAGACAGGCAAAACTGGGTCTGAATCCTAGTACAGCCATTTAACAAACTGGACACTTCCAGGCAAGTTGCTTAACTCCTCTGTGTACTGGGTTCTTGTTGGAAGAATCACGTGAAATGAGATGCGTGTAAAGTACGCAGCATGAGCTGGCACACAGGAGGTGCCCTGGAGAAGGGACCGCGTGCGTGTGTGCTAAGTTGTTCAGTTGCTTCCGACTCTGTGCAACTCTATGGACTGTAGCCCTCCAGGCTACTCTGTCCATGGGGGTCCTCCAGGCAAGAATACTGGGGTGGGTTGCCGTGCCCTCCTCCAGGGGATCTTCCCCACCCAGGGACTGAACCCAGGTCTCTTCTGTCTCCTGCATTGGCAGGTAGGTTCTTTACCACTAGTGCCACCTGGGGAGCCCGGAGAAGGGGCCATATTGGTCTTAAACATCCCTTTCAAGACCTGTGCTGTTGACTGTTCCCATGGACTTCGGTTCTTGCACTATCCCTCAAGGACTGGGCTTAGGGATCCCAGCTGTTACCTTGGAAACAAGGCTGGCCCTGTAGGCTGCCAGAGCCTTCAGATACTCCTTCTTCGCTGCTTCAGTCTTCCTCTTGTAGGCCTGAAAGATCCAAGATGTGGGTGATATCGGGGAGAGGTCAGGTGGTCAGCCTGAGCTCACAGGGCTGGTAACTGGCGCTGACCTCTGAGCTGGATCTGCTTCTATCCCCCCTGCAGGCCCTTGAGGGGAAGCCAGGGGCTTATGGCCAGTGGGTAGGAAAGCTGTGACCTGGACCCCAGACTTTCAGAGTTGGAGGCACACGATGGATGGAGATGCTTGTTCCCGTTTTACAGATGAGGCAGCAGAGGTCCAGTTTCCTCCCCCACTTAACCATGTCGCTAGTGAATGCAGCTACAGAACAGCCAAATGGGACCAGCCCTACCTCCCCAGTTTACAGATGGGCAAACTGAGCCCAGTAGAGTCCTCAGCAGAGGCTGGGCAGAGGCTGGGCCTGGTTCCAGACCTTCCAAGTCTGACTACAGAGCCTTGGGGGATGGCCCGGAGAGGGATGGGGGCTCACCTGCTTCTGCTCCTCTCCCAAGCTGTCCCACATGGAGGCCACGATTTTGGACACATCCCCGAAGGTCGCGCTGGGGTTCTGTCCCTTGATGGCGGCCTGAGTGTCTCTGAAGAAGAGTGCGTAGGCTGACACGGGTTTCTGCGGCTCATTGGGGTCCTTCTTCTTCTTCTTCTTTGGGTTCTTGGCCTTTTTGCCAGGATCGGTTGAAGGTCTCTTTTCTCCCGACATCTGCCCGGGTGAGGGTAGTTAGAAAACCAGAGAAGCCCAGGACCTCCAGCTAACCGACCCAGCTTAGGCCGAGCTGGACCTTCCTTGGCTTTTCCCAGCTTGCCCAGCCCTGTCCACACATCAGCAATGCCCTGGCCACCCCCCGGGCTTGAATACACACACACACACACACACACACAAATCACACACAAGCGAGCGCACACACATGCCCTGGATACGAGCCCTGGGTTTTTCATTCAGAATGATGGTAAAGTTCATTAAAAAAAACACAAGAGAAAGAAATAAGTTACTGCCCTATAGAGCAATAAAACTATCACCTCTGGGCCTTTAGTCTTTTCTGCTGCACAGAAGTCATTTGTGTCTCTACAGGGAAAAATTAATTTGTCTTGTAATCAGACAAAAATTGCTCACCTCTTCATCATTTCCCCCCTGCCCCAAGTTAACATCTTCCTTTACAGAATGTAAAAGAGCTCCCATCAATAATGAGGGAGGAATCAAAAGGAAGGTATAATCTCCCAGAGAATCATCAGATAATTCTTGAGCCTGTTCGATGAGGCTGTGATATGCTATTGAAAGACTGCAGTTATCTGTTTTGGGACTATTTCCAAGTTTTGGATATATATATATTTTCTTAACACCTCCCCCTTCTTGTGATCACAAATAATCCCCAAAGATTACCCTTGATTGAATAAGACTGGTCTCTTTCACCACATTTCAGCTATGCAACTTGGGGCAGATGGCTTAGTCCGCCTGACCCTCTTTGAAGTTGTTGGATGGGAGTGAGGTTAATGTAACTGTCACCAGGGTGACCTCACCCTGGATACCTGGCCTCTAGTGCAGTCAGACTCCAGGACCTCAGTACTTTGGGCACCTGGCTTCCAGGATGGAGGGGGTGGGCATGTCCCCCACCGACTAGGACTCCCAGGCCACCCAAGGACCAGGGATTTTGGCCAAAGGCCGTGGATCCTGCCATGAAGACTGTGGCTCTAATGCTCCAAGAAAATGAAGGTAATATCATAAACTGATAAGGAAACCACGGGCTGGACTCAGGTCTGTGGGTCTGAGGGACAGTGAGGGGCAGTCTGTGACCACATCAGTCCTGTTCTTGAGTGTTTCTCTGCAATCACCCACCTCTCCAAGCCTCAGTTCTGTCTGCCAAGCAGATGGGGCGTTGAGGGTGGTTTAGAGTACGTATGCTGGAGCCAGACTACAATCACCTTGGTTTAAATCCTGGTTCTGTGACACCTGATAAGTCACTTAACCCCTCTGTGCCTTAATTTCCCCATGTGCCAATCAGAGAAAATAAAGGCACTACCACATAGGGTTGTGATAAAGATTATATGGATTAATACCTGTCATGTCCTTAGAATAGTATCTGCCCCATGAAAGTGTTTTAGAAGGGTTTATTAAATAAAATAAAATTAAATTAAAAGCACCTCCTTCCTGGACTACAGTGGTGACCAAGTTACCCTGAGGATGAAGCTGGACCAGGATCCAGAGGCGCCCACCCCAGCCAGGAGGTCAGGGTCACTGATGGATGCCACAATTACTGCCCCAGGCCTCTTCAGGGACACCACATGGAAAGAGGTGAGAGGCCCTTATGAAAAAGAAAGGCAGGCAGGCAGGCATTGTGGGAGCAAGTCTTGATTTTACCAGCGGCTCACTGGGAGATTCCGGGCAAGCACAAGCATCCTTGGCCTTTCTAGGTCTCTCTTTTCTGCTCCAGTACAACAAGAAGTTCTTTGACTGGGAGGGAGGCTTGGGGTCGGTGCAAAGAAAGGACAGGAGCTGGACAGGCAGTGAGCTCTCATTCCCTGGCATGTTCTTGAAGATGCAGGACAACCCCTGGTTCCAGGGATATGCGGGGGTCATGTCCCCAGTGGGGGGTTGTTTTTAGTGCTCCCTCCCACAGTGACGCCCAGAGGTGCCCTCTGCTGGATCACACATCTCTGTGATCCTCCTGAAAGGTCAGAATGGCCACAGGATGTGGCCTTGAGGATCTTGCCAATGCCATCAATGCCACCGAAATGACCCACTGGCCATTGAGGAATAAGACATCATCATGTTTTTCCAGAATTTTCCTTGTTTTCCAACAAAGGGGACAGTTACACTCTTGTAGTCTTTTCTAGAGGTAGGTGATGCCCATTTCCTCACAGGGCCTGTCCCCTGCTGACGGGAAGGCATTCTAAGGCATCTGAAGCCTTTGCATCTCCATCCCCACTTACCTTGAAATGCGCCTCCGACTCCTCCTCCTGAGTTGAACTGGAGGGAGAGGGGGTCGCTGACTTGCTCCCTGGGGGTGACGGGGAGCTGTGGGCGATGCCGCTCCGGATGCCCATCTGAGAAATGAGCTGGGACTGGCTGAGGGCGCTCATGTGGCTGGCCAGCATCGCTGGGCGGCCCAGCAGGGGCCCTGGTCGGCCTGAGTCATAGGCAGCAACCTCCGAGTGGACCATCTCCTGGATCTAAGAGGGGAGATCGCGTGCTGAGTTAGAAAGGGCCAGCACATCTGCGTTGTCAGACTCAGAGGAGTCTGAGCTGTGGCTCAGCTGTCCACTCTGAGCTGTGGCTTCCTCAGGGACCCCTGCACGATTCGGTGTACCCCTGGGGGGCGCCATTCTGCTGACAGTCACCCTGGACAGACGGTCAGCATCTCAGCCCTTGTGAGAAAGCCCGGGTCAGTTGTGAATAAGTCATTTGATGATATTGGGTCTTCCCCCCTGAAACACGGTATATCTTTGCATTTATTCCCTGTGCAGCATAACAGCAAAGAGCAGAGATACTGGAAGCCGCCTGCACTTTGAAATCTGGTTCCGCTTGTACGCTGGGTGACTTTACTTAAGTTACTTAACCTCTCTGTGCCTCAGTCTCTTCATCTGAAAAATGTGGATAATGATTAAACCTACCTTCTAGGGCTGTTAAGGATTAAATATGCCTGCACACAGTAAGCCCTATATTGTATAAGGGTTTGTTAAATACAAAGAACAAATAAACCACTAAAGAAAGGTTGCACTTTCCCCTCACCACCATAGGTCAGTAGTTTTCTCACTATCTATTCCCCAGGATATTTTCTAACTGGTTATTTTTGGAATATAAAGAAAACTACTGAGTTTTATATACAGGCACTTCCCGTACTAATCATATTTAGAACAGTGTGTATTTTTCACCTAAAAATTATACATGTATATAGATACATACACACTGTTCAGTGAAGCATACAAATTTGCATATCCTTATAATTATTTTTATATCCTTTAAATTTGTGGTCAAATTATAATTTCTAATATCTAGTATCTGTGTTTTCCTTTTACTTTTTATTAGAGAAGTTCATCAGTTTTTTATTTTATTTTGTGAGATTTCTTTTTTCCTCCTTAAAAGATTCAAATCTCAAATTTGTTTATCAGGTCTACTCTTTCTCTGCTTTCTAATTCTTTATTTTATCTTTATTTGCCTCTTTATAGTATCTTTATCTAATTCTTCTACATTTATTAGTCTCTTCTGCTTTTGCAGATTGGTTGGCTTCCCCCTCAATTCTGAGTAACACTGTCAATTCATTATTTTCATTCTCAATGTTTAGAAATACTTTTCATGCTATGAATTTCCCTCTGAACATGACCTTAGCTTTTCCCAGAGTTCATCTCATGAGATTTTCGTTATTGTTCTTTTTGATATACTTATTCCTAAATTTCATTTTTAATTTCTTCTCTCACGGAATCGATGTTTAATAAGACTTGAAATTTCTGAGGTTAAAATTTTTTGTTGTTTCTTTCCTTTTTGCTAGTCATTTCTCATAACAAAAGTGATCAAAGAATATAATCTGTACTATTTGTACTTTTGAGAATTTATTCAGGTTTCCTTGGGGACCCAAACATGCTTGTTTTTTAACATTCTTTTTTTATTGTAGTAAAACATGCATAACATGAAACTTACATTTTAACTATTTTTAAGTCTACAGTTCAATGGCATCAAGTCCATTCACACAACCGTCACCACCATCCATCCACAGAACTCTCTTCATCTGGCAAAACTAAAGCTCGGTACCCCTTCAATACCCCTCCCCATTCCTGCTCATTCCGCCCCTGGTAACCACCATTCTACTTTCTGTCTCTATGAGCTTGACTATTCTAGGTACTTCACTTAAGTAGAATCATACAGTATTTGCCCTTTTGTGTCTGGCTTATTTCACTTAGAGGCTTCCCAGGTGGCTCAGTGGTAAAGAATCTGCCTGCCAAGCAGGAGACATGGGTTCGATCCCTGGGTCGGGAAGATTTCCTGGAGAAGGAAATAGCAATCCACTTCAGTATTCTTGCCTGGGAAATCCCACAGAGGAGCCTAGGGAGCTACAGTCTATGGGGTCGCAAAGAGTCGGACACGACTTACCAACTAAACAACAGTATTCCACTTGGCATAATGTTCTCGAGGTTCATTCATGTTGTCCCATGTGTCAAAATTTCCTCCCTTTTAAAGACTGAATACTAATCCCCTCGTATGAATATACTGGACTTCCCAGGTGGGTCAGTGGGTAAAAAAATCCACCCGCAAGGCAGGAGGCACAGGAGACGCAGGTTCAATTCCTGGGTTGGGAAGATCCCCTCGAGGGGGCATGGCAACCCACTCCAGTATTCTTGCCTGGAGAATCCCATGGACAGAGGAGGCTTGTGGGCTACAGTCCATAGGGTGGCAAAGAGTGGGACATGACTGAAGTAACTGAGTACACACGCATGCATGAGTATGTTACATTTTGTTTATCCGTTCATTCATCATCCATTTGGGTTGTTTCTACTTTTTAGTTATTGTAAATGATGCTGCTATGGACACTGATACACATAATGAATCCCTGCTTTCTTTTTTAAAATTTCTATTGGAGTACAGTTGCTTTACAGTGTTGTGTTAATTTCTGCCGTGGAGCAAACTGAAATCAGTTATACGTACACATGTATACATATACCCGCTCTCTTTAAGATTCCCTTCCCATTGGGGTCACCACAGGGCACTGAGTAGGGTTCCCTGGGCTACACAGCAGGTCCTCACGAGCCATCTACTTCATACAGAGTAGTGATATGTCAATCCCAATCTCCAAATTCTTCCCACCCCCCAAATATGTTTAAATTTTGTGTACATTTCACAGTATTTGGAGCTGTGTTTGCAGATTAATATAGTGTAACATTTCTCCGTCCTGTCAGTGGTGATTATTTCGATTCCTTTGGTTTGTTTAAAGTGAAGGTGAAAGTCGCTCAGTCGTGTCTGACTCTTTGCGACCCGGTGGATTATACAGTCCATGTAATCCTCCAGGCCAGAATACTGGAGTGGGTAGCCTTTCCCTTCTCTAGGGGATCTTTCCAACCCAAGGATTGAACCCAGGTCTCCCGCATTGCAGGCAGATTCTTTACCAGTTGAGACACAAGGGAAGCCCAAGAATACTGGAATGGGTAGCCTATCCCTTCTCCAGGGGATCTTCCCAACCCAGGAATGGAACCAGGGTCTCCTGTGTTGCAGGTGGATTCTTTACCAACTGAGCTGCCAGGGAAGCCCCTTGGTTTGTCTAAGTTGCCAGTAACATTTCTGCTTCCATCAAAATCTTTCTTTGAAGCTTTTGTTTGGGAATTTGATATTGGTTTTTACATTTTACAGTGTTGTTCAGCCACAGAAAAGGAAACTCTGCCTTCTGTGGCAGTGTGGACAGTCCGTGAGGGCATTGCGCTGAGTGAGATGAGCGAGACAGAGACAGACAAATCCTTTGTGTTCTCACTCATACGTGGCTGGCGCAGTTGGTAAAGACCCTGCCTGCCAATGCAGATAGATACAAGAGATGTGGGTTCACGCTCAGGGTCGGGAAGATCTCCTAGAGTAGAAAATGGCAACCCACTCCAGTATTCTTGTCTGAAAAATTCCATGGACAGAGGAGCCCGGTGGGTTACAATCCATGGGGTCACAAAGAGTCAAACACCACTGAGAGACTAAGCGTGCACACACACACACAAATAGTGGAACGGTGGTTGCCAGGGGGTTGGGGGAAATGGGTGAAGGTTTCCAAAGGTTACAATTTTCTAGCTATATAATGAATAAATTCTGGGGACCTCATGTACAGTATGGTGATTATAATTAACAATATTTTGTTATATAGTTAAATGCTATTAAAAGACTAGATCCTAAAAGTATCACCACACACACACACATGTACACACACACACACTTATTGTGGTAATTATTTCACATTCCCTGGTGGCTCAGTTGGTAAAGAATCCGCCTACAATGTGGAAGCCCTGGGTTCGATCCCTGGGTTGGGAAGATCCCCTGGAGAAGGGAAAAGCTACCCACTCCAGTATTCTGGCCTGGAGAATTCCATGGGCTGTATAGTCCATGGGGTCGCAAAGAGTTGGACATGACTGAGTGGCTTTTACTTCACTTCACTTCATACACATGCATCAAATCATCATGCTGTATCCCTTAAACTTAAATATGTTAAATCTCAATAATATCTCAATAAAGCTGGAAAGAATTTTAAACACTTTTAAAAAAGAGTAGGCTTTAAAATTTATTCTCTAAGCACCTCTTATCCATTCCAACGTACACACTTTTCTTTCCATGAATTTTAAACAAGGGCCTGATATTATTTCTTCAAGGGCAAAGTAGCAGGGGGCTCTGTGTTTAGCGCTTGTTGTTTCTTTCTTTCTTTTTTTTTCCTTCCTGGCTGCCTGCTTTAGAATTCTTCAACCAGATATTCCTAACTCAGGAATTTAATAATATATAACCAACACTTGATAATGGCAGACTTTGGATTTTTGCAAATTTTCTAAGTCTGAAATGCTCCCGAAGTTGTTCTAATTTGCACTGCCCTGTTTACTAGAGAAGTCAAACATCTTTTCCTTTGTTTCCTGGACACCTAGATTTCTGTTTATACTACTGGTGGGGGTGTAAACTAGTAAGATACACACTTTAGGAAGCAATCTGATGATATATATCCTATAATCTAGCAAACCTACCCCAAGATATTTACTATAAAGAACTTTCCCACATACACAAAAACACATATATACTGCAGGAAATTTTAAAGACTTTGAAATGGGCAAATGAATGCCCTTTCAATGGCATCCTAGGTGTCGGCTTAGGGTCATCTGTTTCTACAGGAATGTATACTTTTGTCTTTGACTAAGCTATGGGCTTCCCAGGTTGAGCTAGAACCTGACTGCCAATGCAGGAGACATAAGAGAGGTGGGTTCGATCCCTGGGTGGGGAAGATCCCCTGGAGGAGGGCATGGCAACCCATTCCAGTATTCTTACCTGGGGAATCTCACAGACAAAGGAGCCTGGCAGGCCACAGTCCATAGAGTTGCAGAGTCAGACACGGCTGAGTGACAGCATGCACACAGGTTATTTGCTGTTTCACAGATTTAGTTGTGATGCACAGGATCTTTAGTTCATATAAACTTCATGGTGGCATGTGGGATCTAGTTCCCTGACCAGGGATTGAACCCAGGCCCCCTGCATTGGGAGTGTGGAGTCTTAGCCACTAGGCCACCAGGAAAGTCCCCCTTTCCTTTTTTAAAAATATAAGGTGCTTTTATTTTATTTGGTTTTTGGCTACGTGATGTGTGGGATCTTAGCTCACCGACCAGGAATCAAACCCGCACCCCCTGCGTTGGAAGTGTGGAGTCTTAACTACTGGACTACCAGGGAAGTCCCTATTTTACAACTTTGTAAGCTGTACGAAAATGATATTAGTGCAACTTATTTTTTATCATTAATTTTTTTAAAGAAATTGTGGTAAAATACACATAGGATTCCCCAGTGGCTCAGCAGTAAAGAAACCATCTGCAATACAAGAGACCCGAATTCGATCCCTGGGTTGGGAAAGATCCCCTGGAGAAGGAAATGGCAACCCACTCCAGTATTCTCACCTAGAAAATCCCATGGACAGAGGAGCCTGGTGGTCTACAGTCCATGGGATCACAAACAGTTGGACACAACTGAGCACACACACCCACACATAAGATTTACCATCTTAACGATTTTAAAGTACAGAGTTCAGTGGCATTCAGTGTAGTCACACTGCTGTGTTACTGCGACTACCATCCATCTCCAGAGCTATTTTCATCTTGCAAATCTGAGACTCTGTATCTATTAAGCCATAACTTCCTGATTCCTTCCTCGCTGAAGTCCTTGGCAACCATTATTTTACTACTATGAAATTTGACTACTATTCTATGAATCTGATTACTCTAGGTACCTCCTGAAGTGGAATCAGACAATTCTTTTTCTTTTGTGACTGGCTTATTTCACTTAGCATAATGTGCTAATGGTCATCCATGTTGTAGCGTACATCAGACTTTCCTTCCTTTTAAAGGCTGAATAAAATTCCATTGTATGCATATACTGCATTTTGTTTATCCATTCATCTACTGATGGATACTTGGTTGCTTCCACATTTTGGCCATTGTGAATAATGCTGCTATGCCCGTGGATATCCAAATACCTCTTCAAGACCCTGCTATCAATTCTTTTGGATATATGCCCAGAAACAGAATTGCTGGATCATATAGTAATTCTATTTTTAATTTTTGAGGAGCTGCCATATTGTTATCCTAAGGGCTTGCACGATTTTATATTCCTACCAATAGTGAGCAAGTGTCCTAGTTTTTTCACATCCTTGCCAACACTTGTTTTCTCTCTCTCTCCCTTTACTTATTTATTTATTTTTTTGATAGTAACCATCCTAATGGGTGTGAGGTGGAACGCAACTGACTCTTGTGCATAAAAAGGCAAAAAATGTTATCTGGTAGAGATACTAATTGATCTTACCATGTAGAAAAGAAGAACCTTAACATTATATTCTTGCTCTATAGATATCAATCAGTTTTGCATTTATTAGAAAATTTATTTCAGCACTCTTGGTTGCCTATATATGTATTTATTCATCAGATTCCCCTTTGAGCTGATTATAATATTTTACTGGCTTTACTAATGAATAAATTAAATAAACTGATGTTTCATTTTATATTTATATGAGAGTTATGATATTACCTTTCAAAAATTACACATTACAACAACATTTGTTATGGCATTTTTTAACTTCAGAAAAATTGGAAATAACCTGAATGTTTGCTAGTTGGGAAATGGTGGAAATCTGTGATCTAGTCACACAATGGAATTCTGTACAGAATTCAAGCGAATGGCATGGAGGCACACCTACCAATGACGATGAACTCAAAACAATACTAAGTGAAGAATTTCAGAAGGATGCACACAGTAGAATAGCTTTACATATGCATTCAAGACATAAAACACCACTATAAAGTGTTTATATAGGATCTGAATAGAGATTTTTAATTGTATCCAACTCTTCATGATCCCATGGACTACAGCCCACCAGGCTCCTCACTCCATGGAATTTTCCAGGCCAGAATACTGGAGTGGGTAGCCATTACCTTCTCCAGGGAATCTTCCCCACCTAGGGATGGAACCTGGGTCTCCTGCATTGTAGACAGGTTCTTTACCACCTGAGCCACTCAGTTCAGTTCAGTTTAGACACTCAGTCGTGTCTGACTCTTTGTGACCCCATGGACTGCAGCACATCAGGCCTCCCTGTCCATCACCAACTCCCGAAGTCCACCCAAACCCATGTCCATTGAGTCGGTGATGCCATCCAACCATCTCATCCTCTGTTGTCCCCTTCTCCTCCTGCCCTCAATCTTTCCCAGCATCAGGGTCTTTTCCAATGAGTCAGCTCTTCACATCAGGTGGCCAAAGTATTGGAGTTTCAGCTTCAACATCAGTCCTTGCAATTATCACCCAGGACTGATCTCCTTTAGGATGGACTGGTTGGATCTCCTTGCAGTCCAAGGGACTCTCAAGAGTCTTCTCCAATACCACAGTTCAAAAGCACTTAGCTTTCTTTATAGTCCTACTCTCACATCCATACATGACTACTGGAAAAACCATAGTCTTGACTAGATGGACCTTTGTTGGCAAAGTAATGTCTCTGCTTTTTAATATGCTGTCTAGGTTGGCCTAGGGAAGCCCATAATGTATTTAGAGACTTATAAAAATGTAATAAAGGCCTAAAAACGCCTACACAGCCCTCTCTGTCTGTGGTGCAAGTGTGCTGAAGTCTTCCCTCTGTGGACCTTGATTCCTTCTCCTTCAGTAAACAACACACAAAAATCTTTGTCTTAGGCCTAAGGCATCCTCCATCTGGTCAACTGGTCTACCTTTTCTGGGGCAACATCTCACTGGCATTGAATCACACTCAGTTCTTTCCCATCTTTAAGTGAAAATCTCCCTTATTTCCAAGGCTCCTAAAAACTTCTGCCCCAACTTTTTCCCCAGCACAGTCAGCTTCCTCACTGTCACTAGGAACACCCCTCCCATCCACAGCTGGTCATCTGGAGTGTACCCTCATTACTACCTATACCACTTAATCATCTTCATCTTCCTCACTACTGTCCTCATCAGGAGGAAGAGGAGGAGAAACTTTTGTTAAGCAACTAATATGTGCCAGAAGCAGTGCTAAGCTTTTCCGTCTGTGGCCCATTTAATCATCAAATGAGGTGAATAATATCATCATCCCCACTAAAGCCAAGACTCAGAGAGGTTCAGAGGCTCACCCATGATTACACAGTTACTGCAGGTGGAGCCGGGTTTCCCCAGATGGTTGTACTTTCTCTCTAAGCTATGACACGTTCCCCAAAGACACCCCTCAGTCCTTGACTCCAAGAACTGCTCCTCTCCAGGCAGCCCTCTTCCCTCTGTCCAGGGCCTGGTTCCTGGTTGCCCAACTACCTTACCAGTCGCTCCTTTCTGGTCTTTTCCAGCCCATTCCTTCAACAGTGGCATTCCTCCAGCTTTATCTGACCTTCCCTCCTTTCTTCCAGGCCCCCTGGGTGAGTCGTAGCTTCTGCATGGATGCCTACAAATAGGGGGCATTCCCCAGAGGTGATTCCAAATTCCCATATCCTGCCTAAGAAAGTGTTTTGGTTAAAGCCAGTTTTAGAATTTGGAAGAAGAAAAGGTGAGCTCACAGGAGCAGTACACAGAAGGTCAGGCAATGTCAATCCCTCCACACATTCTAGAATTCTCCATCAGCTCACAGGACACTTTCCCCAATCAGAATTCACCTTGGTCTGCCCAACAGGTTGGACAACCATTGCCTTTTGTCCTAATCAGCTACAGCAGATGCTGTGAGGGGCCTGCCTGTTTGCCCCTGGCCCACTTTGGAGGTCCCCCCACCCAAGTCCAAGGGTTATTGCACCTACTGATGGCTTCCTGTGTCTCCCTTCCTGAGAGTGTTCTCTGTCTAAAGAGGCTGGAAGTGCTGAGCCCAGAAGTAACCCTCAACCCCCGAGGGACAGCAGTTTGTGGATAAAACCTCAGCATCCCCCGCTCAAGAGGACAATTCTGAGTTGCATCGCATGCACTTCTTGGAGGGTCTGGAACAGGATTCCAGGTGGTCACAGCTCACCACCCTGCCCTTTCCTGGCTGTCGTCCCTTCCTGTCCCTCTTCCCTTCTTCCTTCCCAGCGCATCCTGGGATTACCCCCAAGCAAACAATGTGTACCCAAACATTTGTGTCAGAGTCTGCTTTATGGGGGATCCCAAATAGGGGTCCCAAATTAAGACACCAGCCCTCCTCTTGGCTTCCAGCATGGCTTCCTCAAGCCCAGGTGCTCTGCTGGCCACCAGAGTGACCCTTCAGGAGTATAATTTGTCTCTTCCCTGCTCAGAAGCTTCCAGCAGCTCCCTCATGACCTGCTGGCACCCTTGTAGGATGCCCCCCACCCTCTGCACCATCTCATTCTGCCCAACCTCTCCAGATCCTTCCCAGAGCTTCCTGGGACATGCGGTCTTCTCCCTAGAAAGGAGACTGCTTCCCCCATGGCTCATTGGTCCTTTCCTCTGTATCATCATCTTCGAGGTTAATCTGAAACATCACCTCCTCAGAGAAGCCTTCCCTGACCTCTCCCCACCTCCCTCCTTCAGCATGCCTTTTACCTGGGCCTTCCCCAGGGCTTATCACGGTGGGGAGGGAGCATCTGCCTATGTGCAGAGATATATAACGTGCTTCCCCAGCACCAAGCAGGTGGCCCAGGCCACAGCTGGCGCTTATGAGACGGCTGGTAACTAAATGAACCAAGCCTCCTGCTCGTCTCATGGAAACATATGGTCACGTCCAGAAGCCACATCTGAGCCTCTCCCGGAAGGATGAAACAGAGGAAATGGAAAGGCGGCGGCGCTGTGAACATAATTAGGTTCGCCTGGCTTAATAGATTCTCAGGGCTGCAGGACGCAAAGGTGTTTTTCTGCAAAGCTTCATTTGCAATCTCTATGGAGAGCACCCCAGATGCCGAGAGCACCCCCACATAGCAGGGGGAGAAGCAATCACATCCGTCTCCTTCCCGCTTTCTGCTGATTCACGACCACACATCCGCCCTGCTTCCTCTGAGGCAGGGACAAGGTGTCACTCAATACGACCCCATGCTCTGCCCAGGGACTTGGAGCTTTTTTTCCGGAGGCGACAGTGGCTCTGCTTAATTCTCCCACTGAAATCTCTGCCTCAGCTCCAGAGGATCTGGAAACTTCTCCTTGTTTCTGAGCACAATGAAACCTCAACGGAAAATGAACAAGCCACTGACCAGCATTTTTACAATCCCTTCCATAGTCTCAGAGGAGCTCTTTCCAACAGATACTAATATCTCTGCTTCATAGAGGATGGTAAGAATAGTCATAATGATACCAATACTTACTATCATAGTTAGTGAGTGCTGTGTCCCAGGCCCTGTGGTAGGAGCTTCATGAACAAACTTTGACATAAAGCCTCCTATCGCCTCCATTTTATAATAAACATGCTAAAACCCACAGAGGGTAAGTGACTTTCCCAAGGTCACACAGCTAGGTAGTGGGAAAGTCAGAATTCTTGCTGTCTTCAAAGACTGAGACCATTTTACTGCATTCACTGATCTACTTTTTTTTCATGTTTTTAAATTTTGTTTATTTATTTTTGGCCCTACTGGGTCATCAGGGCTGCAGGCAGGCTTTTCTTTAGTTGTGGGGAGCAGAGCTGCTCTCTAGCCGTGGTGTGCAGGTTTCTTACTGAGGTGGCTTCTCTTGTTGCAGAGCACAAGCTCAATGGAGCTCAGGCTTCAGTAGCTGCAGCTTGAGGGCTCTAGAGCATGGGCTCAGTAGTTGTGACACACAGGCTTAGTTTCCCTGCAGTGTCCCCACAGACCTCAACAGCTCTAATATGGGTGGAGGGTAATGAACCCGCTCTCACAGGGCAGCTATAAGGAGCCAGTGAAAAGAGAGCATTGTAGAGAACCTGGCACATAGTAGGTCTTCAACCCGAGAGGTTTCCTTTCCTTCATGCCCTCATGGACTTGCTCAGGGTGTAAGCGTGACTTGGATCTCAATTGGGCTAAGAGGGCAGAAGCAATGGCAGTTTCTGGAATACGAGAGAAATACACAAGAAGCCAAGAGGAGGCGCTGATGACAATAAAAATAACAGCACAAGGCCTGGCACAGGGCTGGTGCTTCAAAGATATTTGTTATAGTTGTTAGATCAGGAGTTGGGAAACTTCTTTTGTAAAAGGCCAGATATTAAATATTTTAGGCTCTGTGGACCAGATGCAAGTACTCAATTCTACCATTATAGCACAAAAGGCAGCCACAGACAATAAGTCAATGAATGGGCATGGCCACGTATCAATAAAACTTTATTTATAAAAACAAGTGGAGGGCCAGGTTTGACTTACAGACATGGATTGCCAACCCTCGAATGCCATTAAGTAAATAGAAATGGTGACAGAAGCACCTCTCTGTATTTGGCAGTTAACATCTGCCAGGTACTGACCTTCTGTCTACATTTCATTCTCACCCAGTCGTGGGAGGAAGGTGTGTTTACCAGGAGCATTTTACAGAGGAGGAAGCTGAGGCTCAGAAAAGTGCCTGAGGTCAACAGTGGTAAGTGGCAGAGCTGGGATTCGAATCAAGGGCTGGCTGGCTCCCAGGCCTGTGTCTTCAGGTACTCCCCCACCCGCCTGCCCAGCCCTGTCCTAGGAAACAGATGCTCAGCGTGCTGCTCATCCCTGCCCTGGCCACCAGCTGGGCTCTTGCTCTGTCTGACTCACATCACAGCCTCTGTTTCAAATCAGAAAGTTCTGGAAGGGCGGCACAGACCTTTGGCCATTGTCCTCTGACTCTGAGCTTCCATGGCTGTCTTGAGCCTCTTTCTCATGTCCTCAACTGGGCCTCTGCCTTCAGCTGCCCTCATCAGAACTGCCTCTGTGGTCCTTTTACTTCTCTAGTCCTCCTTCTGTTACTCATTCACTCAACAAACCTTCCCTGAGGGCTGCTATGTCTGAGATCCTGGGATAGAACCAGGGGACTAAAAACACCCCACCTGGAGGGCACAGTCTGATGGGGGAGGCAAAGATGCAGCCACACAGTTTCAACCGGTGCAATAGCATGGTTGTATAGCAGGATCTGGGGAGGGGGGACAGAGAGGAGCCCCTCCAATGGCTGGAGAGCCAGCAAACCTTCCCACAAGAAAGACTCTGAGCTGGTTCTTGGAGGGGAGGTCTGCAGAAGACAAGGAGGGCGTGGATGGTGCAGACGCATATGGGAAGGCACAGAGGCACGGAGCAGTGTGATGGGTCATTCTATTAACGTGTGTCCACTTGACTGGCCACAGGGCACCCAGACATCTGGCCGAACATTATCCTGGATGTGTCTGTGAGGGTGTTTCTGGATGAGATTAGCATCTGAACCAGCAGACTGAGTAACTAGCATACTTTCCCCAATGTAGGTGGGCATCATGTAATCAACTGAAGACCCAAACAGAACAAAAAGGCCGAGAAAGCTGAATTTAGAAAAGGCAGAGGAACCAGAGATCAAATTGCCAACATCCACTGGATCATCGAAAAAGCAAGAGAGTTCCAGAAAAACATCTACTTCTGCTTTATTGACTACGCCAAAGCTTTTGACTGTGTGGATCACAACAAACTGCAGAAAATTCTTAAAGAGATGGGGACTACTAGACCACCTGACCTGCCTCCTGAGAAATCTGTATGCAGGTCAAGGAGCAACAGTTAGAACTGAACATGAAATAACAGACTGGTTCCAAATCGGGAAAGGAATACATCAAAGGTGTATATTGTCACCGTGCTTATTTAACTTATATGCAGAGTACACCATGCGAAATGCCAGGCTGGATGAAGCACAAGCTGGAATCAAGATTGCCAGGAGAAATATCAATAACCTCATATATGCAGATGACACCACCATTGTGGAAGAAAGCGAAGAAGAACTAAAGAGTCTCTTGATGAAAGTGAAAGAGGAGAGTGAAAAAGTTGGCTTAAAACTCAACATTCAGAAAACGAAGATCATGGCATCTGGTCCCATCACTTCATGGCAAACAGATGGGGAAACAATGGAAACAGTGAGAGACTATTTTCCTGGGCTCCAAAATCACTGCAGATGGTGACTGCAGCCATGGAATTAAAAGATGCTTGCTCCTTGGAAGGAAAGCTATGATCAACCTAGACAGCATATTAAAAAGCAGAGACATTACTTTACCAACAAAGGTCCATTTAGTCATAGATATGGTTTTTCCAGTAGTCCTGTATGGATGTGAGAGTTGGACTTTAAAGAAAGCTGAGCACTGAAGAATTGATGCTTTTGAACTGTGGTGTTGGAGAAGACTCTTGAGAGTTCCTTGAACTGCAAGGAGATCCAACCAGTCCATCCTAAAGGAGATCAGTCCTGAATATTCATTGGAAGGACTGATGCTGAAGCTGAAACTCTAATACTTGGGCCACCTGATGCGAAGAACTGACTCATTGGAAAAGACCCTGATGCTGGGAAAGATTGAAGGTTGGAGAAGGGGCTGACAGAGCATGAGATGGTTGGATGCATCACCGACACGATGGACATGAGTTTGAGCAAGCTCCGGGAGTTGGTGATGGACAGGGAAGCCTGGCATGCTGCAGTCCATGGGGTCGCAAAGAGTTGGACATGACTGAGCGACTGAACTGAACTGAACTGAAGAGGGAGCCTGCCTCCTGAGTGCTGGGACATCGGAGCCACACCGCCTGCTCTCCTGGGCCTCCAGCCTGCTGACCACAGATCCCAGGAAGAGCAGGAGATGAGAATGAAGGGGTAGCGGAGGCTAGGTCGTGCAGAGCCAAGATGTGAGGACCGTGCCTGCCAGATGAGAGCTTCAGGCAGAGGTGAGTCAGAAGCCAGGTCTGTGCACCAACAGCCGTCAGGGTGTCCTGTGATTTCCAGCAGGACCGCCTTCCTGGAGGAAAGCTGTCCCAGGGCTCTGAGAAGCAGCAGAGACCCTGTGTGGCAGTTTCCCATTGCTGTTGTAACAGATTACCACAAACGATGGCTTAGAAGAACACGAACTTGTTACTGTACAGTTCTGGAGGCCAGGATCCGTCTCACTGGGCTAAGGTCAAGGTGTGGGTAGGGCTGGTCTGTCTCCGTGATTGTTTCTCTTTAGGATGGATGTGGTCCTTACTCCTGGGCTTGTGGCTCTGTATCACATGGCCTTTTCTCTCCCTGCTTCCATTGTCACATCAGCTATTCCGAATGCTGGACCCTCCTGCCTGCCTCTTATAAAGACTCTTGCTTACATCATTGGGTCCATCCAAATAATCCAGGATAATCTCCCCATCTCAAGGCTTAAACTTAATCACATCTGCAAAATCCCTTTTGCTGTATAAGGTAATATATGCAAAGGCTTCCAAGATTCGGACATGGCCATCCCGGGGCGGGGGGCGGTATTCTTTAGTTACTGCACCCCAGAATCAATGATGTGGAGAGTTGCAACCAAAGCTCCCCCAGATGGACAGTCCCAGGGATACAGCATTCTCTGAAGCTTCCTTGGGCTTTAAGAGTCAAATATCAGAAAACTCTTTTCTTGGCCATGCCACGTGGCATTCGGGATTTTAGTTCCTCAAGCAGGGATTGAACCTGTGTTCCCTGAAGTGGAAGCACAGAGTCCCAACCACTGGACAGCTAGGAAGTCGCAGAAAGCTTTTTTTTTTTTTTTTTTAAAGAAAAAAACTCCAGCACAGAGACTTCCCTGGTGGTCCAGTGGTTAAGAATGTCTGCCAATGCAGGGGATACAAGTTCAATCCCTGGTGGTGGAACTAAGATCCCACATGCTTCAGGGCAATGAAGCCTGTGTAGCATAAACTACCGAGCCCACGCTCTAGCCCCCACAAACTGCAAGAGAAGTCACTGCAAGGAGAAGCCCGTGCACTGCAACTAGAGAGCACCCCCTGCTTGCCTCAACTAGAGAAAACCCGGGAGCCGCAATGAAGACCCAGTGCAGCCAAAAATAAATAAAGTATAAAACTCCAGCACAGAAGAGCTAGGGAGCCAATAGGAAGCATTCCTCAGAGCCTGCCTCTTGCCCTGAAGCCTCATCAGTAAGTATTTCTAATAAACTTTCATGCTTGGCGGGAGATCCGTCACACACTGACAAATTTCTCCAGAAATCTGAGATGTCTTGTTCAGAGTAATAGCTACAGTGCCCAGGTGCCCAGCTGCTATTGTAAAACCAGTAAGCATTTAATTGAAACAAACGACTATAATAATAGTACATTATCCCTGCAGGCCGAGCACCATCACAGTTTTAATTATTGAGTTAAGCGTCAGACTAATTTATCCTTGAAAGCAACAGCCCCGTTCCTGGTTACAGTGATCATCCCGTTATGAATATGAAGGCACCAGCAGGGAAGGATCTAAATGGAGCCATTTGTCCTCTTAGGGGATGGTTTTGTCTTTGAAGAAAGGTTTGCAAACATAGGATGCTGAGACACTGGGATTATCCTGCTGGGGGTGTGAGATTTCTGCTGGGTTGGGATTTCTTCTGGGGAGTGTGGTCCTTAGGCTTCCCCTCTCTAGGAGGTAGACTCTTACTCCTCTGGATGGAGCCTGCACTAGGCACCAGCTTCACTGTGAGCTAAGGCCTGAGTCTGAACCAAGTCATATGCTTCTGGACCCGGAGAAGAGAACGACAACCCACTTCAGTATTCCTGGGGCTTCCTGGTTCAGAGGATACAGAGTCTGCCTGCAAAGAGGGAGACCCAGGTTCGGGTCTCTCTGGGTCAGGAAGATCCCCTGGAGAAGGGAATGGCTACCCGTTCAGGTATTCTTGCCTGGAAAATTCCATGGACAGAGGAGCCTGGTGGGCTACGGTCCACGGGGTCGCAGACAGTCGGACACGACTGAGTGATTAACACTTACATTTCACGCTTCCGGAACAACCCACCACCATCACTGCCACCCATACCACTCTGGTCTCTCCCTTTCGCTTTTTCCTCATTCATTCCACTCCAGCACCCGTACCTCCTACCGTCCCTTGCACACCCAAGCTCAGGGCCCTGCTCTAGCTCAGTGTGATGCCCCCTAGTGGACACCTGCCAATATTTGGAGATACTTTCAGTTACAACAGGAGACCTGGGTTGGATCCCTGGGTTGGGAAGATCGCCTGGAGAAGGGAAAGGCTACCCACTCCAGTATTCTAGCCTGGAGAATTCCAGGATCGCAAAGAGTCAGACACGACTGAGTCACTTTCACTTTTTTTCCAGTTAACGACTAGGAGACGCCACTGGCATCTAGTAGGTTGGTTGCTGTTCAGTAGCTAACTTGCGTCCAACACTTTGCGACCCAATGGACTGCAGCATGCCAGGCTCCCCTCTCTTTCACCATCTCCCAGAGTTTGCTCAAACTCATGTCCACGGAGTCAGATGTCCATTGACTAGGTCAGGGAGGCTGCTAAACATCCTACTAGGCATGGAACAGCCCCCCACCATGGAGAACTACCCAGCCCCATACGCCAAGAGTGCCAAGGGCAGGCCTCCTGGGAGTTAGCCGTTGCCTTTGTTCAGGATGTTCTCCCCACCTGCAGGAACACCTACCTGCCTTACTCCCTCATCTTCCAGTCTTCGTTCAAACCTCCCCTTACCCGAGGCCTTCCCTGACCATCCCATCTAACACTGCAACCTATCCCCATCCCCACGCCTCCTGCCTTCCCAAGCCCCTTTGGACCACTCTTCTTCGTCTTCCTTCCAAAGCACTGACCACCGGTGAACACACCATCTGACTTCTTCGTTAAGGGTCTTTCTCATCGTGCTCCCCCTGCCAGGGTGTACTTTCCACGTGAGCAGACAGCTGTGTTTTGTTCACAGATGTCTGTACTAGAAAAGCACTTGCCACAGAGCAGAATGCTGGCTGAGTGAATTGTCTGCTCAATCCCCTTCCTTTACCTCCTCCATCTTCTCCGCCTCCAGGTCAGGCAAGGCTACCTCCTCCTCATCTCCCACATCCACCCCTCTTGCCCAGGTTAAGAGCCTGGGATAATTAATTTTATTTATTTACTTATTTGGGGGGCTGCACTGGGTCTTTATTCCTGCTCAAAGGCTTTCCCAAGTTGTGGCAAGCGAGGGCTACTCTCTAGTTGGGAGTGCGCAGGTTTAGTTGCCCCGGGGCATGTGGGATCTTCCTGGACCAGGGATCGAACCCATATCCCCTGCATTGACAGGCAGATTCTTAACCACTGGACCACCAGGGAAGTCCCTGGGATAATTAATTTTGTGTGTCAACTTGACTGGGCTAACAGATGCCCAGGTGCTGGTAAAATGTTATTTCGGGGTGTCTGTGAGGGTGTTTCCAGATGTGATTAGCATTTGAAATCTGTCTGTTGAGTAAAGAAGAAGGCCCTCCTCAACATAAGTGGGCATCAGACAAACCACTGAGGACCCAAATAGGACAAAAAGGCAGAGGAAAGGCGAACTCTCTCTTCTGGAGCGGGGATATCCATCTTCTGCCTTCAGTCACTGGGGCTCATGATTTCAGGTCTTTACACTTGGACTGAATTATATCATCAGCTTTCCTGGTTCTTCAGCCAGCAGACAGCCGATTATGGGACTTCTCGGCCTCCAAAGCCACAAGAGCCAATTCTTATAATAAATTTCCTCTTCCATGTATCTATCTACGTCCTATTGGTTACGTCTCCTTGGAGAACCCTGACTGGCATGTAGCTCATTTCTTTTTCCTGGACAATGAAACGTCTCTTGCTGGGCTGCCCAGGGGTGTCTCCAGCAAGCGTTTTGGGGGTTACTCCCATGTGCCACAAGCCATGTTCTTGGTTCCTTGAGGGCAGAAACTGAGGCCTGTGATCTGTCAAAGTCCCAGGGTCTAGAGGGCACTGCCTCTGAGCCACAGACCCTGGGATACAGGGAAGGCAGGTACAGGCCCTGCCATTCAGGAAAGGCCACCAAATCCAGCAGAGGGACAGCTGAGTGAACCATGTGAATCAGTGATTTACTATTAACGCACTCGCCCATTCAACAAGTGCAGTGTGTCCCCTATAACCTGTGCTCCCGGAACACAAACTACCCCATCCCTGTGAAGGGGTGGAGG